>NC_134541.1:31110736-31413766 GCF_050624435.1 Tenrec ecaudatus | reverse complement strand
AATGTACACCCTCTGGTCTAGCCAGATTTGCAAGGTAGTATTGGGATCATGATAGTGGGGGAGAGTAAGCATTCAAAACTAGAGGAAAGTTATGTTTCATCGTTGCTACCCTGCACCCTACCTGGTTCATCTGATTTTTTTCCTTTTTGTCTTTTCTGGACCTTCATGATACACCTTGTTCGGAGAACTTCTGGGGGGAAGAGGAGCCCCCAAGTGCTTTTTCTGGGCTGCATAATACTCCGTTCAGCAAGCTTTGCAGCATGCTGTCTTTTTTGAACCTTATTTCTGGGTCATAGGCAATGACTGTCCTTGAGGCAGACCCAACAAGCGGCTCAGGAGAGGCTCAGCTGTGGACCAGTACTTCTGGGGCTATCCACTTTCTGCTTTCAGGTAGGCTTCCTCAGGCTCCCCAAAGGAAGACCAGCTTGGGCCAGAGGTGCCAAGAAACCCAGGAAGAAGAAACCAGGGCTGAGTGGGCGACATGACCCTGCCACCAAAACCGGATGACGGCATGTCTGTTCCAAAGCATGGCAGCCCATGGGCGCCAGAGCGGAAATGTGTGAGTTTTGTTTGTTTGTTGTTTGTTTGTAGTAGAGCAACAAGCCTTCCTTCTGAAGTGCTGTAGTAGAACAGAAACTCCAGCCTGTCTGTCAGCGGCTGAACGCATTCAGTGTTTGCACCATCTAGATCCCAGGCCACACCCTCCGCCCAAACACTAGTAAAAATACAGGAAGCGTCACTGAAGAACCCTCGTTTCATGACGCTTAGAAACGGAGTAAACCATCACGTCACGATGAGGAAACTGAGTCAAGAGAAGAACCAAACTGCCTACGGTGCCCCAGGAATCCCAGGTCCTGCTAGGCGGGGGATCCAGGTCTTTCTTCCACCTCCCCAGTTGGGAAGGTCTCCAAGTTCACCCATGGCAACTAGGAAACTGGAGCCCAGAGAGGGGCAAAGATGAGCCAAGGTCACACAGCATTTCTGAGAAATCAGGGTCCTGGGGTCCCCAACCAGATTTTGCCCCATTCATTGGCTCAGGACACTTTCCTGTCAGGAAGCTCCTAATAGATGTAAAACAAACAAACAAACACCACCGAACAGAGTTCTGAAAACTGCCTGGTTTGGCCATCACCACTCCCCACACCCACCCACCCACAATCAAAAGCTTCAATGCATTCTGTGAGACCAGGAAATCATTAGAGAATTTACAAAAATATCCATTCACAGGACAGACGTGGAAAACTAAGTGGGTCATTTGACCCCATCTACTCTCAGCTACCGTAAGTCGCCCTACTGTGCCGGATGATTGGGAAGTCTATGGATGTAATGCATAACCCTGGACTGGAAGCAGGGGATGTAGGGAAGGCTATTATTGAGATCGCCGACAAGAGCTGGAATATGGACAATAGATGAAACAAGACTGTAGCAAGGTCCCATGTTCTGAGTGTGATAGCCTGCACTGGGGACTTGCCATAGAGCATCCTTGGACTTTGGACAGCCTTCCTGAAGAAAGGTGCAGAAGAAGATGCAGTTGGTAACATACTCTCAAGGGGTTAGTACTACCACTACCAAAAAGAAGGAGAGATCAAGCAAGCTGGCCAATCAGCCTTTGGTGAAGAGGATCCTGGCTTTGCTGCACTGTGTCTGCCCCCTCTCTGTACAAGCGAAACATTAAAGAAGCCTGGATCCCTGCCAAGTGGTCTCTGGGCCCTTCTGAGCCACCCTGCCTCCAGCTGGTTCCACAGAGGATGGAAAACACCCCCACAGACCCAAGAGTCGCTGCCCAGGACTCTCCGGCCCCTTGGGAGGCAAAGGTGGTCCCAGTCCCTGAGCCCCCTGCCACTGTGATTGATGTCCCTCTGAGTCTCAGCAGCTGTGAGCTTCCATCCTGCCGGGCAGTCAGTGGGGGGTGGGGAGTGGCATTTGCTTCTCAGCGTGTCTAATCCAGACCAGACCAGGGGGAGCCCAGGTCAGAGGGCAGGCCAACAGGACCAGGCAACTGGGGAGGCACTCAGGGTGGACCCATTAGAAGTCAGATCTGAGTCCGGTCTACTATGGCCACTGTGCCTCTGTGACTCAGGCTGGTTGTCTGCCCCTCTCTGGTCTTTGGTTTTCCTTAGACCACATGGTGAACCAAAAGGGGCTTTGAAAATTAGAAGGGACTGGCTTCATGAGAAAGAAAATAAAATTTAGGTAAAAGTTAGGGGGTGGTTTTCTCTGAATGGTCTAGATCATCTAAGCTTTCAGAAAAGCCTGACTTTTTTGAGGAATGACTGGTGGTGAAGTGGGCTATACATTGGCCTGCTAACCCAAAGGGCAGCAGTTCAAAACCACCAGTTGCTCTGTGAAGGAAGGATGAGGCTTTTTACTCCCATAAAGAGTTATATTCTCAGAAACCCACAGGAGCAGTTCTACCCTATCCTATAGGGTCACTGTGAGTCAGAATGAACGCAATGGCGGTGAGTTTGAAGACTATACAGAAGTCCTCAGACCTCACATGTTACACAGCTAATACAGACTATGTGACACACAAAACCCACGGCCATCAAGTTGATTCCAACACATATGGTTTCTGAGATTGTGAGTCTTCACTGGAGCAGACAGCCTCATCTCTCTCCCAGGGAGCAACTAGTAGGTTTGCACTGCCAATCTTGTGGTTAGATGTCTGACACTTAACCCACTAGGGTTGTACTCGACAAATGTAGGCCTGGGCTATTACTGACCCCATTTCACAGGTCAGGACACTGAGGCACCAGAATCACAAGGTGGCTGACAAATGAGTAGATCTGTGTTGGCCTATTTTCCCCACAGATTTGAACCAAGGGTTCTGGTGGCAGAGGCCCACTGAGCACTCAGTCATGGCCCCACCTGTCTGCAAACCTGTTTCTAGTGCTGGGTTCCCAGAAAAAAAGTGGGGGGAGGAAACCCCCAGTCTGGATGCTTACTCCTGCTTCATGTGCCCAGAGGAGGCCAGGGCCTAGCCTTCACCATGGAATCGGAGACCCCGTGTGGGAGGGGGTGGGGCAAGAAACCAGCATCCAATCACAGACTCCTGGAACATCTGAGCACAGGGCCTCTGGAGCTCCCTAAGGCCCAGTCACAGAGAGTCACAGGCAAACCAGAACCAGATCCCAGGGCTCTGTGTCACTGGTTCCCATCTCCTGGTGACACCCCTGGAGCAGCAATCATATGAGAGGTACTGGTGTGCACGGGGCTCACCTCTGAGTGAGTTACAGGATGCCTCAGGTGATCTTGCAACAAGAGGTTGCAGGTAAGCAGTGATGGCCTCCTCCTTGCCCAGGCTAGCAACCCAGGCCAAAGGTCACACCAAGGTGATGGCACAGCCCCAGGATGGGGTGGGGGTGGGGGGAGCCAGGGCTCTAACCAGGTTTGGGAGAGGTGGGGTTTCTAGGTCCAGCGTCTAGGGCTGGAGTCATAGTGGGGAGACACATCTCAGCAGGAGGCACAGGTCAAAGTTTATCTCACATGCCAATGGAGGGCCGGGTGGGCTCTGCCATCAGCCAGTCAACCACCAAGCACATCTTGGACTTCTGTGTGGGCAAGGCCTCAGCCACATCCTAGGAGAGACAGATGTGGAGACTGGGGCGGTGACCGAGGAGGTGAACATGCAGGGACACGTGACTGGAAGGCCAGTACCATTCAGGACCCTCCCCCACAAGCAAGAGACTTGGCCAAGCTAGAAAGATTCTGCAGAAGGACAAAGTTCCCCTCAAACTCAGCATCCCTGGGTCTCCCCAGAATGGAACACAATCCCATATCCCTGACCTATCTTTCAGCGGCCACAGCAAGTGCTCAGAGAAACCCTGAGAAACAGTATCCCTGTTGAGAAAGGTAATAATAATAACCCCAGGTGGGGGAAGAAAGGGGGTACTGATAATAATGATCTACCTATAACCTCCTCCCAGGGGGACAGACAACAGAAAAGTGAGCGAAGGGAGACATCAGTCAGTATAAGACATATAAAAAAAATTTTATAAATTATCAGGGGTTCATGAAGGAGGGAGGGGGAAAATGAGCTGATACCAAGGGCTCAAGTAGAAAGAAAATGTTTTGAAAAGAATGATGGCTTTAAAAAAAAAAAAGAAAGAAAAGAATGATGGCAACATATGTGCTTGAAGAATGGATGTATGTATGGTGATAACAGCTGTACAAGGCCCCAATAAAATTATTTTTTAAATAATAATAACCCCAAGGGCAGCTTAGCACCGCCTGTGTACCTGGTGCCTTGTGCCTTACTCAGCTCTGTTACTCCTCTCCTCCACCCCAACCCACAGAAGCCCGGGTGTCATCACCCCCATGGCCCCTTGCGGCCACACCACCACTAAATATCAGAGCCAGGATGGGGACCCCGCGTGCCCAGACCCCACATCTTGACATCTGTGTTAGATGCTAAGGTTCATGGGCAGGGGGAGCTCTCCCCAGCCAGCGGCAGAGCCAAGGCCAGAGCGCTGGCTTCTGGCTGCAGACACACAGAAGGATGCTCGCAGTGCAGTGAGCGCCTGGGCCAGGTGCAGGTATTCGCTGAAGGACCCAGCAAGGTGGTGCTGCCCCACCCAGTCTGCACAACCGCCCCGCAAGGTGGATTTCACCCACTTCACAGATGGGGCGTACACAGTGGCAGTCTCCCTCCAGCTCTGCTGCCTGGAAGCTTGGAGGACAGCAGCTACAGGCCTCTGACCCTGCAGGCTCCAGGAGGGATGGGCCCAGGGCCCGCGGAGGGAGAAATCGCTGACCAGCTGAGAACTCCGTGGGAAAGGCTCTTACCCCCCCACCCCACCCCACCCCACCCCGTGCCTCCCCCAGGCAGCAGCCTGGAGGGAGAAGATGGGGTCAGAGGGCGGGGCTAGAGTCCTGAGGAACACCCCCACCCCCCACTGGCTGGTTCAGGAACCACTCTGGAGCAGGGCCAGAACCCTGACTGGTGTGGGGCCCTAACCTGACTGCTCCTCCCCACAGTGTCCCCATCGCTTTGCCCCCTCCCCGCGAGCACCGCACCGCACCACCCCCGCCCCGTCCCCCTCTGAGCCCAGGTCCAGGGCCTCCTCCTCCCACTCCCCTGTTGCTCAGAAAGCCCTGGAAAGGCTGCTTTCTTTGAGACAGGAAGGTGTCCACAAGTCTCAGGAAGGAAAAACAGTCAAGCTGAACCCACCAAGACCGTCTCTAAGGGGCCGGGGCTGGCGCCCAGCCAGGGCTGACATCACCTGGGAACTGCCGTGGCCGCAGCTGCAACCCGCCTCCTGGGGGGACGTGCTTTTGCTATTTAAGAAAATAATAATAAAAACCTTTCCAGTCTGGTGTTTTCAAATGTGCTTTTTATAGTGGGCCCTGGGGTGTGGGTGTTCTGGTGCTCCCCTCCCCGCTGTCCGCCCCAGCCGGGGTTCTCACACCCCCGTGCCTCGCTCAGCCAATGGCCGCTCCGGCCCAGCGCTTGGAATCCTCTCACTATCGAGCTGGGTCCAGTTTCATTTTACACGGTCCTCGCAGGGGCTTGCAATGTCGGAGACGGAGCAAAACGTGTGTGGAGCGTCGAATGCACCCCTTCACCCAAGGCACCATGAAAGTTTTGTGTCTTACGGTAATGATTGATATGCTCAGTCATAAAGTGAAATGAGATCCTGACAAATGCCTGGACCTGGATGAGTCTAGAAGCCTTTATGCCGAGCTTAGTCCGTCAGCTGCCGAAGGGTGGGCTCTGAGAACTCAGCCCTGTGAGAGAGCAGCGAGTCAAAGGAAAGCCAACAAAGGTGTGAGTGGTTATCTGGCGGGAGGAGGGGCCTATCGGTGCTCAGGCGGAGGGCACGTGGCGTCTACGGCAATCAAGCGGAGGTGGAAAGATTGGGAAGGGGTAGGGGAAATGAACATCACATGAAACATGTGCTTGATGTCACGGAAAAATACCCGGAGGAAGCATAACACCCGCAAAACCCCCACATCTAAAAGCTATCAGTTCGAAAGAGAGTGTGACTCTGCCCATCCCCCACCCCGCCCCTCCGTCGCCTGGCTCCCAAGCCCTGACTCAACCAATTTTATCCTACAAAAATTCCCACAGTGCTTACTCCGAAGAGTGCCCCGTACTCTTCAGAGTAATTATCCAATCTGAGCTCATTTCACCCTCCTGAAAACCCTAGGAGTTAGGGTTTGTGTGGACGATTTTCTTGCAGGTACTGCCAAAGACATTCTATGTGTCAAGAAGCACGTCTAGAGCTGTATTACATCCCTACACACACACACACACACACACACACACACACACACACACAAGCTTATTCCACACATTGGCTTGCATTTTGCTTCATGTAACCTGACTTACTTGAAGAGGTCTTGAGATTCACTCCATATGAGCACACAAAGAGGGTCCCCTTGTAGGAAAACCTCTACTGGCCTAGAGTTATTGAACACACTCTTGGGGTGGTATTAAGGATGTTCGTCATCTTCTCTCTTTTGGAAAACACTGCAAAGAATAAATAGCTAAAGGGGTCTTTTCTAAAGGAATGCTTCGACCCCATTTGTCAAAACGTTTCCATGCCCCCCCTACAGAGGGGCCCCATACAGAGGGGCATCTTAAATGTGGGGGTTTCCGTGGCCTTCATCCACACCTTCATCCATTCAGAGCCTTCATCCACGCCCACTTGTGAATAGAATAATGCCAACACATCGCAGCAGTGTGGGGTGCCCGTGGCTTGGGCTCTGGCCTGCCAGCCCTGCTGCGTCTGTTACATGGCCATGGACAAATGACCTCATCTCAAGTCTTCTTGGTTTCCTGCACTCTAGAAGAGAGCTGATGACTGTGTCTTCTTCCTTGGCTTGTGGAAAGGTCTTGACACCTTTGGCCAGGGGGCATCCAGGTAAACAGGAACTTGGGTAGAGGAGAGAACTCTGCTGGGGGAGAGCCTGCTGCAGCAGAGGCATCTCTGGATGGCTCAGGCTGGCACAACGTGGGGCTTCAGGGAAAGGAGAGAAGAGGCTGGAGAGATGGAGTGGGCTGGACCAGGCGGTGGGGAGCCATGGAAGGGCTCTCAGAGGCCAGAGTTGCAGGTGGAAAGAGCCCCTGGGGTCTGAAGGCTGGGTTGGCAGATGGCAGAGAGGCCAGCTGGGAGTCCCCTCAGTCAAGTGACCATGCCTGAGCTAGGCAGTGGTCGCCAAGATAAGCAGAAGAGGGCAGTGGCTCAGAGTGAGCATGAGGAAGCGGGTATTCAGATAGCTGCCTGATGAAGAGATGGATGGGGGTGTAGAGAGAGGGAGGTGCTGAGTAGAAAGGCCAGTCCACGTCTCTCCTCTGGCCAAGCCTTCAGTAGCTTCCCATTGCTCTCACAATCCAAGCCAAAGCGTGCCCCAGCAGGCATGTCACACCAACCCCTGCCACCCACGCTGCCCCTTTCTCCCTTGGCTCTCGGGGCTCCAGCCTCACCGGCCTCCTTGCTGTTCTTGGCACCCCCGAGCACGCTCCACTCTCATGGCCTTTGACCCTGCAGTTCCTTCTGCCTAGAATGTTCTTTCCACAGACACCCTCAAGGCTTACACACTCCCTCCATTCAGCTCCCTGCTCCGAGGTCATCGCCTCAGAGTCCTGCCCTGACTGTCCCAACCCAAACAGCACCCCTGACCCAACTTTATCCCTTTAACTCTTTTATGTTTTCCTCTGAACAATGATCATGCAGGACGCCATGAGAGTAATTGACTTCTACGCTGTCTTCTTCAACCAGAATGGAAGCTACAAGATACACTGCCATGTCACCAGCCCTCCACAGCGCCCCGCACATCAAAGACACTCAGCAAACGTTTGTGGATCAATGAGCTGAGGAAACACGCTCTTCTGGAGTGAGGGGTTGTAGACAAAAGAACAGACTGGGTCCCTGCACAACTGGGGCACATCTGTCCTCGGCAGCCCCAGTCCTACCGCTTGTCCCCCTCTCTCCTTCCCTCCAGCCCCACTAGACTGGGCCACTTCCCATCCTGTGGCCCCCAAGTATATGCCCCTCACAGGAAATATTGTTTCCTTGACTTCTTTGTGTTTTAAAATCTTCATTTTCCAGACAAGCTCCTGAATGAAAGAAACCATTTAGTAACCATATAACTGATAAGGGTTAGTATTGCGAATATATTTTTTTAAATGACTTTAACTCAACAACCAGAGACAACCAGTAAAAAACAGGCAAAGGACTTGCAAAGGCATTTCTCCAATGAAGCTATACAAATGGCCAATGAACATGAGAAGATACCTATTTCCACAGGTTCCGATTCATCAGAATCCTGTCTGTGTACAACAGAATCAGACACCGCCCACCACGCTCCCCTCCCTTGCCATGCTTGAGCCAGTGTTGCAGCCATTGCGTCAATCCACTTCCTTGAGGGTCTTCTCTTTTCCTGACCCTCTGCTTTTCCACACACATGTCCTCTCCACGGACCCGTCTCCTTGACAGTATGTTCGAAGTACCTGACACTTCATCTCGCCACCCTTGCTTCTAAGGAGCATTCTGGTTGTACTTCTTCCAGGATGGCCAATCTCAGGAAAATAAAGAGAACAACAAGCACGGGCAAGGATGTGGAAACATTGGAACCACCATGCATTGCTGGTGAAACTGTAAAATGATGTACCCACTATGGAAAGCAACTTGGTGACTTCTCAAAAATTTAACCATAAAGAATTACCAGATAACAGTAGCAATTCCACTCCTGGATACATACCCCGAAGAACTGAAAGCGGAGACTCAGATGCCCACATGGTAACGTGTATTCACAATAGCCAAATTCATCAGATTAAGTAAACAAAATGTTCATCAGATTAAGTGATAAACAAAATAGGGTGTAACCGGGCAACAGAATATTACTCGGCCTAGGAGAGAAATGAAGTGCGGACACCTGATACCACGTGGATGACTCTTGAAAACTTTATGCTCAGGGAACTCAATCAATCACAAGAGGATAAGTATGATATAATCACACTTACATGAAATATCTACACTAGGCAAATGCATGGAGACCAACGTGTATCGGCAGTTAGTGGGGGTTATGGGGAAGAAGTTAGCAATTCAGGGTGCTGAGTTTCTGTCTGAGGTCGTGAAAAACCTCTGGAAGTTGATCATGACAGTTGTTTCACTACATGGTGGGTGTCATTTCTGTCACTAAATTGCACAATTGAACACTTTTTTGTTATATGTACATCACCACAATAATCTTTTTTAATCTTAATTTTTCTAACTAAGGTTCAAAGTCCACCTCAACAAGGACGGGTTCCCAGACAATCTTCAGACCTACAAGTTTTCTCTCTTTCTCTGTGTTTTCAGCCAGGAATTATTCAGATGTCTTTTGTTTGTGACAGAATCCCATCTCAAGAGGCCAAGGGCAGAGAAGAAGAGGAAGAAGAAGATAGAGGAGGAAGATAATTATTGAGACATTCCAGGCTGGATACAGGCAACCCCATAATGTTATCAGAACTCGCTCTCTCTCCCACTTACATTTTTCTTTATGTCAGTATCAATTCCTATAGAACCTCTCATTCGGATGGTAAGGACAGCTGTCAGCCTATGTAGATGGCTGTTTTTCAGTTTAGCAACCCCTATGAAGTGAGCCGGGAAGGCCCTCATTGGCCTGTCTTGAGTCACATGCTCACTCATGAACCAATCACGATGATCTGATTGGTCAGATGAAGTGTTCCAATTAGTGTTTGCCAGGCCAGGGCTATAGAGTGCAAAAAGCAGGCACCAAGTCAGTTCTGATTCTTAGCGACCCTATAGGACAGAGCAGAACTGCCCCTTTGGGTTCCCAAGATTTGAACTCTTTACAGGAGAAGGCAGCCTCGTCTTCCTCCCATGGAGCACCTGGTGGGTTCAAACCTCTGAGTTTGTGGTTCCCAGTTCGATGTGTTCACCCACTAGATCACCAGAGCTCCTCACCAAGAGGAGAGAAGGAGTTTTCCCGAAAGAAAATGGGAGGGTGGCCAGATGGTAGGCAGGGATCCCAGACTTTACTAGGGGTGCTTCTTTTAAAGCATCTTCCTCTCTGCTGCCAGGAACCTGGGTTACTTTTGTAGGCTGTGTCTTCCCTAAGGATTTGTGAGTTTCCTGGCCAATGTCTAGCATTGGGACCTAGTGCTTGGCCACTTCTATCCCGTTGGTGCCTGCTAATACGACCACCCTTTCCTCCTCTCCTGCAGGGCCCTTACAAGGTAGTGCCATGGGGTCCCTAACTGCTTTTTGTACCTGTCGCATGACTTAGCCAGCTTTGGGAGCCCCTAACCATTGGACTGGTGGGAGTGAACTCCATTTTCTAGCCCCTGCCCTTGTCCTGTGGCACAAAGGATTGCACATGGCTTGCCTGGGCACTGGACTCCCAGCTCCACTGCTTATAAGAGGACTCCAGATGCCCCAGTTCTCACTCCATGTCATCAGTGGTGTGACTTTGAGAGAGTCCCTTTCCTCTAAGCCTCAGTGTTCACTCCTGTTAAAGGGGAGTGGGGGGAAACCCTGGACTTAAGAACAATGACCTCATTTTCGATTTATCAATTCACCATACTTATTTATAATTGTGCTCCATGTCTGAGTACCACCTGTTCTACCAATTACATAATATCGCTCTCTTTAAATGGGCCTTCTTGTTGAAAACATAAATATATTCATTTCCAAAAGGAAACTTTAGATCCCCCCCCTATAAATGGAAAACCAGTAGCTCATGCCATAAATAGAAAGTCCCCATAAAAATAAGTACAATGAAAACAAAACAATGTCATTAAGTTCTGGCCAGATACACTTGCCTGCTGCCAGTTCAGAGATGGAGAGCTACTCTCTATCAAAGGAAAAAGAAGCGATTAAAATCACACCAGCAACCAATAGGGATTTTCCCCTTAACAACAAATTGAAGGAAAACTGGGAAGAGAAGAATGTCTTCACTTGAGACTGCGCTGTTCCCACAGGTACAACCTGTGGCCCCCAACCGACTCTTAGGAACAAGGGACCAGGCTGTCTCTTCCCATGATGGTGGGGGTTGTGCTGGGCTGGCGCCTTCACACCCGCAGGCAGGAAAGAGCCCATGGGAGGCTCCACATTCTCTGTAAATTGTAACAAAATGATCCTAACACAAATCATCTTTGTTCTCCAAGATGCAAATCAGTTGTATCGGATGGAAGGACAATTGATCCCCTCCCCAGACCTCGTGGAAGAAGCCGGTTTTGCATCTTGAGCAAATTGATCCCAGGAGTCTTCATTTTCCTTGCGGATGTGTCTGCTGTTTGGATTCTCTTCGGAATCAGATTGTAACACCTTCCCTGGTCTCTTAAGGATTCCCCGGTGGCACAAACGGTGACACTCTCAGCTAGAAGATGCTCAGAGGGCCCTGGGAGAAAGACCTGACCCTGTTTCCCATGGCAGAGAGCAGGTCTAGTCTGAAACACACAAGTTGATCAGCAGTGGGATCGAACGGTTTGGTTTTCATTTTATTTGGGGTTTTGTTTGGGGCTTATTTTCGGTTGTTTCTCTTGTAAGTTGATGAATTAAATAAAATCTTGATACACATTCATTTTATATTTAAACAAGAGGCATGACTTTATTCTGTAAAAAATAAAAAAATCTTCTAATCCAAGACCCAAGATCAATAGTGGTTATTGATGAGCTGTGATCTGTAGGATCGGCAGTTCAAAACCACCAGCAGCTCTGAGGGAGAGAGATTGGACTTTCTACCCCCAGAAACAGTTGTGGTCTCAGTACCCCAGGGGTCGCTGTGGGTCAACACTGACTTGGAAGCAGTGAGTCTGGATTTCGGAACACAATCCTTGTGAAACAGGGATTTAATGAATCACTTGAATGGTAATTCATGAAGATGCTCACAATGCATCGTCTCTATAGCACTGCTTATTGACCGCATTTAATGATTACATACAGTTGTTCATGCACTTATTTGTGAAATGTCTGTTTCCCTCAATCGTAAGGTCCATGCTGACTTTCTTACCATGGTATTAGACACACACACACACACACACACACACACACACACACACAGGCTCCAAAATGTTTGGGATGGGGTGGGGTGAATGCAATGAAAATATCATGGGCTTTTGCACAAACTTCTTAAAGCTCCTTTGTATGTCCATGCATACACCAGGATACTTCTTTTTTTATCATTTTATTAGGGGCTCATACAATTCTTATCACAATCCATACATCCATCCATTGTGTCAAGAAACCCACCAGGACCCTTCTTCGAAGTTCTTTGGACAAATGGAGTCCTTTCTGGAAAAACCAAAGTGAAACCCACTGCCATTGAGTCTGTTCTGACTCACAGTATCTCTGTGGAAGGTTTTCAGGACTGTCAATCTTTCATGGGAACAGACAGCCTCATCCTTCTCCAGAGGAGTGGCTGGTGGGTTTGAACTGCCAACTCTGCAGTTAACAGCCCAACACACAACAGACTACACCACAAAGCTCCTTCTTCTGGAAGAAGGTGGGCAAATTAAACAAACAGAGGAAGAAAAGAGAAAGGGAGGAAACCAATGCTGCTCCCCTCTGATGGAAATGAGGGGGTGGATTTCAGGGTGGGTCTCCATCCTGGCCCCCTCCATCTTCCCCATCACCAGCTTGCCACCATCGGGTTTCACCCATGAGATGAGGAAGCACAGAGCCTTCCCTTGAGGTGACAGCTGTGATTACTAAGTCTCCCCTTCCTCCATCCCTGCTGCCTCCTCTGCAGACTCTTTTCTGCCCCTTCACCCAATCCAGCTCCCTCGCAAGTCACCTTCCTGTGCCTCGCCGCTCTTGCTGGCCGCCTCCCAGACCACCAGCCTGAACTTTAGCCTTTTCCGCTTTGAACAACACCAAGCAAAAACCCTCTAACCCACTTGCTCTGGTTCCATCAGACTCATCCAGGGTTTGAGAAGTCCTCTTCTTCAAAGTCTGAGCTAGAAGCTTCCATAGAAAACAGGGTAAGTAAATGTTGCCTCTTGCCCTCAAGAGCCTGGCAGTGTGCGAAAAAAGGAACCTATATTTCCTATATTCTAATTCAGCTCTCTGCCCTTTGTAATACACTTCAAGAAAGAGAAAATACACGGTGCTTCCAAACACTCATGGGAAAAGGAGATGAGAAGAGAATGGAATTTCCCCATGAACTGTTTGAAGCCACCTAGTGAGTATTGAGTGTCTACTATGTGCCAGGGACAGTTTAAAAGTCGGGATACAGAGACTCGGCATCTTGGTAGAGTGTACGTGTTAGTAAGTCCTAAAGTCATCGATGAGATCCCCTCCTCCTACTCCCCTTCCTCCCTCCTCACTTGTCCCCATGTTGGAGGCTTGCTACCACAATCATACACCCAAAGAAAGAGAGACACAGCCAAGAGGAACAGAAGGTCAGGGGACTTATAGTACGACAAACTACAGCTAAAGCCTCACTGAGCCTCTCCAAGACTCCGTGTCACCCTCTGTGCAACAGGTTAACCATGCAGGGTTTAGGAGTGGGGAACAAAATGACATTATGCATGAAAAGCTCCTCATAGGCTGTGATCATAAATACCGTATGGTCTCACTTGGATGAAACGCCTAGAAGGGCAAATGTCCAGAAACCCAAGAATGTTAGTGGCCACCAGGACTGGAAGGGAGAGCGGAGAGCCTAGTCTAGGGGTTGATTTCTGTTTGTGTCGTTCTCAGATGCTGGCAATCTTTACTTTGAAACAGCTACAAATGTCTATTCATCATCAGAACATGGAATGTATGAAGTATGAATCTAGGGGGGAAAGTCATCAAAAATGAAATGGACTGCATTAAGATTGACATCCCAGGCATTTGTGAGCTGAAATCCACTGGTAGTGGCCAATTACAGTCTGATAATTCTAAAGTTTCCTAGACCGGGAATGACAAATTCAAAAGAAAGGGTGTTGTGTTTATCATCAAAAAGAACATTTCAAGATCTACCTTGAAGTACAATGCTGCCTGTGATAGGATAATATTGGCACACCAAAAGGAAGTCCAGTTAGTGAAATTATTATTCAAATGTAGCACCAGCCACTAACGTTAGTTATGAAGCAAGTGAAGAATTCCACCAACCTCTTCAGCTTGAAACCAAGGAAAGGTGAGATCAAACTGCATTGATAATTATTGGTGATTGGAGAGCAAAAGATGAAAACAAAAAGGAAGGACCCATCACGGGCAAATAGGGCCTTGGTGATGGGAACGAAGCTGGAGGTCACCTGATGGAATTGTGCAAGCCCGACACTTCCTCGTTGCGAACACCTGGATTCGACAGCCAGGCAGCGAATCACATTTGGGCTTTTCCTAATGAGTACACAGAGGTCAAAGTGACCGCGTCTGTGCGAAGAGGTGATGGAGGAGCTCCGCAGCAGCTGCCCAAAATGAATCCCGGAACCGACTGTGAAACACACCATCCATGGCCCATAGGTAAGTTCGGGTTGAAGCTGAAGAAATTTCAAGCAAGTCCATGAGTGCCAAAATACGACTTTGACTATGTTGCACCTGAATTCTGAGAACACCTCAAGAATCAATTTGACTCATTGAACACCAATGACAGAAGACCTGTGAGCTGTGAGATGGCATCGAGAGCATCACGCATGAAGAAAACAAAGGTCATTGAAAAGATAGGAAAGAAAGGAAAACTCAAGTGGATGTCAGAAGAGACTCTGAAACGTTCTGTTTATCTCACTCAGCACCGCGACAATGAGTCCATTCCAATTCGTTATAGCTCTACAGGACAGGGTAGAACTGACCCCTTGGTCTCGGCCCTAGAGTCCAGGGACAGACAGCCTCGTCCTTCTCCTATGGAGTGGCTGGTGGGCTCGGAACCCTGACCTGTGGTTAGCAGCTCAGTGAACAACTCCCTACAGCAATTCTCAATGACGTCATTTGGTGATGGCTGCACAGCATTACGGATGGAGCTGACATCATGGAATGGGGCCCATGGACAGTGCCGAATGACGCACGTTGTGCTGTACATATTTTTACAGCTCTTTAAACAAGCAAGCACAGCTGCTAGGACAAAAACCTTATTAGGAGTAAAGGAAACAAACATATGTTAGGGGTCTGTTTCTGATCCACCTGTATGAAAAACGTTCCTCACCTCGTCCTCCCTGAGTCGCTCCCTCCCTTTCAAGGCCAGTCTTTCTCGCCTCCTCGGTCCCGGTTCTGGAACTTCTACTACTGTCACCTCTTCCTGAATGGGGAGCTGAGGTCTAAGGAAATCTCCTAGCCATCCAAAGCCAGATCCTGAGGTAATCGCTTTCTCTCATTGCTTTGAGGTGGGTTTTCCGCCTCCCACACTTGGGAAGTTGAACCTTGGCTAGTCCAGGAGGCTGGAACCCTGGTCACAAGCCTCTGCCACACTGCTAGTGCTCGGTGTGGTTGTACACAGTCACTTGACCACCTTAGGACTCAGTTTCCCCATGTCAGAAAAACAGGCAAGACCCAGTTCAATGAAGACTCCTTCATCCCCTCAGACAGAGTTAGGAGCGTTCTCCTTTGTGGTGCTTTGCACAATCATTCCTTTGTTGCAGAAGTCATCGTATGAATTACTTCTTGTCCTGTCTTCCTTCCTCTGCTAGTCTCTGTCCTACCTGGAGACAAATTGTAGCTTATTTAGTCTGTATCCCTACTCCTTGTCACCTGGCAGGTGTAACAAGAACTAAAACATACGTGGATGGATGAGTGGATGGTTGGGGAGATGCATGGGTGATAAATGATTAGGTAAATTGAATGTGGTTAAAGATGGAGAAGATGCACAGATGATGATAGGTGTGGAAAGTTGATAACAGATGGATAATGGAAGCGTGAATACAGGATGGATGTTGTTAGAATGGAAATGAATGAAGAAAATGAGGGGATGGGTGATCAGCTTGTGAATGATGTGTAGAATGAGTGATGAACGGGGAAGATTAGATGTTAGATGAATACATACATACATGAGAAATGATGGGTGGATATTTGATGGAGGGGTTAATGGGTAGATGGATCAGATGGATGATAAACAGACAGCTAGATACATGGGGCTAGAAGGCTGAGGTATGAATTAAGGCATAGGTGCTGGCAGATGAGTAATTGATGGCTGGTGAGTGACGGCAGATGAATGACAGGTACATGAATAAAGAATGGATAATGAATAGGCAGACAGGAGGAAATATGTGCCTGGCTAGTTGGTGGTATTGTAGATAGAGGATGGATAGATGAATGATGGGTGGGCAACAAATAGATAGATACAAGAAAGAATGATGGCTGACTGAAAAGATGGATGGATGAGAAATATGTGGATGAAGGATGAATGTAGATGGATAGATGGATGATAGGTAGATGGATGGTGTGCTCATGGTGAATGCACGATGATGGATACAGAATAGATGGTGGGTGGAGAATGAATGGACATGGCAAGATGGATGGTGGTGAATTGTTAGTGTTTGAATGGATGTATAAAAAAAGCATCAATGATAGCTGGATAGATCGATGGATGATGGGTGAGCAATTTCTAAAGAGATGTGTGTTACCACATAATCTTTAAGAATATCTGAAATCGGGGTCCAATAACAGAAAAGTGGGTAAAGGGAGACATCGGACAGTGTAAGATATGACAAAATAATAACAATTTATAAATTATCAAGGGTTCATTAGGGAGGGGGAGGGGGGAATAAGGAGCTGATACCAAGGGCTCAAGTAGAAAGCAAATGTTTTGAGAATGATGAGGGCAACAAATGTACAAATGTGCTTGACATGCAATGGATTTATGTATTGATCGTGATAAGAGTTGTATGAGCCCCCAACAAAATTATTTATAAGAACAAAAACAAAAATATTTGAAATCTACCTGCAATTTCTGCATTATTTATTTTTCAGTGCCACACACTGATGTGTAAACACTCCACAGTATCCTGTATTACTTGGACTGTTAGCTCAGCTACTGTACCCAAAGCTAAGTCCTAAATGAGGTAGAAGTCATTCCTGGATGATTCAAACAGTTTGATGCTAGACAAGCAACAAGGTAGAATGTTCAAACCCACTAGAGTCACCTTTTGGGGGGAGGTGTGTGGGTCTTGAAAGCCCTAAACCCCATGGACTTCCATTCTACCCCAAAACACAATGGGGTGCCTGGGGTCAAATGGATTTCCTGGCCACTAGGTTGGCTTTGGTAAATAAAACAGAAGTTGATTTTTCTCTCACTAACTACTAGAGGGGTAGCAATCCAGGCTGATCAGAAGTTCAGTGGTATTAGATCCCCTGGTTCCTTTCATCTCCTTGCTCTGGCCTTCTTAAGATGTGACTTCCATTTGGTGGTGTAAGATGCCCGCTCGCGCTCCTACCCCCATGACAAGTCTAGGTGAGAGGAAGGGGAGGAGAGGGAAAGTGAGGACAGAGAGCGCATCCCTGTTTTTCTTTAAATACATGACGCAGCGTTGCACACGGCATGACTCACATCTCCTTTACCTAAACCTTATCATGTGGCCCTGCCTATTACAAGGGAGACTGGGAAATGTAGTCTTTAGCTACACGGTCGCCTACAGCAACCGAAGAGCAAGTCAGATAGGGCGCAAGCACTAGACATCTCAGCTATATTTCCCTTCTCTGTCTCCTTCTCCTCCTTCCCTGAAAACTCTTTATCTCATTTCCTACAAAGGAAACCAATTGCCTCTTCTTCTCGATCTATTATTTATGGCATAAATCAGATACTTTCAAATTGCCCAGAGCTTTGACTAAATGGCTCTTATAAACCAAAAACAATTTCTCCCACTTATGCTTTATTTACCCTTCACTGAGGTGATGCATGTGGGAGAAGATGAGACTTTCTACTCCTGTAAAGATTTAGTCTCCCCTTGCAGAGGGCTCTAGGGGAGGAGATGAGTCAGTCAAGGAGCAATGTAGCACCGATGAAGAATACAGCTTTCCTCTAGTTCCTAAATGCTTCCTTCCCCTCACCCCGACTATCATGATCCGAATTCTACCTTGCAAGTCTGGATAGAGCAGAGGATGTACACTGGTGCAGATAGGAGCTGGTGGCACAGGGAATCCAGAATGGATGATACCTTCAGGACCAGGGGTGGGAGGGTAGAAGGAGAGTGGGTTGGAAAGAGGGAACCGATTACAAGTATCTACATGTGATCTCCTCCATGGGGGACGGACAACAGAAAAGGGGGTGAAGGGAGACATCGGACAGGACAAGATATGACAAAATCATAATTTATAAATTATCAAGGGCTCATGAAGGGATGGGGGAGTGAGGAGGGAGGGGGAAAAAGAGGACCTGATGCCAAGGGCTTAAGTGGACAGCAAATGCTTTGAAAATGATGAGGGCAATGAATGTACCAATGTGCTTTACACAATTGATGTATGTATGGATTGTGATAAGAGTTGTATGAGCCCCTAAGAAAACGTTTTAAAAAAATTTTAGTCTCGGGGCTGGGGTGTAAAACCAAACCCAAACAAAAGAAAACAACATTTACAGTCTCAGAAACCCAGTTCTACTCTGACCTGCAGGGTTGCCATGCATCAGAATCAACTCCACAGCAGTTGATTTTGAGAGTTTTTGAAGGTGAAGGAGGTCACCGATAACGAGGAGAAAGGTAAAGTGGACTGTGGTGGTTACATCATCTCATGTCAACTTGATAAAGAGAGTGAAGAGGTAGCATCTAGCCTGTCGATCAGGCCACAGCCTGAAGATACCTCCTTGTGTTGTGACCTTTTGGTGAGGATTCTGGGAACTTCCTCTCATCCTCCCTGGAGGCTGGACACACTTGTGCTTCACATTCTTGTTGACAAGCCACATGGAGCCACACTGATGGCATCCAGAGTCCTGGAGATGCTTCTACTGCCATTGGATCCACAAGACTTTTCACCCACCAGACCGTGATCTTTTTGCATTCAGCATTATTGCACGTGCTACATGAGTCTAAAGAGAAATTTATGGACTAGATTTGGACATAGGGTCAAGTGTCGGATTTATGGACTTGATCTAGACTGGGCTGGGATGTTTTCTCAATATACAATTACTTTTGATATAAAGCTCTCTCTCACACTCATATGAGTGTCTCTGGATTTGTTTCTCTAGTCAACCTGGACTAACACAGGCGCAAAGCAATCTTCAATGTCACTGAATGCCTCACAGCTACAGCTGTAATGCAGGCATCTCCCTTCCCTATTAAGCCCCTTTTATGCTTTCCCCTTTTGCTTAGACCCTTAGTTTGGGCTGAAATAACAACTCCTCAAGGGGTGTTCTCTGCTCACCCAATTTTCTTCCTTCACAGTAGACACCATAATCTGCCATTGACAAGCATGCAGACTTCGTTTGACTTGTAAAGGCCAGGAGGGTAAAGCCTGTAGTGGTCTTTCCATCCTGGTATCCACAGAGCCCACATGTGGACTCTGTGCTCAGAAAACACACTTGATTGCATGATAAATGCATGTCCTCATGAGGTGCAAAGAATGTTTTCCCAGAAGATTGAACATAGAGTAGACATGGCTGCATTTATAGTTGATGGCCCAAGAGGAACTATGCTTTTTTGACCCTGTTGTAGGTTGAATTTCACAATACGGGTTGTCAACCTTAACTGTGATACCTGTGGGTATGATCCCATTTGGAAACTAGGATGTTCTTTGTTATGTCAATGAGGTCGTATCACTGTAGTGTGTGTTTTAAGACTAAAATTTCAAATGCACAGATTAGTCACAAAAGCAAGCAAGTATAGAAGGGGAACAATAAATACCGCGAGCTCACCAAAGAAGAAGGAAAGCCAGGGGAAGCTGCCAGTGAGGATGTCCCCGAGCAGACAGAGGGGGTCTTCCAGGCACAGGAAACATCAATACCAGCGAACATCACCCAGCTCAACATCACAATACCAGCTTTGCCTCACCAAAGAGAAGCCCTTCCAGCCATCACACTGGGGTGAGCTCATTCAGTGTTTGGTCAAAGGACCCACGAATGATGTTATAAATATCCAACAGGTCCTTGGTAGAAAAAAGATCCTCCACCCCTGCTTAAACTCCAAAGGCAGCACACTGAATTCGGACTTCTAGGCTCCCAACTATGAGAAAATAACATTTCTGTTCATCAAAGCTGCCCGTTTGTGGTATCTCTTTTACAGGAGCACGAGGAGCGGAGCCAGGCCGGAAGAGACCAAAGTATCCAAGCAGGTGGCACTTTTCCCAGTGGATGCCAAGCTGGGGGAAAGGTGGGGGAGGACAAGCAGGATGAGTTAGTGCATCTTGAGAAACATAAGCACTAGTTACAGATCCACCTCATCTGCCCCCAACCAGTGCTAAAAGTGCCCTCAGCCATTCAGAACGTAGATCAAATCCAGAGAAAAATGGAGAAAATAGGGACATCTTGACCCAGATTTAGTCAATCTGAAGTGACAGTCCTTTGTCTACATTTGGTTTAAGTTTTCATTTTCTGGCATTAAAAAAAAAAGAGGCACTCGGGAGAAGCAAGATTCAATCACAGCAAACAAGGCATTACGTTTCTTGCATCTCTGAGTACATGACTGATAGCAGAGTTTTGGCCTCATTAAAATGGTGTCATTCTAGAACCGTAAATGGGCTAATTCCTAAAAACTTGTCAACGTATGACATTAAAGTCATTGAAAGGAACCCTGACTGCACAGTGGTTAAGCACTTTGCTACAGACTACAAGGTCAGTGGTTCAAATCTCCCACTTGCTCAGGGGCAAAGCAGGAAGTCATTGGCTTCCACTCAGAAATTCTATGGGCCAGTTCTACACTGTCACTATGAATCAGAATGAGTTGGACAGCGATGGGCTTGGTTTTAGTCATTGAATCTTAGAATCACTTAAGGTTAGAATCATAAACTGTATTCAAATTGTCTTAATTTGGTTTCCCTAAGTTAGAACCTGGAACAAGGCTTTGGGCATCAAGATCCATGAATTTTTCTAATTTTGAGTCATGCCAAAATGACTTAAGATGAGAAGAAACAGATGCAAAACATCCATTATAATCAGAACATGTATTGTACAAAGTATGACCCTAGGAAAATTAGAAGCCATAAAAATTGAAATGGAATTCACAAAGATCAATATCCTCGGCATTCAGCACCTCATTGCTGTCCAATTGATTCGAACCCATAGCAACCCTATAAGCAGAGTAGAACTACTCCATAGGCATTAGTGAGCCGAAATGGATGGGTATTAGCCATCTTGAATTGGCCAATCATGTGGCCTACTGTGCCAAAGATAATACATGTCATTGTCAAAAACAGTATTCCAAGATCTATCCTCAAGTACAACTCAATCAGTGATAGGATAACATGCCTACAGGGAAGACTAGTTAAGATGACTAGTACTCAAATTTACTCACGAACCACTAATGCCAAAGATAAAGAAATCAATTTCTTTCCGTCTGACAGTAATCAAACATTCCATCAAGATGCATTGCTGATCACTGGTCATTAGAATGTGCAAGTTGGAAACAAAGAAGGATCTGTAGTTGGAAAATATTACTTTGGTGATAGAAACAATGCTGGATATTGCATGAGAGACCTTTTCCTACAAATAAACCACAACTACACACCTGGACCTCATCAGAAATCAAACTGACTACGTCTGTGGAAAGACACCATAGAGAAGCTCAAAATCATCAGGAAGACCAAGTCCAGGAGGTGGCAGACAGCTCAATGGACCATCAAATACTTATACACAAGTTCAAATTGAAACTGAAGAAAAGTAAAGCAAGTTCATGAGAGCCAAAGTACAATCTGAAGTATAATCTAAGAGCATATTTCTTAATGTTTGAGGAACATTAAGAACATATTTGATGTGCTGAACATAAATGACCCAAGACTGGGCAAGTTGTCAGAGAATGTCAAGGACACACAAAAGGCCATTGAAAAGATGGAAGAGAAAGACAGGACCAAGATGGATGTTGGAAGAGGCTCTGAAACTTGCTCTTGAACATGGAGTAGCTAAAGCAAAAGAATGAAATGATAAAGTATTGAACAGAAGAGGTCAAAGGGTTGTTAGAGAAGACAGAGTAATGTTTACATTAAATTGTAATTTGCTTACATCACATAAGTAATGTTCTTTTACATGATCATGTTGTTTGCATTACTTTATACCGTAATGTGCAAAGACCTGGAGTTAGAAACGCAAAAGGGAAGAACACAGTTAGCATTTCTCAAGCTGAAGAAAAAGTTCAAGCCTTAAGTTGCAATATTGAAGGATTCTAGGGACAAACTATTGAAAGACATGCAAAAGATCAAAAGAAGGTAGGAGTGTCTGTAGTCTTAAAGGCTTGAAGATAAACAAGCAGCCATCTAGCTGAGAAGCAGCAAAGTCCACATGGAAGAAGCACACCAGCTTGTGTGATCATGAGGTATAGATGGGATCAGGTATCAGGCATCAAAGACCCAGAACAAAATATCATATAAATCCCATCTGTAGACAACTAGACATCCCTGTACAGAAGGGTCTCAGGAGGAGATGAGCCAGTAAGAATGCAGTATATCTTTCCTCTAGTACAACTTTCCTCTACTTCTAAAGAATGATTCCTCCCCCCACTCTCATGATCCCAATTCTATCTTACAAATCTGGCTAGACTAGAATATATACACGGGTACAGAGAAGAACTGGAAGCACAGGCAATCCAGGACAGATAAATTCCTCAGGACCAATATTGAGAGTAGCGATACCAGGAGGGGAAGGGAGAGGTGGGGAGAGAAATGGGGAACTGATCACAATGATCTACATATAACCCCCTCCCAGGAGGACAGACAACAGAAAAGTCGGTGGAGACATTGGTCAGTGTGAGATATGAAAAAAATAATAATTTATAAATTAGCAAAGGTTCATGAGGGAGGGAGGGTGGGAGAGGGATGAATGGAAAAAATGAGAAGCTGATACCAAGGGCTCAAGTAGGAAAAAAATTGGTTTTAAAAGGATGATGGCAACATATCTACAAATGTGCTTGACACATGGATGTATGTATGGATTGTGATAAAAGCTGTATGAGCCCCCAATAAAATGATTAAAAAGAAGGTGGGAGGAATACGCTGACTCACTGTACCAAAAACAATTGGTTGACATTCAGCCAGTTCTACCATTCTGCTGCCATTGAGTCAATGCCAACACATAACAACCTTGTGTAAGATTTCTGAGGTTGTAAGTCTTCATGGGAGGAGATAGCCTCATCTTTCTCCGTCAGAACAGCTAGTGGACTTGAACCACCGACCTTATACTTAGTAGTCCACCTCCAGGAGGTAGCATAGGACCAAAAACCATTGGTATTGAAGGAAGAATGTAAGCTTCCCTGATGACAGTGGTATCAAAGAAGACTCCAGGAATTGACAGAATATCGATGCAGATAGCTCAACCCACTGATAAAGTGCTGGGAGCACTCACCAGTCTTTATCAAGAAATATGGCCAACAGACTGAAAGAGATCCATTTTCTTGTGTCCATTCCAAAGAAAGGTGACCCAAGAGACTGTGAGATGTAATTAACTATCTCATCAGCCTCACATGCAAGTAGCATCATGTAGAAGAGCGTTCCAAAATAGTCGCAGCAGTGCCTGAACAAGGAAGTGCCAGAAATTCGAGCAAGATTCAGAGGACAAGAAGCGTGGGCTGTCATCGCTGGTGCCAGGTGGGCTTAGGTTGAAAGGAGCGAACACCAGAAGAAATGCCAACTTGGGTTTCCCTGACTACACAAAGGCATCCGACTGTGTGGGTCGTAACAAACTGTATCGCAAAGGATGAGAATCCTGCACACTGACTTGTCCTCGTGCAGAACCTGGACACAGACGAAGAAGCCATCGTTCACACAGGACGAGGGGACGGTGCAGGAAAGGTGTAAGCCTTCCACCATATCTCTGGCCTCCGGACCAGAGGGAGACGGATGAACAAGCTACCAATATGCAGACGACACAAGCTTGCTTGTTGAAAGTTAAGAGGACTTAAAGCTTGCCCTTATGAAAACCAAGACGCACAGCTTCCGCTATGAATCGCACCTCCATGCAGAGAAAACAAACCCTCACCGCTGAACCCAAAGCACAGCTCCAGGACCGATGGAGGGCAAAGATGGGAGCTACCAAGGAGTTCGTTTTCCTTGGACCCATCCTCCATGTTCACGGAAGCAGCAGTCAAGAAATCGAAAGGTGTGCTACACTGGGCAAATCTGCTACAAACCACTTCTTTAAGTGTTGAAAACAAAAATAAAGATGGTACTTTGAGGACTAAGAGCACCCAACCCAAGCCATGGTATTTCCAGTCGCCTCCTCTGCACGGGAATTGGGGTTCTGAAACGCACACCATACCTGGACAAGTGAACAAGCACATCGATCTTGGAAATTCAGCAAGAATGCTCCTTAGAAGCGAGGATGGTGAGACTTCGTCTTTGATACTTTGGACAAGGTGATCAGAAGAGACTGGTCCCTGTAGAAAAAGATCATGTTTGGAAAAGTAGAGATTGAGCAACAGAAAGGATGACCTTCGCAGGATGGACTGATACCAGGGCTACAACAAGGAGCTTAAGTGGAGCAAGGATTGGGAGGCAGGTACAGGCTCAGGGCAGGGAGTCGCTCTTTTTCACATGGGGTTGCTCCGGCTCAGGAAGCCACAAGGCCCCAGGAGAGTGAGACGGGGAAGGTGGGAAAGGCAATAAAAGGCAAGTTATTGAGTCTGTCCCCACTGCGGACACCAAGTTCCCCCACCCCACTTCAGACTTTCTGAGCAGCCCTGTCAATGGACAGAAGGCTGGGACTTTAATCTACCACTGATTAATTCTCCTCTGATTGCCCCAGGGACATCAGCTCCAGACTGATAAGAGTTCCCACAGCTCCTGAGAAGCCTACTAACTGAAAGGGAGGCTGTAGGTGTGTTGGAAAGGACTCCCTTTCGATACAGTTGAAGTCCCAGTCCTCCTGAGTCCAGGAAAACAGAACTGTCCAATTTCGCCCCAAGATAAGAATTCGCATCTAGAGCTCCAGATGAGGGGGTCTACAGGCTGCATCAGGGTAGCAGGATCATTTTGTTGGGTTAATAGCACGCTGACATGAAATGTGTATTTAGGAGGTTCCAGCAGTCTGTGTCTGACCACAGGTCCCATCGTTCCTCTGTGCTCATGTGTCCTTGGCTTTGGTGTTGCAAACTGGGCTCACAGAGGCACTTGACTGGGGCGCCTCTGCACTGCACCTCTCACGGGCTCCAGGGTCCCTCAGGCCTAGGACCCGGGCCTCCAGTTCCCTGATACATGGGCTAGCCCATGGTGGGGATGAATAAAAGGCTCACTAGTTAATTCATTCAGCCTCTGCTGGCCTACCTCCCTACCTCCCTGAAAAATCCTGTGGCATTATCTGTCATCTCCACCCCCACCCCACCCCACCACCCCACCCCCGCTGCCCCCCTCCAGTCCTACCTCCAGTGGGTCCCAGGAGAGACTGGGGGTGAAACTCCCTGCTTGGGGTGAGCAGCAGGTTCATTTCCTCCTGGAGCTTCCCTCAGCAAACAATGAGACAATAGTGAGCCGGAGGTAGCCTGCGTAAGACAGCCAGGAGGGGAAGTTGTAATCTGTGCGTGAAGCCAGGGGTGGGCAGAGGGGCAAGAAAAGCAGCCCTGGCCAGACTGGGCCCTCCGCCCAGCTGGCCCCTGGGATCGCTTCAGGCCCCAACCTGAAGGTCACCTGAGTCGTCCTGAAGGCAAAAACCACACACTGCCATCCCAACCCAGGAAAACAAGGGTGGGCAGGCGGGGCTGGTCCCCATACCTCTCCAGATGGCCCACGGGCCTCACACAGCAAAGCCCTGTCCGCCCACCTTGTGAGCCCGGCTTCCAGAGACATGCCCAGACGGACACCTTCTCATTGTGGCTGTTTCTGGCTGGGTGACCTTGGGGACATTTTCCCTTACCTCTCTAGGTCTTAGTTCCTTACCTTTAAGATGGGGGAGGGGGACAGGGACAATACACCTTTTCCCTCTGGTTGTCAAGAGGATTCCATCTCTCCGTCATCCAAGTATTTATGGAACATCACCGGCTTATATGCAGGCACTTTGCTGGTTGCACGGAGCCCTGGTGGTCTACTGGTTAGGCGTTGGACTGCTAACCATAGGGTCAGCAGTTCAAAACCATCAGCCACTCTGTGGGAAAACAATGGCCCTTTCTGCTCCCATAAAGAGCTACCGTCTGGGAAACCCACAGGGGTAGTTCTACCCGTCCCATAGAGCCAGTTGGTGTTGGAATCCACCCAATGGCAGTGAGTTTGGGTTGGTGCTGGGTGCTGGAGCGACATCTGTAAGCCAGTCTGCATCCCTGCCCTCGTTCAGCTCACAGTCTTCACACAGAGAGACTCCAGAGGCAGGCAAGTGCACACACCAACAGGCGTAAAGTGACCGGATTGACAGCAGTCACCAGAAAAGCAGGGTGCTCCAAGAGACACAGCCTCGTCTCTGTGAGTGGGCTCCCTGTCCGCAGAAACAGCTACACTGAGCTGAGCAGAGAACAGGAGTAAGGGAAAGGAGGCAGGAAGTGTGCAAAGGACCTTAGGCTGGGACTCGCTGGTTTAAATGAGGAAGAAGAGCCTGGGGGCTTGGGAACCCAAAGAGCTAGGAGGTGCCTGGCCCCCATCTCCAGCGCACCTCCACAGGAGTTTGCCTTTTATTTGGAGAACTGGGGCAGGCCGGGTGGGGCAAATGGGGGCATGCACTGAAGAGTGTAGGTCACTAGCAAAATCCCACTTGCCATCAACTAACTAACTGCACCAGAGCTTTGAGCACAGAGCCTGGGGAAGTGGGTGCTCCTCATGCATGCAAACCTTTGGCAAGTATCGGTTTCCTCCACCTCCCTGTCGCCTCCAGGGTCAGGGCTTGCCACCATACTAGAAGCTCAGAGAGGTGCATTGTTTTCCCACGGGTATGCCAAATTCAAAAACTACCTCCACTGCCATCGGTTGACTCTGACTCATAGTGACCCCACAGGGCAGGTAGAATGGCCCTTGTGGGATTCCGAGACTGTAATTCTCTAGAGACGTAGAAAGCCTCGCCTTTCTCCTAAGGAGCCGCAAGTGGTTTCGAACTGTTGGGTCAGTGCAGTCAGTGGCCCATCTCATATCCACTGCATCACCAAGGCTCTCTCAAAGTCACACAGCACCCTCAAATGCCCTCGTGGTTCCCACCCCTGTGCCACAATAGCCCACTCACAGCTGCGAGGGGCACCTCTTCTGGGAATGGGGATAGGGAGGCTCTGGCTCTCCCTCCTCCAGGGAACCTGGGTTATGCTTGTGGGGAGGAAGGGCACTCTGCTGCCAGCAGCTTCCCTCCTCCCCCTGCTGGGACTCCAGCTCCGTGTGTTCCCGGAAATCCAGGCCGAATTTCCCTCCCGGAGCCACCGCCCAAAGGGACCCTCTGGGGAGAGACACTGCATTTTTGAGGAAAGGGGTGGGAGAAAAATCACCAAAAAAAAAAAAAATAGCAACAGTGACTGGGCCAGGAATGTGCCGGGTTGAATCTGAGCCAAGCCTCCTGTCACATCCACAGCTGTGCCGGCCAGGGAGGGGTCCAGGGCGCAAGGTGGGGCTGGGTCACTCTCAGGACAGGACAGCAGCTGCCAACCTGCTCCTGGCACGTCGGCAGGGGGGCTCCCCAGGCATGAGCCTGGCTGCGAAGGAGCTGGGCAGGAGCCTGGGCCAGGATCAGCACCCTGGGCTCTGCCCCCACCTCAACAGACTGACTCTAGCCCACTCCCTTCCCCATCCCAAGACTCTGCTTCCCCATGTGTGCAGGGACACGATCTGATGACATGCAGTGGAGGCTGGTTGGATAACGTGATAGATGGCCATCCTTTTGAACAGACTCTTGACCTGGAGTCTCAAACTCAGGCACTCGGCGAAGTTGGATGAGGGGACACACACACACACACACACACACACACACACACGTTATTCACTCACCTCTAATTGAAATGCAGCCATTTCCTTGAGGATGAATGTGGGCCACAAACCAGGGTAGTGTGGCCCGTGGCTTTGTCCCAATAGAACTGGAAGATATTTTCGTTTCTCATCACAGTGCTTCCACGTATTGTTTACACTCATCACAGCCGAGACCCACCCCACACCTTGTTATTGAGTGTGCTAATAGGGAAGTGCATCTATCAGTGCATCTCACATCTCATACAAAGGAAGTCAATTACCCTGAGATGCTATTTCCACAATACGAAAATCACACGCGCATTTTAGTACCATGATGATAGTCTCTCAGTATCACTGGCTCCCTTTGGAGCCCTATGGCTTTTGATCTGCTGTGGTTAAAGATATTATAAGAAGGGGTTCGTCTCTTTACCAGAGACCAAAGAGTAGACATCTCAGGTACAAAAGGCAAAAGAAAAAAAAACAACCACCCTGCTGTTTTTCTTTTTAAAGGAGTATTATTATGCATGCTGATCTGGCGCAATCTGGAAAGGCATGGCGAAGCACAAAAGGCAAGGTGCAGCACGGTGCATATGTTGCTGCCCAGTTCGTGCGGACTCACGGATGGCAGCCTTGTGTACAACAGAATGAAATGGCACATCAACTATATCAGCTCCAGTCCAACATCAACTTCCTAGCCGTTGCGATGTTTGAGTCCATTGCTCCGGTCACTGCCCCCATCTATCTCGCCAAGGGCCTTCCTCATCTTCTCTGACCAGCCAACTGTGAGAGTCCAAAGTTTGGGTCAACGAGGCCAGGCCAGCATAATCACTGGTTTGGCAGTTTAAGACTTAGCAATTCGCCCATGATGAGACCTCCTTGAGCGGGGTGGTCTGCTTCCAATATAAGTGGGTGCTGTGGGAAAGCCTGCTTGCTGTTTGCTGGGTCTGGATCCTTTTTCTGGCTTGCCATGGGACCTCTGGTCTTGGGATGTAACCCAGCCTCTTACCGTGTTGCCTGCTGAGCCAGGAACTCATCAGCAGCCTGTCATCTTATCTACCAACCTTGGATTCAATCGGGTTCATCAGGCCTTGCAGCTACATGAATCAGACTAACATCTGAGTATCACAGACTTGGAACTTGCCAGCATCTGCCTGTGAGCCATTTCCTTGATCTAAGCCTCTCTTGTCCATTGCTGTTGGAGGCCGTCTAGTCTGCTCCGACCCACAGCAACCTATGAGTTCTGTGTGTACAACAGAACAAAACACTGCCTGGTCCTGCGCCCTCCTCACAATTGTTGCTATGGTTGAGCCACTTTGTTGAAGCCATTGTGTGTGTGTCACACACACACACACATACACGAGCATCACTGGGTTCGCTTCTTTAGAGAACCCAGACTAAGGCATAAACCGCGATGGCCTTTCCCAGCGATTGGTCTTTTCCTGATGGTCCATCAAAGAAAGCCAGCTGAAGTCCTGCTTGTGACCCTTCTAAGGCAGATTCGACTGTTCTTTGGGCAGTTCACAGCATAGCCAGTCTTCTTGGCTGGCACGGCAACAATGGGGATGCAGCCGTGTGTCCACGGCGACACGGTCTTTGCAAGAAGCAGGGAGGAACTGGGATCACCTCTAGGGTGTGAGGGGACCCATCACTGATAACCTGGAATACCAGTCAGTTCCTTTCTCTCCCTAAGAACACATATATTTAGAAAGAGCCAGATTTGGAGAAGATAGCTATGGCTTCCATGGGAGTCTTTTAAAATATATATATATATATATATATATATATATATATATATATATATATATATATTCATAGAGGATTTGTTGCATTCTTTGAAGACTTGATACAATGGAGCACACGCACGGGCTGCATTTAATCTTGTCAGCCAACAGTCATTACTCCCGTCTTTCCAAGTCTGCAATGCAAATCTCGCCTCCTCTTCCGGTCTCATGGACTCCGAAGTTATTTACGTCTAAGGAGGAAAAAGAAATACTGGGAGTCACTTTTAAATCTTCTCAAATCCCCAGTGAGGGGGAAAAACACACACACAAAAAAAGGCAAAGCCACCGGAGAGATGCAAATGAGCACCTGATGAGATACCATCGTTGACTCACCAGAATGGAGGACTAAGCTCCAAAGAGCCAAGAGCAGCACATGCTGGAGGGGGGGGATGGGGACCTTGAACCCTTCATCTGCTTTCTGGCGGGGGTGGGGTGGGGGGGGGCGCAATTGGGACTAGAAACTCCGCGTGACCCAACAATCGCTCTTCTTGGTGCCTACCCACAGCAGACATGCGCACGTGAACACCACACACCTCGGTTCATCGCAGCACCAATCCCAGTGGCAAGGAGAGGGAAGCCCTCTAAATGCCTGTTCGACGGAGCACGGGTAAATAAGCTTTGGTGCATGCACACGGGGGACTATTCAAAGCCCACTGTCATCGAGTCCTGGTCCACTCCTAGCCAGCCAATAAGACAGGGTAGACCTGCCTCTGTGGGTTTCTGAGACACTTGCTCTTTAAGGGAGTAGAAAGCCCCCTCCTTCTCCCTTGGAGCGACTAGTGGGTTTGAACCGCCGGTACTGCAGCTAGCAGCTGACTGGTCACAGCTATTGGGTGAGGCCCTGGTGATATTCTGTAATCAAGAAATAGGTTTCATAGCAAAAGAAACAGGTTTTGATGGTTACCGGGGTGGGAAGGGAAGAGGCTAGAGCAGGGTCGGCAGACTTTTGAGACAAAAGTGCCCGTCCTGGCCCTTGCAACACTTTGAAAAGTATTCAAGAGTCGTAAATATATTTTCACAAAGAAATTAAACCACCATTATCTGAATACCATTTTTTAAATTAAATCATTTTATTGGGGCTCATACAACTCTCTTTTAAAAAATCATTTTATTAAGGGCTCATACAACTCTTTTTATATACAAGTCTTTTTTTTAAATCATTTTATTAGGGGCTCATACAACTCTTATCACAATCCATACATACATCCATTGTGTCAAGCACATTTGTACATTTGTTGCCATCATCATTCTCAAAACATTTGCTTTGTGAATACCACTTTTTAAATTTTTATTTTAATAAATCATTTTATTGGGGGCTCTTACAGCTCTTGTAACAATCTATACATCAATTGTATCCAGCCTATTTTTGTACATATGTCGCCATCATTATTTTCTGGACATTGACTTTCTAATGAGCCCTTCGGATCAGCTCCTCTCTTTTTCCTTCCCCCCTCCCCCATGACCCCTTGATAAATTACAAATTATTACTATTTTCATATCTTACACCAACCAGTGTCTCCCTTTCCCCACAGTTTCTGTTGTTTGTCACCCTGGAGGAGGGGGTGTGTGGTCATATGCTGATCATCTCGATCAGTTCCCCCTTCCTCCCCTCCATTCCTTAAATGACGCTGTGATCATTTTATTTTCATTTCTGATTGTACATCAGAGCCACGTGTACATACCCCAAGAGCCCCATACGGCTGGAGAGCCATGGTTCAGAGGGCGCATGTGTTCAGTGGGGTGCAGCAGAAGACACTGTGCTACAGGAGGGAGATGGGAGAACCAAGGGAACTGGGGAGTCCAGGAAAAGCCATTGGGAGGTTTGATAAGTTGTCAAACACAAAACTGATTATCCGATCTGTAAAAACCCCACCTAATTCACAATTTTAAAACATTTTTTTAGATAAATAATAGAAGTAAAAAATCCAGCAAAGCAACTTGGCAGCCACAGCACAATCCATGGGTGCCATTTGTGACAAAACTGGGTGGCAGGGTAACCGCAGTGGGGACAAACCGTCATGTGCAGAGAAAGCAGGGGCACCTCAGCACCTGGTTAGTGAGCAGCTACTGTGTGCCAGGCTCTGTGCAGACCTAGAGGACACGTTGCTGTGCTGTCACTGTGGGCCCCAAGACTGGGAGTACCCTCAATGAGCCCCAGACATACGTGAAACTGCAAACTCTAAGCGTTTGAAACTCAGCAAGTCTTTCTCATGATTCAAATACATATGTGTGTTTGCTTTCGAAACAAACTACAAACGAAGAGCGAAAGAGAAAAGGAGTCTGGCAGACAGACAGACAGAGTAGGCCGACATCTCCTTCCTTGGCACAGCCCAGCCCACCCGCCACCTGAGAGCAGCACCCACTCCTGTATCTGCCTCTGTCTGTGCACATGGATAAGTTTCATGGAAGGAGTCCTGGTGGTGTAGTAGTTACTCGTTGGGCTGCTAACTGCAAAGTCAGCAGTTCAAAACCACCAGCCACACCAAGGAAGAAAGATGAGGCTTTCTACTTCTGTTAAGAATTAGTCTCAAAAAAAATTAAAAAAAAAAAAAAGAATTAGTCTCGGAAACCCACAGGGGCAGTTCTACCCTGTCCTATAGGGTCACTGTGAGTCAACGTTGACTCAGTGTCAGAGAGCTGAGAGGTGTCACTGGGTTCTCAACTCTACAAAGCCCAGACCAGCGCATCCACCATAATGTCCTTTCTGGCGATTGGTCTTTCCTGGAGAGAGGTCAGAGTAAGCGAGCCAAAGTCTCCCCATCCTCGCTTCTAAAGAGCCTTTGGCTTGCACTTCTCCTATGGCGGGTCTGGCTCTTCTTCTGACAGTACCCAGTGTAGTGAACCCTCTTCACCAACGCCACAACCAGGAAGCAGCAGAGTGTAGAGAGGGCACTCTATTTGGAAAGAACCCAGGAGGGGATGTAAGTTGGCTGGGTGCACCTGGACGATGCCTGCCCAGCTCTGAGCCCAGTGCTTCCACGCCCACTGCCCAGCCGTCTGCCTTCAAGATGAACGAATTGTGTTTGCATGCAGAGACGGGGTGAGAGCACCCAGAAAGTCCCTGAAGTCACCTTTATGGAGGTTACACAAGAACAGGGAAAAATACAACCTCCGGCGTCCGGAGCCTGGGAGAGTTCAAGTCACGTGTGATCTCACCCCCATCTCAGAGACACAGAGAGAACCTTCCCACGGGGACCCTCGCAGCGACCCACAGATGCGTCTGGACTCCCGGGTGGGGTCTTGCAGGGCAGCACTTTTCTGTTTGGGGGAAATCGGAAGTCATTGGGTGCCCCTGAAAGCGCAGGTGGAGACAAAGGGCCGTCCTCGTCCCAGTCTGTTCATATTCTCACCACGTCTGTGCAGCACCGACCCCTGGACATTTGGGGTCAAGTCACACTTCTTGTCACTCGCAAGAGCGAACCTGGCAGGATGTCCCCATTTCACAGAGGAGGACACTGAGCATCAGAGTGGAGGGAGAAGGTGGCCTGAGATAACACAGCTGACATATACCTTAACTCAGGTATCTATTGACTCACTTGGGGGGTCACACCCCCCAAGGGGGGACAGCTCTGTCCTGGCCACCCTGATCTCCTGACAAGCCTGGAGGCCCACTCAGGGGTGGGGCCCATCTCCCTGTGAACAGGCCTATTTTTAGAGTCGGCAGCAGGGGCTAGGGGCCAGGCCAGGAGTGACAATGGGGGGAAGGGGGTGGGGCTGCTGGCGGCCGCCCCCGCACCCAGCAGCCGCCCCATTTCCTCGAGGAACCAGGCTGTGCACAATACAAGGAAAGCCGAGTGGGGAGCGGTTGGGGCTCCCGTGGGGGGGCTGACCTGGCCCATCAGGGCAGCTGGGGACCAGGAGGAGACCTTCAGACCAAGGGGAAACGGGAGCTTCGTCCAGCTGCCTGGACTGGGCAGAAGTGACATTTCAGACTCTGTACTCAGACACTCGGGTCCCATTCATTCTGTCCCATACACTCACCTCACTTCACACACACACACACACACACACACACACACACACACTCCTTCTCATACACTCACACTCACTGCTCACACAAACACACACTCGTTCTCTTTCTCAGCACCCTGCTACTCATTATTCCCACACTCATATCTATCCTCTCAATACAGCTCACACTACAACGTACACACCCTCATCCCCTCACATGTGCACACTTACCCTGATTCGCTCGCGTACACGTAGTCACTTGCTTGGGGCTGGTTCACTCCAACAGGAGCTGCCTTCCTCCCAGGACCTGCCCAGAGCAAGGTTCTTCTTCGCACCAAAGGAGCTGTACCCAAGGATGTGGGAGCGAACCCCAAAGCCAAGGATCTCTGGGCCTGCGTTCGAGCCAGTCTCTGCCCAGAGGAAATCATGGCTTGCTGGAGAGGCTTACAAAGTATTCCCTGAAAAACTGCTCTCCAATAAAAACGAGCAGACCACCACCATCCGTGACAACAGAGATGGAGCAGGAAGTGACCCACAGTGGCAGTACATCCTGTTCGCTTGCATCTGTACAGAATTCTAGAGGTGAAACTCGCCCATAAAGACACAAAGCAGTTCCAGGGTGGCCTGGGGTGGGAGGTGGGGACTGATGGGGAAGGGACAAAAGAGATCTTTGGGGAGGAGGCCCGGTGGTGTTGTGGTTACACATTGGACTGCTAACGGCAAGGTCAGCCATGCAAAACCACCAGTCACTCCATGGAAGAGATGGGGCTTTCTACTCCCATGAAGAATGATAGTCCTGGAGACTCACGAGGGCAGTGACCCTCTCCTACAGGGTCACTATGAATAGGCGTTAACTTGATGGCTGGGTGTTTGTTTTTTGGCATGTTTTGTTGTTATTTTTAAGGCTCTGCATCTGGATTGGGTGGTGATCACACAAGGTGTACATTTGTTAAGTCACACCACCCGCCCCCCACATCCAGCCTGTCAAGTTCGCTGCACTGTGGTGAACTGTGTGTTGTCAGGCTGCTGGGAGGCATGCCACCAGGTCTCAAACACCAGGGTGGGCAGGTGGTCAAGCTAAGACCAGGGAGAAAGGGCTGGCGATCAGCTTCCAGCAAGGAGTTGATGAAAACCCTATGAATTGAGACAGAACTGTGTCCAGCCTGCTAGCTTTCGGACACGGCATCAGGGAGAATTGATTACTGCAAGGGGCCATCATGTCTGGTGCAGAGAGGAGCCACGTGGGTGACAGAGACCCTCCCTGAACTGAGGTGCCACTACTGGCTGGACACTGAATTAGAGCTTCCAGCTCCTTGTGAAGAAGCTACAGGGGCACGTGTTGCGCTGTCCAGCAGGTGACCATGAGTCTCATCGACTGGAGGGGACCCACCTCCCTCCCTGGGGAAGCTATGCTCAGACATGGATGGAAATAGATGCATGTGATTTTGTGTTCCTGATATCCCGTTGCAGTTGGTTGAAAAAATTAGCACCATTTTCTGTCTGCACCCTGAGAACTTCATGATCCCTTCTGATGCCATCTGCACTCTTGCTAGTCATGAGGTCTCCCAAGACCTAACCTCTGGTATCTGCTTAGCGAGGCTCCAGGGTGCCGCACAGGGCAGATCCAGTGACTGCTTTTGGAGCACAGACTCTGGGCAGCACCGAGCGCTTCCCCCCCAGTCCCCGAAATGGATGCTCTCCTGATCCCCACTGCACAGAAGGAAATGGGGATGGGTAGGTCGGCCCCAAGGGCACACAACTAGCAGGTGGGAGAAGGAGCTTTGCACAGGGCAGCCTGGCCCGGGAGACCTCCACCACATCCTCACCCTGCTTCACAGTAGGGCAGGGTTCGGAAGCGAGTGTTCAGTCTTCCAGACAGCGCCCCTCGTCTGGGGCCCCAAATGTTCCCCTTCCCCTCTACAAAGCCTCAAGGGAGGGTGGGAAGGGAGGAGAGAAGCCACATCTCCTTAAAAGGCAGCTTGGTGCTGTTACCAGATGGTGCCTGTAGGGGGCTCCAGCTACCTGCAGCCTCTCTGGGAGGATCTTGTATTTCTTCTCCGTGGGACCCAGGGCAAGTGACTCTGGACCTCTCTGCCCATTCATCAGTTGAGTTAGGATAAAAATATGACCTGCTCTTAATGGGCACGAGGAGTAGTGGTGTAGAGGGTTAGTGGTGTCAGGCTGCAAGTGGCAAGGTTGGCAGTTCAAAACCACAAGCCCCTCCACAAGAGAGGGGTCGAATGATCTGCTCCCATAGAGATGGTCTCAGGAACCCTATGGAATAGTTTTGCTCCATCCTATGGGGTCACTACAAGTCTGAACTGATTGATGCTAGGGTTTGATTGATTGATTGATATTGTTTTTAATGGGCAAGACCATTCTCTAGGGTGAGGGAAATGTTTTGGAACTATATGCTGATTTCATTCTGAACATACTGAATGCCACCGAGCTGTCCGCTTTAACATGATTCCTGTCATATGATGCAGATTTCCCCTCAATTGAAAAGAGAGAAACTATATAGATACTGATATCTTGTAACCGTGAAGTGACATCAGGTCAGAAACCAATAGACAGATGTGCAAAATGAGTATAAGCTCTACCTACATGCTGCAGGGTAGATTAAAATCACAATAAACTTTGAGTCCTTAGAACAGTGTCCGACCCTGGAGTGAGCAGCAGTATTTTTTTATCTCCATGGACTTGAAACACCCCAGACTGCCAGCCACTCACCTGCCTGCAGGTTGCATCTCATTGGTCCGCCTGCTTCAGCCCTGGCCACCACGCCCCACCCACTTCCATCACAATCTCGGTCTCATCCTCCAGTAGCAGCCGGGGAATGGGAATAACCTAACCGACAAAAAAAATCAGAGCATGGCTCTCTTCTGCTCCAAACATGCCCTCCCCGCCCCCCTCACTCCACCCCAAGAGTAATTGTTAGTCCTTACAATGGCCTAGGACCCCCTGCCTGATCTGCCCCACCTAAAATCATTCTCTGCCTTATCTCCCACCACTCATGGCTCTAGCCCCCTGGGTGGGCACACAGCATTCCTGGTCCTTCCCACCCATGTCAGGTCTTCTCTTGCCAGGAGGCCTTTGTGCTGGCTGCCCCTGTGCCTGGAACACACTCCCCAAGAGCCCATGACTGCTCCCCGACCTCCTTCAAGTCTCTGACTGCTCACACAGAGTGAGAGCTCACATGGAGTGGCTCTGCTCCAGCTCCTCCTTGTGCAGCCCCTTGCCTTTGCCCCAGCTGGCTTGCTGTCTCTCTCTCTTTCAAAGCTCTCACCACCCCTGACCCTGCCCACTGATTTGTTTTCTGCCGTCTGCCCACCTGTCCCACTAGGTTGGTGGCTCCTTGATGACCATCTAGGTCTCCATCCAAAAAGGTTTGGAGAGTCCTGTTGCGAGCCCAGCCTGGCACACAGGGGTCCCTGTGGACAGCTGTGACATGGTGGACAAGTGCCCAGGGTAGTGCCTACTGGCCTTTCCCGACACTGATGCTCCTAGCAGTGCACATGAGTGGCCCCCACATCACCTAGCATGGAGCGATGGGGCACCCGCTGGAAACCTTTTGCCCAGGGCAGGGCGAGCACCTGCAGAGCCCAGGATATCTGAGGTCTGGGGCCCAGAACCTCAGCCCAAATCCTAGCCTGCCCCATCCTGGCCCTCTCCCCTGACGCTCCGGACTCCACTTCCTCCCCTCGCAGCTGTGTCCTCCACTGTCCAGCCTCTCCTGCTCCTCTTGGCCTGGCGACAGCTCCTCAGACCTTTCTCTTCCCACCCCCCACCCCCTCCCTAGCTGTCCCAGAGTACCTCCACCCACTCACCTCCTTCCCTCCCTTCCTTCCCCACCTTCCTAGACTTGGGCCCTAAACCTCCCCCTCCACCTCCTCCACTACCCTACCCCGCCTCTCCCCTCCCGTCTAGTCCCTTCAAGGATGAAAGGCCAGGGAAGGGGTGGGGGGGTAGGGATTAGTGGAGCCCGGATCTCTGCCTCTGGCAGGCTAGGTTACCCATTTGTCCACTCAGAGGCCGACTCAGGTACTAGGCTACTCAGACTCTAGCCTCAGTTCTGCCCCGCACCCGCTGGTTGGTTCCCCTTGTTGTTGTGCGGTGACATTGTCAGCTTCTCCTCACGGTGGGCGAAACACTGCTGGCCTGCACCCCCTCACAACGGTTAGGCCTATTGTTGCATCTCATCAAGGGCCTTCCTCTCTTTCACTGCCCCTCCCCTTAGCCAAACAGGATGCCCTTCTCCAGGGACTGGACAACATGTCCAAAGGCCGTAAGACCAAGTGGTGCCTTCCTGGACTCTAAGGAGCATTCTGGCTGTACTTCTTCCAAGACAGATTTGTTTGTCCCGTCAAAGTAACCTCCTTGCTTTTCAAAACTTTAGAGGCATCCTGTGCAGCAGATTCATCCAATGCAACACGAGTGGCCTTCAGCAATTCATTTAACAACCCTGTAACTCAGTTCCCCACTGAAAAATGAGAGGCGAGACAAGACCTACTTCAAAGTCTTCCTGGGCGGATGGAGTGTGGCATGACCAGCACTTCACTCAATCTTTGCCATCCAGAGAATTTGCTTGTCTCAGCACAAGGATGCAGTGAGGTCTTGTGTGAGGATTCTGCAGATGGAAAACCCTACACCCCCCTCCGCTGGGGAGGCACATCATGCCCCAGCCTCAATCGACCTTGACCTCAAGAGGAGCTTTGATGGCCCCTCTCTATCCGAGCCAGGAGCTACTGTCGTTATTCATATTGCCGCATGGTCTCTAGTACCTCCCGGCTTCAAGGAGGCCACAGTCAAGAGTCCATCTTTGAGATAGAGGCAAGGTCCCAGGGAACATGCCAGCGCAGCACCCGGGGAGGCAGGCTCATCCACAGTGTGCGACCTGCAGACGACACCACTTTGCCCATCCACATCAAGAAGAGGATGCATCCAGCCAGGAAACATCATCGTGCTACCCAGAGGAGAGCCTGACGAGGTCAAAGATTTCGTTTCACTAAATCAACACGCATGGCGGCAGCCGCCGGGAGCAAAGGCAGTGTTTCCTTGGGCAGTGTGCTGCGCGAGGCCTCTCTTGGGGGTTAAAGCGCAAAGATGTCCCCAGTCAGGACCACAGTGGGGGGGAGGGGGTGTCCTCACCTGGGGGAGCGTGCAAGCTGCACTCTGAAGACAGATGGCTGCACAAGAGCTGGGGCCTCGGACGACGGCACTGCCAGAGGACTGAGCCGTCTGCCGTGGAGAAGCCTGCTGACCGTTCCTTCCAAGTGAAGGCGTCAGAGACCTTGCCTTGCATCCTTTGACAAGAGGAAGGCCCTCAAGGAGTCGGCTGGCCACCCTGGCTGCAGCCACGGGCTCAGACACGGCGAGCCCCGGGAGGCTGCCGGCAGGGCTGGGCAGCGTTGCAGAACCGACTCGGTGAACCTGAACCCCAACAACAAGGCTGAGCCAACCGCCCCACCTCCAACCCCCCGGGCCGCGCTAGCATCCAGAAAGAGAAACCTCGGCATTGCCCCGGTTTACAGATTGAGAAGCTGGAAGGCAGAGACCTCCATGCTCCCGACTCCCAAAGTCTGAGCCCCATTGTAGCGCCGGCCTGGCCCACTGGGCTCCCTGTTCCACCCTCGTGCCTGCACCTACCTGATCCCTGTTCCACCCTCGTGCCTGCACCTACCTGATCCCTGTTCCACCCTCGTGCCTGCACCTACCTGATCCCTGTTCCACCCTTGTGCCTGCACCTACCTGATCCCTGTTCCACCCTCGTGCCTGCACCTACTTGATCCCTGTTCCACCCTCGTGCCTGCACCTACCTGATCCCTGTTCCACCCTCATGCCTGCACCTACCTGATCCCTGTTCCACCCTTGTGCCTGCACCTACCTGATCCCTGTTCCACCCTTGTGCCTGCACCTACCTGATCCCTGTTCCACCCTTGTGCCTGCACCTACCTGCGTACCCACCCACCCACCCCCTCACCCCCAACCTCCATGAAGTTACTCCACAAAGTTCCTCCACACGCTTACTCTGTAACTCCCCTCTCCAATTTTCCCTGGGCACATGCCAACTCCTCCAGGATTCTGATCCCAGCCAGGCAGGGGATAGCCAAGGCCAAGCCAATGTCACTCCTGCTCCCCACCCTTCCAGACAGGAGAGTCTTGGGAATCTGGCGGCCCCAAGCCTAGCTTTGTTCATACATACATGCATACATTCATTCATTCATTCATACACACATGTACATTCATATATCCATACACATACATGCTATACTCAGACACATACATATACATACACATTTATACACACATACATATACATACATACAAACTAACAGTTACTTCATGGGGGAAGCTCCTATTCGCTGAGAGACCTGACGTGTGAGTTCTCAGAGCAAAGCAGAGTGCCAGCCAATCAGAACTGAAACTTAGGTCTGTCTGCTTCCAGAATGCTCACTGTCAGCCTGTGAGCCACCGAGCGATTTGAAGGGACATGAATCTCAGCTCTCACTGCCATCACATCAGTGCCAACTCACAGTGATCCTAGAGGGCAGGAGGGAACTGCCCCTGTGGGTTTCTGAGACTGCAACTCTTTACAGGAGTAGAAAGCCCCATCTTTCTCTTGAAGAGTCACTGGTGGTTTCGAACAGCTGGTCTTGCAGTTAGCAGCCCGATGAGTAACCACTGTGCCAGCAGGGCTCGTAATCTTGGAGGGAGACAGGACATGGATCCCCAAGCCTTACGTGTTTCTTGGCTTTCACCTGTGCAGTGGGCCTGTCCGCCACACTCAGAACACTGAGGGACGCCCTACACTGCCCAGTTCAGGTGTACAGTGAGCTAAGAGCACTTACAAGGCAGTAGACTGACTATCCACCCAACCCAACCCACTGCCACTGAGTTCATTGGGACTCCTATCAATTAGAGCAGCAGTTCTCAACCTGTGGGTCATGACCCCTTTGGGGGTCGAACGACCCTTTCACAGGGGTCACCTGATTCTTAACAGTAGCAAAATGACAGTGATGAAGTAACAACGATAATAATGTTATGGTTGGGGGTCACCACCACATGAGGAACTAACTGTATTAAAGGGTTGAGGCATTGGGAAGGTTGAGAACCACTGAACTAGAGAGTAGAGTAAAACTGCTCCTGAGAGCTTCTGAGACTGTAAATCGTGACCGGAGCAGACAGCCTCATCTTTCTCCCACAGAATGGCTGGTAGCTTTGAACTGCCGACCTTGAGGATAGCAGCCTGGATTCTGTGTGTCCTGAGCTTTTATCTGCACCAGTGTATATGCTCTGGTCTAGCTGGACCTGAAAGGAAGGACAGCAGTCATGATAGTGGGGGGTGAGGTCACCTCAAAGTATCAGAGGAATATTTATGTTTCATCAGTGCTATCCTGAGCCCTGGTTGACCTTCCCTTCCTTGTGACCCTTCTGTGAGGGGATGTCTTATTGTCTACAGATGGGCTTTGCGTCTCTGCTCCAACCCCTGCGTGACACTAACTCTTTACAGAAGTAGAAAACCCCATCTTTCTTCTGCAGAGCAACTAGTGGTTCCGACCTGCCCACCGTGTGGTTATCAGCCCAGTGTGTGACTTCTAGGACACCAGCGCTTCTGATAGGAAGCTGGTACGATTTCCTCTGTATCTCAAAGCTCCAACCAGAGCTCCAATTGACAGTGTGGTCTCAGAGCCAGCGGCAGCACCATCACTGGGAACCTGTTAGAAATACAGATCCAGCACCTCCTGGGTGCGGGGGTCCAATCATCCGTCCTTTCTCCAGGTGATTCTGAGGACAGTCAAGTTTGTCAGCCACCCCTCCAGCCAAGTTAGAAACATGGTCCAGCGTCGCCACCTGGCGGTCTTTAAGAAAATCAACATTTTCCTTGCTGGGAGTGAGACTTACTGGAAGCCCTTGATGAAGATGAAGCATTGCAGCCTTTGTTGCGGATTACAACTCAATGTAAAGACAACCAAAATCTCCACACCTGGACCAATAGGTCACATCAAGATCGGTGGAGAGAAGGTTGAAGTTGTCAAGGATTTCATCTTGCTTGGATCCACAATCAATGCTCATGGAAGTAGCATACAAGAGATTCAATGATGCATTGCATTGGGTCAATCTGCACAAGACCTCCTGAAAGTGTTGAAAAGCAAGGGTATTTGTTACTTTGAGGACTGTGGTACACCAGACCCCAGCGATGGTATTTTCAATCTCCTCATAGGCATGTGAGAGTTGGACCTTGAATATGGAAGACTGAAGAAGAAGGCATGCATTTGAGGCATGGTGCTGGCAGACAAGCACCATGGACCGCCCAAAGAACAAACCCATCTGTCTCGGAAGAAGTACAGCCAGAGTGCTCCTTAGAAGCCAGGATGGCAAGACTTGGCCTCCTGTTCTTTGGACAGGTTGTCAGGAGAGACCAGTCTCTGGAGAAGGATATCACACTTGGTAAAGTGGAGGGGCAGCGAAAAAGAGGAGAGGTTGTGCCCTCAAGGAGATGGACTGACACAGTGGCTGCAACGATGTGCTCAAACATACGAACAATTGTGAAGACGGCCACAGTTATGGGCAGGAAGGTGACTTTGAGCATTCCCATCCCTTTTCTTACACGCAGGAACATACAGTGCGGGACGTTCACCCTGGTGACAAGCTCTTCCAAGTTTCTCTCTGTCCAGACTCCAAATGCAGCCGACCTTTCCCTCACCTATCTGCCCTCATCTCCTCTCCCTCCACTCGCTGCCTTCCAGATTTTATCACCATGGGACCCAATGGTCCAGGTGTGAGGATCTGGGCTTTCTTTACATTGAGTTGTAACCCACACTGAAGGTTGCGGCCCTTGATCTCCATCAGCAAAGTGCACCTAGTACTAACACTAGTTGCTTAATAAATATTTACTGGCTCTGAGGGATTTCCTTGTGTTTTCTATTCCTAAATATTTAATCTTTTCAGGACTATGTGTGCCAAGTAGTTAAGCACTGGGCTGCAATCTTCAAGGTCCCCAGTTCAAACCCACCAGCAGCTGCACAGGAGAAAGATGGGCTGTCTTATTCCTGTAAACAGTAGTCTCCCTGGGGCAGTTGTATCCTGTCCTATAGGGTCACTATGAGTTGGCATGGACTCAATGGCAGAGTTTGGTCATTGAGTTTTTTAAAATCATTTTATTGGAGGCTCATATAGCTCTTATCATAATCCATACATACATCCTTTGTGTCAAGCACATTTGTACATATGTTGCCATAATCATTCTTTCAAAACATTCTTTCAAAACATTCTTTCTACTTGAGCCCTTGGTATCAGCTCCTCATTTTTTCCCTCCCTCCCCTCCCTCCCTCATGAACCCTTGATAATTTATAAATTATTATTATTATTTCTTATGTCTTACATGACTGATGTCTCTCTTCAATCATTTTTCTGTTGTCTGCCCCCAAGGCATAATGTTATATGTAGATCATTGTTATTGGTTCCCCCTTTCTATCCCCACCTTACCCTTACCCTCCTGGTATCCCTACTCTCATTATTAGTCCTGAGGGGTTTATCTGTCCTGGATTCCCTGTGTTTCCAGCTCTTATCTGTACCAGTGTGCATGCTTTAATCTAGCCAGATTTGTAAGGTAGAATTGGAGTCGTGATAGTGGGTCAGGAGGAAGCATTAAAGAAGTAAATTTGTATGTTTCATCAGTGCTACATTGAACCCTGACTGGCTCATATCTTCTTTGTGACCCTTTTATTGGCGATGTCCAATTGTCTACAAATGGGCTTTGGTTCTCCACTCTGCGCACACACACACACACACCCTCATTCATAATGATATGATTTGTTTGTTCTGGGTTTTTTATGCCTAATATATGATCCTATCAACACCTCATGATCACACAGACTGGTGTGCTTCTTCTATGTGGACTTTATTGCTTCTGAACTAGATGGTTGCTTGTTTGTCTTCAAGCCTTTAAGACCCTAGACGCCATATCTTTTGATAGCCAAGCACCATTCGCTTTCATCACTACACTGCTGTACACCCATTTTGTCTTCAGGGATCATGTCGGGAAGGTGAGCATCACAGAATGCTGGGTTATTAGAATGAAGTGTTTGTTTTTTTTGCGTTGAGGGAGTAGTTGAGTAGAGGTCCAATGTCCATCTGCTACCTTGATACTTAACATATAAATATATGTACATAAATCTATTTCCCTGTCATATGTAAATATGCTTACAAATATACATGCCTGTATTTAGACCTCTATAAATGCCCTTTGCTTCCTAGTTCTTTCCTCTATTTCCTTTTACTTTCCTCTTACCCCACTATCATGTTCAGCCTTCAGTCGTGTTTTAGTAATTCCTCTCAATTACATTGCCCTTGATCAAGCCCTACCAGGCCTCCTACACCCTCCTTACCATCAATTTTAGATCACTTGTTGTTCCCTTGTCCCTGGATTTGTTAACACCCACTTCCTTTCCCTGTCTCCCCTCTCCAATGTCATCATTCCTCCCACCCCACCCCTAGAACTGACAGTTCCGTTGGTTTCTCCTCTGGATTGTTTATGCCAGTCATTGAGTTTTATAGCTATTGTAAATACTAATTTTTTTCTTGATTTCCTTTTCAGAGTTCACTTGATGAGTGTATAGGGATCCAATTGATTTTTATACCTTGATTTTTAAAATTAGTTTATTTATATTGAGTATAACACACACACAAACCCTTGCCACCATCCTGTTGGTTCAGACTCAGAGTGACCCTACAGGGCAGGGTAGAGCTGCCCCCTGTGAATTTCTGAGACCATAATTCTTCACTGGAGTAGAAAACCCCATTCTTTCTCCTAAGGGGCAGCTGGTGGTTTTGAACTGGTGACCATGCAGTTAGTAGATGAACGTGTAACCACTAAGCTACCAGGGCTCCTGGAGTATAACACACACGAGGGGAACCTAAGAAACACAGTTCTTCAGTGACCTCAACAGAACAGTGAGAGCCTCCTGCAGCTGAGAGTATCCTCTCACCTCTGTCCCACTCCCCCCTCACTGTCACCTTCAAAGCGGGCTTCTTTGGGGTGAAAACTGTTGTCCCTGCTTTTTCCTTCTGTAGCAGTGGTGCCATGCACTCTGGAATGGGATTTCTGAATGCTCCAATCTGAGCTGCTTCCACTCTGGCAGCTCGGGGTCCCTGGAGTCCCGGCAGCAGCAATCTGGGCACCCTTTGCTCATCGCTTGGGGTCCCAAGTGGGCAGATGCCCCATCAGTTAAAGAGATGAGGGCCAGGGTCAGTGTGGAGTGCTACAGCCAGGGCAGCTCTGCCTGCAGGTGTTACAGGGCAGTTTACCTCTCAACAGGTTCCAAGTCCCACCCAATATTCCTAAAGCCCTTATGTAATCTGCACAAGCGAAAACCTCATTTATTATAATGATCCCGGCTTAGGACCAAATTCCACTTTGCTCAGTGTCATTATGCCAGGAAAGTGACTCGCTGGCTGCTGGGATGTTTTCCAGCTTCTGACAAAGACCATTAGTGTTCAAACTTCAAATCCAAAGAGTTCCTTTTTTTTTTTTTTAATCTCCAATCTGTCAATCTTGTCCCCAGGCAAGTCTCTTTGGAATGTGAATGTCCTGAGTACTCCAAAGCACTGGGTGGGGCTTATCTTTTCAGAGCCTTCACTGTGTCCTAAACACATCTACAGATCAAATTAATGGCTCCAGGCAAGTGAGTTTACAAGTTCTCTATTTTCATACTTCCCCAGATAATTTCTTTCAACCATTGTATCAATAACAATAAGCAGAAGAAATCAGTATAAACAAAGTAGAATCAGATACTAAATTCAATTCTTAAACCAGTCAAGTTCAGTCCTTAGTGTATCTAAATCCTTATCTAAACTATTCTATTTATACAAAAATATGGGATTAGGTCTCTGAAGGCATCAAAACAGATCCATGCTTTCTGTCAGTCAGTTGACCTTCTGTCAGCCATTTTCCTTAAGAAGCATAGTTTCTGAGACATTCAAACAGTGGTTTCTACCCTTGAGCGCAAAGCATATATTAATCACATTAATTTTTGCCATTTCACACAGGAATAACCAAAGACTACAAACCAAACCGAATAACCTAAGCTTTAACTCCCCATATTCTTTCCGTAAACTGCAAGGACATATCTGACTCTGGCTAGCCAGAGAAGAAACACTACCATGAGGGGAGAGGTCAAACAAACATTTATTCTCCATCTTTATGATTTGTTTCTCCAGTACCCCACTCTCAAGGTACCATAATGTGTTAGTCTGGGTAGACTAGAGAAACAAATTCATAAACATGCATATGTGTATAAGAAAGAGTTTTATGTACAAGAGGAATTGAAGATTGAGAAAACAACCCAACCCAGTCCAGTCCAAGGACATAAGTCTGCTATTAGCCCATATGTCCGATACCAATCTATAAAGTCCTCTTCAGGCTCACGAAACACATGCAATGAAGCCAAATGCAGGGCAATCACAAGCCAGTGGGTAGAAAGTCTTTGCGTCCAGTGGTGCTGTAAGCATCTCAGTGCTGGCAGGGGTCTCTCTGTGACCTCTCCAGCTTCTGAGGTCTGGTTGCATCCATGAGGCTTGTCTTCTGCAATGTCTCCCAGGGAGTAGCAGAGAGGTAAGTGTCTTCCACCTCCAAGGAGGAAGTACCAGATTTCCAAGAATTCTCCAGAGAAGAACACACCCACAGAAGTCTCATTGGCTATCTCCAGATTGACAGCCTAGACTCCCCCCACACACTCTTAATCCTTAAATTGACACCAGATTAGGTGACCGCCACAGGTGTTAAATTTTAACTTAACCGCACCTGCGGTTATCCACTTTCCAATGCACTCTGCATGACAGCAACGCTACTCACATGCCTGGTCTATGGGCAGAGGGGTTCACCCAAGGCGTGATCTATGGGGAACCCTGCAAAAGGATTTTGAGCTTCCACTACCATCCATACTCTTCTGCACATCAGGTGGTCACAGTTTCAGTTCTGATACCGTTCCCTCCGTGAGATTTGGAGTATATTACCTACAATCCTTGGATCACACAGGCTGCTGCACTCTTCCATGTGGACTTAGTTGATGCCTCACTTAGATGGGGCTTATTTGAAGACAAGCCTTTAAGACTCCAGACACTATTCTTTCTGATAGCCGGGCACCATCTAGTTTCCTCACCACACTTTGCTACAGCACCCATATCTTCAGTCATCTCTTCATGAAGGTATTGAACAGTTCCATGTATAGGAACCAATTGTTCTTAGATTAAGGGCAGAATTAAGTGTGAGCCCACGATCCACTCATATAGCTATGGTTTGTAGATGTGTCTGGTTCTTCTTAGAGATTTCATTGTCATTTTATGTTAGGGAACATTATCAATCATCTCCCTGAGGCATAAAGTGACTCCATTGATAGTGTCATTCATTTAACCAGTGGTATAGGATTTAAAACACAGTTGAGAAAAGGAAATGTTACAAGTCTGGGTTGGCTATGAACCGAAATACATGAATTGCTGGCGTGTGCAGATTAAGCTCTTAAGTGACTGGACACAATGTACACACATGGTGGGAGATGGTGATAGGGCAAAACTTTCAACACATTCATTGACAACAGTAGAACCATACCTACCAGATTAATACTTGCATAATAAAGCAAGCAGGGCATTAAAATAGTTAGTATTTGGTAGGTACTCCAGGTCAATCAGTCCTTGGGCACCCTTAAGGCTAGAGATGTGAACCAAAGCCCAAAAATGGAAAGTTTTATACCCTTGGGGTAGCAGTCATCTGCTTCACACACAAGTGAGTTTCAGCCTTAAGTTCAAGGGCTACAGGCAAGCTACCCCCTTTTCAATATGATTGGGCTATTGAATTGTATGATGTATCAATTATAGCTCAAAAACACTATTTTTAGGAGCATCAAAATGCTTATTCAAAGCCTCAACAACAAAAAGGGCAATCATTCGATTCAAAAATAGACAGAGGTCATGAACAGACACTTCACCAAAGAAGGGATTCAGGTAGCCACAAAGCATGTGAAGAAAGACTCACCAACATTAGTCATTTGAGAGATGCAAAAGAAGCCAACCAGGACGTCTCCCCTCACCCCAGCAGGGCCAGCAACGCTCAAATGAAAGAAGAGGAAACCACAAATGCTGGCCAGGTGCGCACCCCGGCCTCATCCACTGATGAGGGTACTGAGGGAAGGATGGTGCAGCCCTTGTTGAAAATGGGGTGGTGCTTCCTTCAACCAATAGAAATCTCCTGTGTTCTCACTCCTTGATACAGATCTTGAGACATAAAAGCCATGGCACAAATGGTTACATACACACCTGTGTGCCTCACGGCACTGCTCACCCTAGCAGAAAGAGGGGAGCGACTTCCTCCATGTCCGTACCGTTCAGTCACCGCCATGATCCCTTGTGACATCCGAATGTTTCCATGCACAATCCCTAAAGGTGAGGCCATTCTCCTACACGAATAATAACCCACATCAGAGAGTCTTACAGGGGTGTAAAGCCATCACTGTTTTTGTTTTTCTGGTTCAAGATCCAGCCTTGGATCTCTGGTTGCAGGGCGTTGAGCTCTCTAGTTCAGAACATTGGTCCCCAAAGTTTTTTAACAACAAAACTACTCAGCCCCCAACTGGCAATGAAAAACTTTTGTGCTATGACCCAGAATCCAGAATAAAGTATAGCCTGTGTCTGCTTGCCTAGCCCCGCTGGGTCTTTCCAAGGAGCCCTCGTGGCATCGAGGGTTACACTTAGGCTGCTAACCGATAGGTCAGCAGTTCGAAACCACCACCAGCTCCTCGGGAGAGGATGGAACTTTCTATTCTGGTGAAGAGTAACAGTCCTGGAAAGTCACAGGAGTCGCTGAGTCAGAATCAACTTGATGGCAGTGAGTTTGATTTCATGGGTAAATTTTTCCAGTGCTCCCTGGGGTGGGGTGGGTTGCAGTATCCCCAACTTTGGGAAACAATAGGCCCAGAACTTTTCCTTAATCTATCTTTGTTCATAGCAGGTTTTTTTTTTTAGCATCTCAAACCAAACTCACTGCCATCCGGATGATTCTGAACGACGGTGACCTCATAGGACTGTGGGTTTCCAAGACTGTAACTCTTCACAAGAACAGAAAGCCTCATCCTTCCCCACGTCCCCCCACAGTGGAGAGGCTGGTGGTTTCGACAGAACTGTTAACCCTGTGACTTAGCTGCCCAACTCATAGCCCACTGGGGTGGTGGTTACGCACTGGGGCTGCTAACTGCAAGGTCAGCAGCTTGAAACCACAGCCTCTCTCTGTGGGAGAAAGACCAGGCTTTCTACACCCATAAAATGTTACAGTCTCAGACTCTGGTCAGGGCAGTTCTGCTCATTAAGAGTCCAGGCCAGCTATCTTGTGGAAACATCCTTTAATTTGGGTTTCCTCATAAATCCACTACACCCCTTTTGGCAACAATACCACTGGTGATCCCAAGACCTTCTCAGGGAACCTGGGACTGTGGTATCAGTCTGCCCCCTGCTGGTGACCTTCACTTCCACCGTTGGGTAATGGGGTCCCTGCTGGGTTTCTCCACTGTTAACTGTTACCCTTTGTAATTAGTCAAATTAATGTCCTACCCCATCTGTGGAGATTTTCTGAGACCACACAAATACTTTGTTTCTCATCAAACTTTAATCTGCAAGTTGGAGCACCAAGTGGTTCTTTCCCTGAAATAACTGTTGCTGTTGGTACCGCTGTTGTATCCGGACCAAACATGGCAACCTTGTATATAACAGCACAGAACACTGCCCCCCACCACCCAGAACACTGGGCCCCCTCACCCTGGGTCTCCCCACCCCCACCACCATCCTCACAATTGTTATGTTTGAGTCTATTGTAGCAATCCGTCTGGTTGAGGAACTTTTTTGTTGACCCTCTTACTTTATTTGCTACAAATGATGTTCTTCTCCAGGGACTGGTCTCTCCTGGTTTCTCTCAAGTGCCTGAGATGAGTGGAGAATGTTGGCAGTGCTTCACCCAAGACGGAGTGGCTTGTGCTTCCGGCAGTCCGCAGTGTCCTCGGTCGTCTTCGCCAACACCATCCCTCAGAGGCACCGGTTCTTCCATCTTCCTTCCTTCTTCATTGCCCAAACGGTCATGTGAATCCGAGACCGGAGCCTGCTTACCACGTGCTTCTTGGTGCTCAAGTGACATATTTGCCTATGAAGGATGTTGTGCACCTTGAGAGCACAGTCTAACCTATAGCACACAGCCTGGGTCACCAAGGACTGGATAAAAACTAGGTCAAAAGTGTCCAGTTAGGAACATAGTACTGGGCATGTTCTCCCCTTGTGTGAGAAGGAGCAGACAACTGCTGTCCTAAGGTTATGGAATTGGCCTCATATCTCTTGCTTTGAGAGTGTCCTGAGACTATCATATATTTTAATGCTCTGTTTGCTTTCTTGCGACATCAGTGAGTCTAGTAGGCATAGTTCTGACTTTGTGAAGGAGTGTTATTCAAAGTTTTGCCTTATCACCAACCTCCATTGTTTATGTAAATAGTGTGTGATCACTTAAGTCAACAATTTAATGAGGTTCATAGCTGGCCTATACTTGTATAATCTCTTCTCAAAAGTGTTTTAAATTCTATACCATTGCCTAAATTAATGACACTATCCACAGAATTACCTTATATAACAGAGGGATAATTTATAATATTTTCTATCACAAAATGATAACGATATCTCTAAAGTGAACCAGAGACATATATAAACCATAGGTATATGAATGGGTTTTGGGATCACACTTAAATTTAGACCCAATCTAAGAACAACTAGTTCTTATGACACAGCCCTCCTTAATATTCACCCTCATGAAAAGATCACTGAAGATAGGTATGCAATAGAAAAATGTGATTTAAAAAAAAGGTGCCTGACTATCAAAATAACACCCAGGTTTTAAAGGTTATCTTTAAACAAGCAGCCATCTAAGTGAGGTGTCAACTACGTCCACATGGAAGCAGCACACCAGCCTGTGTGATCCAAGGACTGTGAATAATAAAATCCAAATCTGAAGGAGGGAATAGGATCAGAGATTAAATAATGAACACCTGGCTTTGTAGAAAGCTATGGATGACAATGAAAGTCCAAAATCCCTGGTGAAGGGTCCCGGATTGATTAAGCTTCTGGTAAATACTCTCTGACCATGGTCCGGGGGTGGGAAAAGCCATGCTAGCAGGCACAGGTATTGCATTCACAAACAGAGATGATTGTAAAGTAGGTCACGGCAGATGTAGTGAGGTTAAATGTAATACCTTATCATTTGAGCTCCCTCTTGACTCATTCTAAAGTTGTTTTCGTTTCCAATGGTTTCTACTTTCTTTTTGATTGAGGGTTTTTCCCCTCTGTGTTGTCTAATCATTGTTGTTGGATTTTGTTTGCTTCCTGTTTGTGTTTTGCATAATTTTCTGTGTATGAAATCCAGGGTAGGGAGATCTGTAGAGGCAGTCACTGGATTGATAACTGCCAAGGGGAAATGAGGAGCCAACAACCATGAATAGGAGAAGAAACCGTTCTGAAATTGATGTTGGTAATGACTGATGCTTGAACAATTAAACTGTGTAATATTGAAGTATATGCCAATAAAATGCCTTTAAAACATAAATAAATCTGCTAACTCAAGAGCCAGTCGTTTTTATCTTGCTTCTTTGCCTTGTCCCCCACTACTTCTGGAAGTGGATGTTTGCAAGGCAGCTAATAACATCCATACAAGTGAAGCCTCTTTTTCAGAGTGAAAGAATCAGCCCACAGTGTCCTAGTTGAGTCTGACCCAGAGACAGAGCCCTGCAGGACAGAGCAGAACTGGCCCACGGGGTTTCCGCGACAGTCATCTTGGTCAAAGCAGGTTGCCACGTGTCCCCTGTGGAGCAGCTGGTGGATTCAGAGTGCTGCTGGGCACCTCAAATTTAACAAGTCCAAAATGGAGTCTGTCTTTCCCCTCCCACCTCCCTGACCCTTGCTGCCCACATGAAATAAGCACACGCAAAAGAGAACAAAACCAGCAACTTTTTTTCAAAGCCGTGAAGTTCTCTAAACTTCCTCATCTCAGTAAGAGGCAAACTCATTCGTTCATGTCCTCAGACCAAGGCTGTTAAGAGTGGGCCTCACAATCATTTCATTCTTCAAAACCACAACCCAACCTGGTAGCCCACCCTTTGGGCTTCACTTCCAGAATATGCCCAGTATTTAGCACCGGCTCCAAGCACCACCGGCTCCCATCTGAATGACGGAAGTAGCCTCTCTCTTGTCTGCTCTCCCTAAGGCAGCCCTCTTTATCTCCAACAGCTGGAAAACCCACGGACCCATTGGTGTTGCCTCAATTCTGACTCATTGTCACCCTAGAGAAGGAGACCCAGAGGCACCATGGATAAGCATTTGGCTACTAGCCAAAAGACCCAAGGTTCGAACATACCAGCTTCTCTGAGGGAGAGAGGCGTGACAGTGTGCTTCTGTAGAGAGTGCAGTTTTGGAAATCTTCTGGGACAGTTCTACTCTGGCCCGTGAGATCACTGTGAGTCAGAATCAACGGTAATAGGTTTGGGTTTGGGGGACAGTATTCCATGAATTGAGAACCCACGGTTTGGTGGTACCACGGTCCATACCATGTTTGCACCCAAGAGCAAGAGCAGAGGATGTAGCAGTCTGCTTCCATAAAGATTTGATGTGGGAAAGGCCCCGACAGGGCCTTCCTACTCTGTCCTACGAGGTTGCTGTGTGTCGAAATCAACTTGAGGGCAACAGAAGCCAGAGAGATGCTGTGGGACTAGGGGGCTGATGCTGTCCTCCATCTAGTCAAGCCCTCCAATCCATCCCCGGCTCTCTGGGAGCAGAAGTCACCATGCTGACAGTGGCCTAGGCTGCCCGGGATCTTGTGAGCCTGACGTCAGCTTCCCCTTGCCCACTCGGCATCAGCCACCCCGTCTATGGACCAGTCTGTTGCCACGGAATTAGCTCTAACTCCTGGTCATCTCACAGAGGGCTGAGTGGAATACACTCCATCAGGTTTTCAACGACTGGTTTTTCAGAGGCACTCGCCCGGCCTTTTTTCCCTTTAGTGGATGGAGTGGAACCGATAAACGTTCCGTTAGCAGTCCAGTGTGTTAATCCATTTGTGCTACCTAGGAACTCCCCCTATTTGCTAGCTGTTCCTTAGACTCACCGGGGTCTTTGCATAGCCCTCTGCCCCTGCCTAGAATGATCTTCTCACAGAACCCCTTGGGGTATTTGCAAAGGATTGCCTGTCTGGGGAAATTTTCATTGAGGCTCTACCTGACCGTGCCCCCACATCACCTTCTCCTTCCCAGCTCATTTTCCTCTAAAGCACTCACCGTCTCAAAGACCCGAGCCTCGGGTGCAACAGAGCAGGAGCTGCGTTTCATCCACAGCTGCATCCCTCCTGCACTAGCACACACCGCTAAGCGTCGTGCCCTGGTGGCATAGTGGCAACACATTGGGCTGCTAACCCAAAGACTGACAGTTTGAAACCACCAGCCCCCTTTTCAGGAGAAAGATGAGGCTTTCTACTCTCTGAAACAGTTATTCTTGTAAAAACACTGGATCCTTCTAGAACCTGTCCTATAGGGTCACTATGAGTCAGCATCAACATGAGGGCAGTGAATTTGACCTTAGGTTAGTAACTCATTTAATAAGCAACATCATCAAATCAAAGCCTTGTGGTACTGACTCATTTATTCCAGACAAACGCCCTATAATGTGGGGGGTGGTGGTTAGTTACACCAACTCATGGCCACCTTAAATACCATGGTGCCCAGACCCATGCCATCATGTGATGTTGAGCACAGTGTGTGTGTGTGTGTGTGCATTGTTGTTTGAGCCCATTGTTGTCCCTATGGTGTCAGTCCATCTCATTGAGGGTTGCCTCGTTTTCCATGGCCCTCTCTCTACTTTTCTTTCCCAAACATGATGCCCTCATCTAAGCAATTGGTCTTTCCTGATGACGTGTCCAAAGTAAGTAGGCTGAAATCTTGCCACCTTGGCTCTCAGAAACATTCTGGTTGTACTGCTGCCTTCTTTTGGCAGTCCACAGTCTACTCAATATTCTTTGACACCCTAAGGGGAGTGTGTCAACAGTAACTAGTTACTGTTACAATAATGTGGCACAACAAACCGCCCCTAAACTCTGTGGCTCACAGGAATAACATTGAGCTCTTTGTCTCTCTCTCTCTCTCTCTCTCTCTCTCTCTCTCCCTCTCTCATATCTGCAGTTGCTTGGAGTTTGGCAGATCTCTGCCGGGCCCTGCCGGGCGTGGCTCCAAGCTGCAGCTTCAGCTCTGGTCTCCCTGCGCCTTTCTTTCCTCTGCTACAGCCCCGCCTCCTGCTGGGGTTCTGCAGAGGGGCTGTTGCTGCCCTGAATTGAGACAGGACTTTCTCTTCCTACATGTTTAGCTTCCTGTCATTCAGAAGAGAGGGGACTCATGAAAAACTGTCCTTTTGAAATAAGCATCAAAAAGACACAAAAAAAATTTTAAACCACCATTTAAAAAATTATTATTTCAGACTTGCTTACAGCAATGCTGACTGTTGGAAGTTGCTTTGAACGATGGAGTGAGACAATGACAGCTCAAACTCAGACAACACACACAGACACGCACACACAGAACAGCACACCAAATTGCTCTCAAGTCAATTCCAACTCGCTGCGACCCCGTGTGTGTTGCAAAGTAGGGCTCTTTCCTGGGGCCTTTCTGGCTGTCATCTTTATGGAAGCAGACCGCCAGGCCTTTCTTCCGCAGCACGGAGGAGTGAGTTAGAATCACCAAACATGTGTTCGGTCATCGAGCTCGTGCTCTTTGTGCCCCTTCCCCCCACCCCCACCCCACTAGGGACTGACTGGTGGCAGAGGTTGGGAAGTCCCCTCAGGGTGGCCGATGAAAACAAGAGAGTCGACGTACGGCCTGGACTAGACCTTTGCAGAGTGACACTTCCATTTACACTCCACGTTGTATGGGCAAACCTATTATCAGCGAGGCGGGGAAGTATCAGCATCCAACTTCCCACATGCCACATGATGTGCCATGCTACCCCCTCTTTAACTTCTATTTTTTCAAATAAATGAGGAAACTACGGCTCAGACAGGCCAAATCGCACTGCCATTTCCTGGTGCTGTTACAAACTGAGACAACACGAGAGGGGGGCTTGAGAGAACAGAAATGTGTTCTCGGACAGATCAGGAGGCCCCGTGGCTGAATCCCAAGTGTGGCCCTCGAGAGGCTCCTGTGTCTGTTTCAGCGGCTGTTATTGTTCAGGGACATGGAGTGGATGCCCACCCCGCATGCGCTTTCCGAGGCTCGACCTCCTACATGCTGCTAGGCAAGTCCAAACCAACTTCCTGGCAAGTAGTCAAGCACTTAACCATTTGTCCCACCCAAGGATGGCCTGTTTCTGCTTCTAGAAGCCGCCAGTCTTTAGCGTTTCTGAGCTTCTAGATCCATCCACCTCGACAGCAATCAGAGGATGTCTGTCTCCAGCCTCTACTGGGGCTGGCCTCCGTGTGCAAACTGCTCTCCGCATCCCTGGCCAGGGGTTAGGCGTGGTGGGTGTTTCTGCACTGCTTAGGCACGGGGAGCAGCGCCGGTGGCACAATGGTTCTGATCTCTGCTGCTAAGGGAATGAAAGGGATGATCAAAGACACATGGAAACGATGAACCAGGAGACCACTGGACTGTGCGAACACCCGCCCTGGTGACCCTGAGATGAGAAGAGCTAGATGGTGCCTGGCTTCTAACCCACCCAGGGGCTCATGGGAGCAATAGCTAGCAGGCTGCCTCCATGAAGTTTAAAAACAAAACTCCTGGCCATCGAGGCCATGCCGACTCAGAGTGACCCTTCAGGACAAGGTAGAATGCCATCGTGGGTTTCTGAGGCTGAACTGCAAGTCTGTCTCAATGGAGCGGCTGGTGTTTTCCAACTGCAGTCAGCAGCCCAGCATACATTCACCACACATTCCGACTAAGAAAACCCTGTGGGGCAGTTCTACTGATTCTTGGGGGTGCAGGGGGTGGTGGTGTCATTTTGTATTGAAACGAATTCAATAGCAGAGACAATGTGATGCATTAACATAACCAATAAAATCCTATTCTCAAACAGTATTACCTCCACAGATTAAGGGTGAGAACCCCAACGGGACCCTTCCCCTGTTAAAAATGTATTCTTTAAAAAAAGTGGTTTTAAATTTTTTACTGTTGTGAATTAAGTGAAAGTTTACAGAGCAGGTTATCAGTTACTTTAGCTTGTTGTTTAATCTTGTTCATTGCAATCCCCTCAAAGGTAATACCCCTGACCCCACCTTGGCCCCTGGGGGTCCGGCTTCCCCTCCTTCCCCTCCCCTCTGAACTTTGTCCTTCAATGGACGATTCCTCTAACATGCGGGAAGCTCACTAGTGCTTTTGTTCCCCTTACAAACTGCAGTATTGTTTGGCTGAAAACTGAGCCATAGAGGTGAGCTTAGGTCCAGGCCTGAAGGGTGGAGAAGGGCCATGACTTAGGGGTTCTACCGATGTCTAGACAACCACTAAGCCTGGTCTCTTTGGTGACTTTGAGTTTTTTGCTGCCTTTTCCTCCCACTCTATCCAAGGCCTTCTACTGGTGACCGGGCACCATCTAGTTCTTCTGGTCTCAGGATCAGAGAGACTGGTGTTTGCAGGGTCCGTTCATCCAGTGGATTACTTGCTTCCATGTGCCTTCAATCCTCATCATGTTTCTTTCCACGACACAAGGTGAGACCAATAGCGGCACCTCAGATGGCCACTCGCCAGTTTTTGAGACCTCAGTCACTACTCACCACAGTGGGATGGAGAACATTGTCTTTGTGGAGGACACCAGTTGACCTTGGTGTCCCCTGAGATTATAGTCCTGAGCTTCCAGACCCAGTGATCCATTCCCACAAGGTATTTGTGGGAACATCATGTGATCCACAACAGCTATTAAGTGACTGAGCTGAAATTCCATCCAATTTGGACTTTCCAGGCCCAGAGCTTAAATTCTTCCTGCAGGCAAATCAACGCCATTAAAAACTCTAGAGCAAGACGGAAGTGTGGTGATTATTAGCCATTCCTCCAGCCGCAGTGCACGGCCCCACTGGGGTGGGGCAAGGGGAGGAGCTCTGAGATAGTCAGGCAACTTCAGGCCAGAATTGATAAGGGTGGTGTCAAACACAAATATAAACTGTCTGTGTAAAAACCAAGTAGAAAAAAAAGGCAGTGAGGGACAAGCTTAAAAGGACATGTTAAAAGGCATTTTCTTCTTTACCGGTTTGGAAGTTTGGAAGTAAACTGCCAATGCTGGCTGTAAAAAAACCAACCAACAATGTAGACAAAAGTGTTTAAAGTAAGAGTTATTTCCTCTTCCTCTCTTCAGAGATAAGCTCCATTAAAACATTGTGGCAAATCCTTCCTGGCTTTCATCAAAAACTACACCATCCACACACAGGGACGCTTCAGCAAGAGGGTGGAGAAACGGGATGAAAAGATGATGAAGACTTTCCAAGGACTTCTGGAAGCCCTCACATTTCTACCCACTGAAGTTTTTGTTTTTATGTTGCTATTTTTATTCATTGTTTAGCATGCTTGACATCAGAGGAAAGTAGTTTACAGGGCACATTGGTTTCCAATGGGATAGTTTGTACCTAAAGCACTCTGACAGTGGTTACATTCCTCCTGAGGGCCTGCACTGGCTATTTCCGCCTAGGGTTCCCAGTTTCCTGTCACAGGAATTTTCCACCCCTTCCTGCCTTCTCTCCTTGCTCTTGGGCACATGCTATCCTTTTGACCCCATGTACTTGATAGTTGTAAAGATTACATTCCTTGGGGTGCTGATGTTTATTTTCTAGGCCTCTGGTTTGACTGAAGGAGGACCTGGTGGGGCAGTGGGTTGTGATCTGTGTGGTCGGCAGTTCGAAACCACCAGCAGCTCTGCAGGACAAAGACCGGGTTCTCCTCCCTTCAACAGCGACAGGCTCCGAAACCACTCGGGGGTCCCTATGACCCCATGGTAGTGAAGTTGGTTGCCTCTTTATTGTCTGACTGGAAGATGGTCTCTGGGGGTGACTATTGTGCCAGGTTAAAAGAGAGTTCCGGGCCAATAATCTTGTGGTTCCAGTTGTGTCTGCCAGACTAGTAAGCCTGGCTTTTTCTGTCAACTTGATTTTTTGTTGCTGTTCTACATTTTTCTTCTACTGTCTGAGACCTTCTGTTGTGATTCCAGTCAGAGGGGTTGGGAGTGGTGGTCGAGCACCATTCAGTTCTTCCGGGTCATGTAGGCTGTGGCTCACTAGTTCCTTAGTCCTTGGGATTACTTGCTCCCTTGCATCTTAGCTTTTCTCTAATCTCCTTTGCTTCCAGATGGCCAGGAAGACACCAACAGTTGTATCTTAGAAAAGGTTTTTCACAAGCATTTAAGACCCCAGGCATTAAGGACTGAGGTGGGGCACAGAACATTTTCTTCTCAAACTATGTGGTGCCAGTTACATAGATAACCCCCTAGTGTATATGGTTCTCTGCCCTTGGGCCTGGGAACTTCACTTTAGAGGTGTTTGCTTAAGTCTGGAAGTTTCCATGACTGTGCCCCGTGTGTTCTCTATTATCTGTATTAATGTACATGCAGCACCTATTATTATGTATGTAGAAATGTACACAACCCAGCCTAATTTTGCAGGTAGGTGTGCTCCCTTGCACCTTGCTACACCTTTCTAGCATACCTCTCTACCTATGTGTGCATTCATAAATTGTGTGTTCATACTATTGCCACAGGATGGTAGCAATACTATACAATAAGAGCAATTATTATACAAAAAAAACCCCAAAAACCAACCAACTCACCACCATTGAATCTATTCCAAATCACAGCAACCCTGAAGGACACAACTGAACTGCCCTTGTGTGTTTCTGAGGCTGCAATTCTTTACAAGAATAGAAAATATTATCTTTCTCTCGAGGAGCAGCTGGTGGTTTCAAACTGCTGACCTTGTGGTTAGCAGCCTAAGGTATAACCACTCCCCATCAATGCTCCCAGTGAGACATATTAAGTGGTCAAAAAATCATATCTCTAATTGTTGAGAACAGCTACATGTATTCCATGTGAAAAATCAAACAACTAAACAAGACCAAACCAGTTGTATGGGGTCCGTTCTGACTCACGGTGAGCACGTGTGCGTCACAGCAGAGTTGTGCCCTGCAGGATTTCCATGGTTGTGCCTTTCAGTAGCAGACTGTCAGACCTTTCTTCCACAGTGGCACTAGCTAGATTCTTACCAGCAACCTTCCTCAGTCAGTAGCCGAGGGAAAACCATTTGCACCAACCAGGGACCTGTGTTCTAAGTATACACTGTAACTCCATGTCCAATAATCGATTGAACCAGTTTTTCACTGAGTGTGTTACATTGTGTTGCAAAGCAAGCCATAACAATCCTGCCCACCCCTATACACGGGCCTCTTTGAAATGTGCCCTTGCTTTTAAGGCCATCAAGGGATGGAGGCTGTTTTCTCTCTCCTTGAATCTGAATTCCAGGCACCCTGGTGGCACAGTGGTTAAGAGTTGGGCTGCTAACTGCAAGCTTGGCAGTTCAAACCCCCCAGCCCCTCCTCTTCCCTTAAAGAGGTACCATCTCTGAACTCACAAGGCAGTTCTCCCCAGCCCTGTTGGCTTGCCAGGAGTCTGCATCTGCTCATAGCAGTGAGTCAGTTTCCTTTCAGTTGGATCTGAATTGGCCACAGCACTAGCTTTGGTCAAAAATGCTGCCGCAACTACAGCTAAGTATAAAAATGGTGTGACTCTTGTGACATGGAAGGACCTGGAAACCATTATGCTAAGTGACAAAAGGACAAGTATGATATGAGTGTACTACTATAAGAAGAAACACCAACTTAACAAATCCTAAGAACCAATTCCTGAACACAAGGAGAGACGGCTACCCACCAGCTATGAGCCATACATCATCTCCCTTTTACACGCGTCATAAGATGTGGTAGTTATATAATCTGGTGTCAATTTGGGACTTGAGAGGATTAAGAGTGAAGGGGTGGAGTCTAGTCTGTCAATCGGATCATAGCCAATGAGGCCTCTGTGTGGGCTTGGCCTTCTCCTGAGATCCTGGGAAACTCCAGTATTTCCTCCTTGGAGGAAGGAGACACACTTTCTCTGCTCACTCCCTGAGAGACAGTCTACTGACAAGGCCAATTCCCTGCGAGACATCCTTGAGGGGAAGCCACTTGGATCTACCCTGATACAGCCATGGGTGCTGGAGAAGCGATGTGGAGACTCCTGCCAATGCTGAGATGCTTACACTGCCACTGGATCCAAAGACTTTCTACCCACTGGCCTGTGACCTTTCTACATTTGGCGTCATTGCATGTGTTTCGTGAGTCAGAAGAGGACTTTATAGATTGGTATTGGGCATATGGGCTAATATCAGACTTACAGACTTGATCTGTACTGAGCTGGGATGTTTTCTCAATGTTCAATTCCTCTTGTACATAAACCACTTCCTTATACACATATGCGTGTCTAAGAATTTGTTTCTCTAGTCTACCCAGACTAACACACAAGAGGTGATGTGAAGGAGGAGACCCCACATTGTCTGGGGTTACTCCTTCAAGAAGTGGGAATTGGGAGATGACCATCCACTTGAGGCTATACAGCATCAACACAAGACTGGGGCAAATCACTGGGCTTCCCCATAGGAATGGAAGAAGTGTTCCTGAAATTCAAGCCAAGATCATGAGAGGAAACCACCTACATTGTGGAGGAGAATCTGGTAGTTCTCTTGGTGAGTATGGTGGGTGATTGGGGAGAACTAACCACATAGTGGGAAGGGATGCTAAACAGAGTATAGGGAACCTGGGGGACAATTTTAGGTACCTGGGGCCAGATTTTAGGTATCTGGGTAGACACTATGAATTTGTTTCTACTCAACCTTCAGTGAACCAACCACACCATGGACTAAGCACCAGGAAGATCACAGAAGCTGACCTGGCAGGCAGCAGGGCACAACACAATGGCTATACCAGAAGGACTTGACATAGAGGACCTGCTGAACGAACTAAACCCGGCCTCCAAGCTGCCTGCACCCTTGGACTGAAGGCTAGGGTGCTTGGACGGAAGTGGAAACAGAGTGGCCACCCCAGGATTGTGGAAGTGGCAGTCATTGGACCTTGGGCAGAACCTCCAGCTCAGTGGGTGTCTGGTGGAAGAGGACCCCGGATGACCATACATATAATGCCTCATTGCCCACCCTGCAGTGACTCAATAGGTTGGGATCAATTGAACAGGGATCTACACTTTGGGGAGTTGGCTCAGGAAGGTCCCCCGTGGCATCAACCCCAATGCTTAGGCTCAACAGACCAAATCGATGAGAGGTTGAACTGTGTAAGACAAACAAACCCTTGTGGAACTGTACTGGCAGAGACTCCTCATGCCCACAGGGCCTGGAGTGCTGGTTCACTGGGGAATGGTTGGTGATAATGGTGCAATCGACTTAAACCCCAGGGGGGTGATCCACAATGCTTTACTTCTTTGTTTTTGCTATCCTGCTTGTAGCTTGCTTTTCTATGAGGAGGGGTTCTTTCTTTCTTGGGTGTGTGCGTGTTGTTTGTTTGGTTGCTGATTGGCTTATGGCTGCTATTGATGCAGTTGATATCATAGGGTTGTGATTTTGTCATATTATGATCACCAAAGTAAACCTGAGTTGTGCAAACCCCATAGGCAAGCAGATGGAGTCTGGGTTCCTACTTAACTCGAGCCTCACTTCGAAAACAACTTGTTCTGATCACATGGACCTGCTGGATACTCACCTTCATGAATGGATCACTGAAGATAAGGATTCTACAGCAAAGTGTGGTGAAGAAAGTAGATGGCGCCTGGCTATGAATTGGAATAGTGTCTGGGGTCTTAAAGGCTTGTATTCAAACAAGCAGCCATGTAAGCAGGGAGTCAACTAAGTCCACACCGAAGAAGCACACCTACTTGTGTGAACCAAAAGATGACAAATAGAAAATTCAAATATGGTGACCAGAAAAGTATCAGAGCTAAAATTATGAACACCCAATTTGTAGAAGGCTACAGAGGACAAATTCAAATTCAACTGCAGAGTATCTGGTCAGAATGAGGCACTGGCAGATCCACTGTATCTATAGGCAAAAGTCTCGAACAGCCTTGCTGTCACACAGAGACCACTGTAATCTTGAAGATGCTGAATCAAACTCGGTACTTGGTCAGATGAGCTCCCTATAGTCCCGACCTGAGTTGGCTTTGCATGCAAGCCTATCATACTTGTTCTGGGAGAGAAAATTCTTCCCTGGTGTTTGGAATGTTGATGAGAATCTTTTCTTTCTTACTCCTTATTTGTATTTTGGTCTTTATATTATTATTGTATCCTTACCCCCTTATTTTGATTTCGGTTTTTATTGTTTCTGTTGGATTTCCCAGTTTGTGACCCACATGAGTGGATTCATAGTGATAATCACTGAGTACAGGGGTTGATGGGAGATGCAGGGTGGGGAGTGAGTGATAGGGAGGGAAGGAGGATTTCCGGAGGGGAGATAAAGACGGGCAGGGAAAGGGAGCACTAGAACTGACTGTGATTGTACAACTCATTTTAAAGGTGATTTAACCATGATGGGTGTGGGGGGGATGTTCTAAAATTGATATGGTAATGACTGTACAGTTTTTCCTTGATATTGAACTATTGAGTGGTATGCTATGTCAGTTATGTGCCCAATAAAACTGTTAAAGACAATAAAATTGAAATAGTGCGATGAAGTGTCTGACTTCCTCTAACTTCACAAAGAGGAAGAAACAAAGATCAATAGCCCAGGCTGATCCCTATGAGTCAGGGGAGTCTGTGACACCTTCTCTTTTCAACTTATTTATGCATTCCCACACCAGCTATGGCTCCATGGCACTCGGCATCTCTGCTGGGTTTACAATGGCCACACAGAACTCACAGACCATATTGACAATTATTACAGATTACAGTTCAGGATCAGGAATGACTCAGGACACAGTTCTTTGGTGAAAATAGCTCCTTAGCCATGCCCACATGCAGGCAGGCCAGCCACACTCTTGGCCCCTAGGCCCCTTAGGTCCATGGGCTGGCCTCTGCCCTGCTAGAACAAGACTTACCAAGCTCTTCAGATCACCCAATATGTGCCCAGATGCAATCTACTCTGCCAGGAAGTCTCCCAGGCAAAGACACTCAGCTCTCTTGCTGGTGCTTAGTCCATGGTGTGGTTCACTGAAGGCTGAGTAGAAACAAATTCATAGTGTCTACCCAGGCACCTAAAATTGTCCCCCTAGATTCCCTACACTCTTTATTTAGCATCCCTTCCCGCTATGCGGTTAGTTCTCCCCAATCACCCACCATACTTACCAACCGAACTACCAGCATCTCCTTCACAATGTAGGTGGTCTCCTTTCATAATCTTGGCTTGAAATTCAGGAATGCTTCTCTTTCCATTCCTATGGGGAAGCCCATATCGGACATATGGACTTGATCTGGACTGTGTTCTCAATGTTCAATTCCTCTTGTATATAAACCACTTCCTTATACACATGTGTGTTTATGAATTTGTTTCTCTAGTCTACCCAGAGTAACACACAAGAGGTGACGTGAAGGAGGAGACCCCACATTGTCTGGGGTCACTCCTTCAAGAAGTGGGAATTGGAAGATGATCATCCACTATACAGCATCGACTATACAACACTGACACAAGACTGAGGCAAAACATTGGGCCATGTGGGTGGACAAGCCTACTGTAATCACCTTCTTCTGTGGGCCTCCTCACACTGGTCTCTAGGTTCTGCTGCCACTGTTTCTATGCAGTGGCTTCTTGCCATCTACAGTACGACACTCTCTTTCTTTCTGTTCCCTGGATTTAAGAAGGTTTAGAGTGTGTCAGTCACCCTGGTCTCCTTCCTCACCCTTATTGGGGTCTTTCCCCTTTCAAGTCTTTGTGCTTGCTGGTCCTTTCTTAGAGGAACCTCCTGAATCATTCAGGCTAAAATTCTTCCCCACTTTGCTCCATGTCACAGCTACTCATCTTTTCTCCTTCACAGCACTCACCACTAGGTGATATTCCCTCGCTTCACTCATCTGCCTGGGCATCGTTTCATTCTCACTTGAGAAGCTCTGCGAAGAAGAAATGGTGTCTGGCTGGCTCACACCATTCTCAGCACTTACTGCACATTCCAAGTGATCAGTAGCTGTTAGCTGAATAGGCCTGAATCAAGGTGGGGGAGACCAGGGCTTTCTACTCTTGTCAAAAGTTACATTTTCAGCAACTCACAGGGGCGGTTCTACCCTGTCTTAATAGGGTCAGCGTCCCTGGCAGTTGGCACCGACTTGATGTCAATCAGTGAGTGAGCAAGATGGGGGAGGAGTCATGAGAGTAGAAAGGACAAAACCCCAGATAAGTGGTAAGTGGGAGGACAGTCATTTCCCAGAGATTTTCACAGAAGCCTTGGGATCAGCTTGTATAACCTCCTCAATCCACAGGTGGGGAAACAGGCCTAGAAAAGAGCCTCTGGGCATCCAGAGAGCCATGGGTATAGATTCCAAACACACTGTTCAAATGGAACAGATGTGTCTGACAGGATGAGGTCCAGAAAGGGATACTGCCACCTCCTTGGGATTCTTACAGTATGTCTCCACTCCTCCTCCACAATACAGAGGAAGACATTGTCTTTTAGGGACCAGCAGCACCAGTCAGCTGACCATGTGTGAGGAGGGCCAGGGAGGAGGGTGTAAAGGCCCATCCCTGGGCCAGGAAGCTATTCTGAGACAACCTCTTCACCTTTGTTCCAAGCCTCACACCTCTGCCCCATCTGAGGTGAAACTAACACTTGAATGTCTCTTCTGAATACTTCGGATCTCCAGCTTTTAGCAGAGCCTGAAGCAAGCAGGCCGATCATCAGGCTCAGCCCTGCCCACTGGGGGCTCAGAGTCTGGTGAGAGAGAGTCTGGTGAGGGAGCAATCAGGTTGCTGAGTGATGGTGTGGGGATCTCTGAAGAAGAGATGAGTCTCCAAAGAAAGGGCCCTTGAATGAATTCACTAAGTACACAGTCGTGAGGCAGTCTGTGAGGGTGAGGAGAACATTCTGAGACACAGTGGGAATGGGCCAGAACAAATGCACGGAGGCCACACAGCCAAGTTCCAGGAAGAGTATGTAGCAGGCAGGAGCACCAGGAATTGAAGGGAAGTGGCAGAACAGATGCTCTGAAATCAGGGATGGGGTGGGTTGGGGCGGCGTGTTGGATTGAACAAGTGATGCAGGGTCTTGGATACCAAAGCTGAAGAGCTTGGGCAAAATGAGCCTTGGGAGATAACTGGGCAAGAACATGGCGTGATGAAAGTGGCTTCATTGTTAAACACTCAGTTACAAATCACAAAGTAGGAGGTTCAAACTCACGCATGGGTCTGTGAGGGAAAGACTTACTCATCTGGTCCTGTAGATACTGCTTGGGCTAGGAAAGCCCGATGGGTCCGTTTTACTTTGTTACATGGGGGTTACCATGCATTAAGAATCCACTCGAAAGCACAGGGGCAACGCGCCACGATCAGATATGCAACCTACCTCTAAGGCGGCTTTGGGGCATTGATTCTGTAGGGGAGAGGGGAAAATGGGTAGATGACAGGTCTTGATCCTGGCTGCAGACCTCCCGTAGATACTAGAGTGCGTATCATCACTTCCCGGGCTCCTGTGCCGAGCCTCTCCCAGGACCCAACTTTCCTTCTCTGCTTCTGAATTCGAAGTTTGGACAGGAAAAAAAGTGATGCTGGAGCCCTTAAGGAGACAAGGAGTACCAGCAGAAGAGACTTCAATTCCCAGAAGACTTAGCTCTCCAGCCCTGCAGATGGCGCATGCTTCTTTTCAAGAGAGGCGGGGCCGACTTCTAGGCAGGTGGGATCGCCAGCTCGGTCAAGTGCGGGAAACTTAGGGACCGCCATCTTCATTTGGGTCAAACCAAGTATCCACTTGGAGAGGGGGGCTCCGGTTCACTTTCTCGTCTGTTCAGAGGAGTATTGAAATAACATGTGAGCCACCATTTCAAGCCTCTTCATCCTGTTTTACGCCGGCAACTCCTTACATTTTGCAGCTCAATCGGGAGCTGCACCCCCACAGAGAAAATAGCACAGCCCAGCATGGCCGCAGTCAGCGAGCTTCCGCTGAGGGAGGAGGAGTCGGAAGTGGCCCCGCCCCACCTCCTAGAAGGGGAGGGGTTTCCGCTTCCGGCAGCGGCCGCAGCCTCGCTCTGGTCCCTGCGGCTGGCGGCCGAGCCGTGTGTCTCCTCCTCCGCCGCCGCCATATTGTCTGTGTGAAGAGACGGGAGAGCGGCCGCCGCCGCTGCCGCTGCCACCACCGGTACGTTGGGAGCCACCAAGGAGGGTCGTTGAAAGCCGGGGGTGGCCCCGAGTGGGACAGCGGGGATCGGCCGCTCCTCAAGCTTCCAGCAGACTCCCGAGCGGCCCTTCGCTTTCCCCTGCCCCCCCTCCCCACATACTCACCAGCCGAGGTCCCTGCAGCCCATCGGGAGGCCTGGGGCCACCCGCACCGAGGGCAGGGAGCGCGGCTGGGGGGACAGGGGCCAAGGCGAGGGTAGGAGCCAGCTCTTGGAGCCCAGCTTCTTGCCGGGAAGAGGGCTGGACTGGGGCGGGGACTAGGAGACAACTTGGGGGGAGGGAGTCGCCCTCGGGGGTGTGGGAGCATGTGGGGTGGGGCTGAGGGGGCTGCCGGGGAGGGTGCAGAAGGGAGTGGTGCCTGCTGGGTACTGTGGGGTAAGCCCTTATGCGGGGGAGGACCGCTAGAGCAGGGCCCCTCAAAGGTCCCTCGAGGAAGGGTTTGGACCGAGCACCTGGAGACTGGGGTGCAAGGTGAAGGGAACTCCGGGTGTGGTCGCTGGGGAGGCAGGAGAAGGTGGCCCCGAAGAGGATCGGCCGGGTGGAGTTGGGAGTTACAGGTTGGTTGGGAGCCTGGGTGGAAGGAGAGAGCCGTCTGTGGACGGAAGGGTTGGCTGAAAGTATATGTACGCCTACAGGTATAAGTTGATGACCTTTTGTACGAGTAGGACTTCTGAGTTGAGTGTGTTACTGTTTGTGTTTCGCCGTGTTGGAACATTTTCGAGGTGAGGCAGGTGATGGGTGGGGCTTTGTAGTTGGGGGGAAGCGACGTCGGGGTCAGAATTTGGCTTCTTGGTTCATGCTTCCATGGGGAGGGAAAGAGTTTGGGCCAGGAGGCGAACACCAAGTTATTTGGGAAGACTTGATCACTTTGCCACTGTTGGGTTGTGGGAACATGTGAGTCTGGATAGAGGAAATGGGGGGCTGGGGGGGGGGGAAGAGGGAGCTAAGAAGGGGGAGACTGAGTTGGACAGCTCTTTCCACCCAAGGGGTGGCCATGGAGGCCAGTGGTTAGAACTACCCCACTTGAATAATAGCCATGCCACTATTGCTTAACTGTGTGACCTACTCTCTGTGTGCCTCAGTTTTCCTCTCTGTAAAATGGGATGGTCATATTTTATGTAGCTCAGCCACTGGTGGTGAGAAGTAGATTGACTGTTCCTGGCCAGTAGTAAGCGCTCAAGAGATCTGACCTGCACCATGTGAAAGGGACTTGCTGGTATACATGCAGTTCTGAGTAAAACTGGTCATCAAGAATAGTCAGAACAGTCTCCTGGGAGCAGCTGCATTGTTTCGTTCCAAGTCAGTTGGCTTGCTGTACCTGGGGCTGAAGGCCCTGGACCAAGTACTAATGCGCCCTCCACTCACTTGGGGACATTTACTTGCAGTCTGCCTTACCTGGCAAGTTCGTCCTTCTCTGACTTTGAAATACTTGGCTTTCATCTGCTTTGGGGGGAGGAGGTATGACTTGGAGAAAGAATGAAACAATTGGAGACTGCTTAGATTGATTTATGAACTGATTAAAAAATTATATTGCCCTGGGGCAACTTTACCTTTAAAAAAAGTGTGCCTTCTTATGTTCTCTTAGACTGAATACAGGGATGAAGAGAAGGGGGTGGGGGAAGTATAGGGTAGTTTCTGACTAATGAGTGAATTGCCTTGCTGTTTGGGGGTGAAACTGTTGGCAGCTTCTTTTCCACGATGTATTTTTAGTTCTCCAGTTGCCTACCAACTCTCTTCCGGAATGAGTTTGTGCTTTTACTGTTGCCTTCAAACATACACCCATACCTCACATACACTGGAAGAAAGGGGACACTTTTGTCCTAACCAGAATTTAAAGCCTCTGTTAGGGCTTGGGGGCTTGTAGTAGACAGACTCAGGCGGGCTGATGGCAGCACTGGGTACATGCCCAGCTGTGAAGGTATGTGTGCGATTCAAACCCTGTCCCAAAGGATCTGATCCCTTAAAGGTTAAACTGTAGGCATTTTGATTGTCCTATTGGGTAACTATGAGTCAGAATCTACCGTGCACCTGATAGTGCACAGAATGACCCCAAATGTGCCCATTCCCTCGTCCTCTGGAATCTGGGTGTTACATTGCATGGCTAATCATTACGATTGAGGGCTTTAAGATGCATTCAGTCTAATTACAAACCTGTTGCTGTCACTTCAGTTCCCACTCATAGTGACTCTAGGACAAGGTAGAACTGCCCTGTTAGGTTTCTCCAAGGCTGTCAGGTTGGCAGAAGCAGACAGTCAGATCTTCCTCCCATGAACAGGTTGGTGGGTTCAAAGTACCTATCTTTTGGTTGGCAGCTAAGCATTTAACTGCCATGTCACCACTGCTCCTTGGTCTAACCCTGTGAGTGCTTAAAGTTTCTCTAGCTGGAGTCTCTGAGATTCAAAACGTGAGAGGGGGCTCTGCATGCCAAGTCTGCCGGAAATGGGAACCTTAGTCTCACAATTTCCAGTTTAATTCAACCAACGACCTGAATGTTTGCAAACATATTCTTCCAAAGTCTCAGCAAGGAACATAGCCCTCTGGTCACCTTGATTTTGGCCTTTTGAGATCCTAAGCAGAGGACCTAGCCAAGCTCACTTGACTTCTGACCTACAGAAACTTACATGATATATTTGTGTTGTGTTGTGAAGCCCCATGCATTTGTGCTAATTTGTTATGGTAGCAGAACACTAGCTTATTTTTTTTAATGGTGGCAGAGTGGGGTGCTGCTGGCTAAAAAAGCGGGAGTCATTTTGGATTCAGCAGTTTGAGGAACATGAAAGGAAAAGATCAGACAGCTCTGAGCAGAATGTTAGTAGAAATCTGGAGGCCAGTGGTTCTCGCTAGCGAGCTCAGAAGGAAGTGAGAAACATAAGAGCCCCCAGTTGCCCTGTCGCAACCTGTGCACCATCATATTAGAATTTGGATGCTAAAACTACTGTCCCTGAGAGCCTTGAAGGCAATGGAGTATATATTTTGGAAAGGGGAAGAGGGGGGATCCTTGTTACATAGTAGCTGAAAAGCTTAACAGGACTGTGTCTTACAGTTATGTAGAAAAAAAACCTTGTAAATGATGAGCTTGGATATTTAGTTATGGAGATTTCCAGGCTTAAAGTGTTAAAAATGAAGCCTGGTTTCTTGCTTCTTATTTTAAAATGTGAGAGGAAAGAGATAAATTGAGAGAAAAATGTAAATCAAAAGGACCAAGACTTGGGAAGTATTCAGCCCATCTGGATGATAAAAGATACGAAAATTAAGAGATTACCTCCAAAAATGACAAAATAACTTTTTACTAAAACTTCAGAGATCAAAAGATGAGAGTATTCAGTCACATTAAAATGTCTGAAGAGATTCAGGGTGTGACTCACAGATTCTAGAATCAAACTAGGGGCCTCTAGTGTAAGGAAACTTAAGGGTGTCCAGTCCCCAACTATCTCAACCAAAGCCAATGATTAGAGAAGGTATTTTGGGGTTTTTTTTAATTGTAGATGGAGCCTCTATCTCACTTACTGCCATCCAGTCGATGCCTGCCAACTCATAGTGACCCTGCGGGACAGGGTAGAACTCTCCCAGTGAGGTTCTGAGGCTGTAACTCTTTACAGGAGCAGAAAGCTTCGTGTTTTTCTGGTAGTTTTGAACTGCTGACCTTGTGGTTAGCAACCCAGTGAGCAACCACTGTACCACCAGAACTCCTTGGCCTCTGTCTCAAACTCACTGCCATCAAGTCAATTCCCACTCTTAGCAACCCTACAGGACAGAGTAGAACGGGCCCCATGGATTTCTGAGACTGGCTTTTTAATTTATTGTTTTATTTGTATATAATTCACATGTTATCCAATTTCGTATTTCCGAGTTGTATGGAGCCTATAACTATTTATGGGAGTAAAAGTCTCCCTCGGAACAGCTGGTGGTTTCCGACTGCGTGCCCTTGCGATTAGCAGCCCCGCACAGCCACTCCACCACCAGACACCTGTCCAGTGGAGAGAACTTCACAGAAAGTTTACAGGGTTCTTGAGAAATTCATTCTAACGTGGTTGGGAGGAAGAAATTGAAGAAGACTGTTATATTGTGCACATTCTACTGACAAGCGACCTCAGGAAACTGCAGGCTACCTTTTCACTTGGGAAGGATGGGACTGGGCTCCCAGAGGGTGGAGCCAAGCCAGAGTCCACTTACAGACTTTGACACACATGAGCGTTTGCCTCGCTGGATCTCAAAACAACTTTGGACTGGAGCCTGCCATTTGTTTTAACACCACACCCCAGTTTAAACTGGGGTGTCTCATTTATCCTAGGCCCTGCCATTATAATTGGGGGATGTGTAGCATTCTTGGGTATTTTCCCCCAGGAATTGGACTTAATTGATTTTAACCAGAGCCTCATCAATGCCTGATTTAGATTATGAGATATGAGGCTTTTGAAGTAATGAGATTTTTTTAATGGTATAATGACAACAAACTTGAGGACCTTGGAATGGGATGAAAGTTTTTGGCATTTGCAAGAACTGTGAATCCTTGGGAAGAGTTCCGGTTGGCCAAGTGGGTTGGGCTTTGGGGCTGCTAACCACAAGATCAGCACTTCAAAACCTAGGCACTCCTTAGGAGAAAGACGAGGCTTTCTACTCCCATGAAGCTTTCTACTCTCAGAAGCCCACAGGGGCAGTCCTGTGGGATCATTCTGTTGGAATCGGCTTAATGACAGTGAGTTTGGTAGTGAATCTTTGTGGGACAAAGGACTAGCTAATCTACCTAAAGATGCTCACAGTCTCATCACTTGAGTCTGGTTTTGTTACTAAAATGAGAAAAGGGGACTTTGTTGGTAAAATTAAGGTTAAGAACCTTAAGTTAGGTAGGATGATTATCCTGTATTTTCTGGAAGAGCCCAATCTCATTAAAATGGTCATTTGCCCTTGAGTTGATTCCTACTCAGGGCCACTTCAGGTGTGTGAAAGTCAAATTTGCTCCCTAGAGTTCAACAAGTCCAGTCTCCATTAGTATTAATTAAGCATTAGTATTAAGCATCATCCAGACACTAAATGTAATCCTGAAACTGAAAACTCCCTGTCATTTAATCATTGCTGACTCACAGCCACTCTGTAGGACATGGTAGAACTGCCCCCGTTGGTTTCCAAGACTGTAACTCTCTATGGAGTAGAAAGCCACATCTCTCCTCAAAGCAGTGGTTAGTTAGTGACTTTGCACTGCTGACCTTAGCAGTCCAGCTCACAACTGACTATGATTCCAGAACGCCTCCCTAATCCTCCAAAACCCAAACCATACTCAATGCCTACAAGTCTATGCCAACTCATAGCAACCTTTTAGGACCGGGCAGAAATGCCTCTGGGTTTCTGAGATTGTAACTCTTTGTGGGAGTAGAAGGCCCTGTCCTTTCTTTCCCAAGGAATGGCTGGCGATTTTGAACTGTTGACCTTTTGCTTGTAACTACAGGCCACCAACTAAACTTTTTATTTTTTGCCAAAATGGGAAGTCTGAGAGATTTTAAATTTGAGAGAGAGCCAAGCCACCATTGCTGGAGGGGGCCTATGGAAAGCATAAGATGGAATGTTGGTGGCTTGTCCCAGCCAGGAAACTCTCAGTCCCTCAACCGGAAGGAATGCAATTCTGCAAACAACCTCCACAGAAGCACTTTCTGACTCCAGTTTGTTTTTTGCAAGGAACATAAGCTCTGCAAAGACCTTGACTTGGGCTTTTTGAGACCACCAGCTGAGGAACAGCCAAGCCTACGGCTGCTCTATAGAAACTAGAGAGTTGTAATGACAGCAATAGAAAACAAATACAGGATTTGGTTTGGGAATTATTCCCAGAGAACAAAGGCAGCAAAGTACAATTTCGTAAAACGATTGGTCCTGGAAGACTTCGCAGATTAACATTGTTGAGTGGAATTTAGTCCTCCTTCTGGATATATAAATACCCTGTCAGTGTCTTTGGGTGCAACTTGAAGAATCTAGATAACAAATTTGGTAATACATAGATTCTAGAGCTCGAGGCTTTTGGGGTAGGATTTCTTTATAAAAATATTATCAGTTACTGTAATTCTTGGATAAATGATATCATATCCTTACTGATTTTTATTGACTGACTAAAGAAAAACCTTTAGGGGTTTCCTTAGGAACAAAGCTACCATTAAGTCAGTTGCATCACATAGTAAAATGGAAATGGATGGAATGCTGTTTATTTTGTTTTCATTGATGGCCTCTTCTACAACAGTCTTTTCTCTTCTACCCCACCCCCCCAACCCACCCCTAGACTTGTGGGCTCATTGTCATTTGAGTCAGATTTGGAAGTCTTTTGTTGTTATTCTATTGGCTGGATTCATAAAGTATTTCCTCAAAAATATTAAGTGAACTTCAGAAGATGGAAGAAATTAGACCATTTGTTTTTTTACCTGACTAGATAGACTTAACAGCAAATTAGGATCGAAGGATTTTGAGATGGTCTGCTTGACTTCTGGGTAAGAGTAAGGAACATTGGGCTACAGGTTCGAGCAACTCAACCAAAGCTCGAACAACTCAACCAAGGCTCTGATCCCTGGAACTGGCTGTCCACCAACCCCAGTCCAGACCGTGGGATCCTATGCCTTTTGACCCACACTTCACGATAAACCCCTCCCTTGCTCCTCTCAATGCTCTTACTTTAGACTGGTTGTTCCTGCACTTGTTAACTCCTAGCATCTTTGTAAAGATTCACATAATGCATCCAGTTCATTCAGATGTACTGTGACCCTGAAGAACAGAGAACTGCCTTTGTGGTTTTGAACTGAAGACCTTATGGTTAACAGCCCAATGTGTAACCCACTACCAGGGTCCATCAGTGCCTAACACAGTGCCCCTGAAACACCAATAGGTATAACATTTAGATAGCTGTAGGACAATTGCATGGAAACATTTGCATAAGTATCACATCCCAGTCTAACTTCTGCAAGTTTAGAAATTGAGAACTGGTAAGATGTGTTTATAAGCAGCCCTGGTGGTGTAGTGGGTTACACGTTTCACTACTAAACTACAGGGTCAGTGGTTCAAAACCACCAGTCACAGAAAGATAAGGCTTTCTGCTCCCATAGAGATTCACATGGGAAACCCACAGGGGAGGTTCTTCTCTGTAGGATTGTCATGAGTCAGAATTAACTCCATGAAGCTATAATCTTGGATTAGGTACTAGATAAGGATTTTAAGGTAAAAGTAATGCTTGTGTCACTCTTATTTAAAATAAGAAGCTCTCTGTTGATCTTTAGGTTATCCAAATTCATTGGATGACTTGAGCCAAGCTCTCTATTTTCTAATTTCACAAGAATATTAGTATGCTCACATACCTAAATTTCTTAAGAAGCCTAAAATGAATTCTTTTCAGAAGTAGTCACCATCATTTGGTTGTTTGTAAAGAGAAATCTAGGCCAGCGAGCTTTTCAAACCAACTATCCACTAAGATTATTTAGGAAAAATTAGTGTGCTATCTTTTTTTTTAATCCGCCCCTTTTGTGTGTGTGTGTGTGTGTGTACTGTCATTTTAACAAGGAATTTATTTGCATTGAGTTAAGACAGTTGATAGTTTGCTTCTGGGTGCATTTCAGCAGACCTACCTTGAGACAGAGCAAGGCGACCCCCTAATGGCATATTGGTTATGAATTGGTCATCAGTTCAAAGCCACCAGTTGCTCTCAGGGAGAAAGACAGGGTTTAAGATTTTTCCTGAAAAGCGTTATTATCTTGGAAACTCACGGGGCACTTCCTACCCAGTCCTGTAGCGTCGCTATGAGTTGACATCGACTCGGCAGTGATTGTGGCTTGGGTTTTTGGAACTGTTGGTTCGAGTCCCTGCGTGGTGCAAATGGTTCACTTCTCAGCTACGAACCAAAAGGCTGGTGATTCCGATCCACCCAGAGATGCCTCAGGAGCCCGGCGCTTGATTGCCTAAGACAGCAGCCATTGTGGGGCTCTTGGGTCCCAATTCTGTAAAATAAATGGAGTCGTCCTTGAGTCAGAAGTGCCTCCATTGGCCACTGGTTAATTGTTGTGTTTTGGTTTTAGCTGCCGACCAGAAATAGTGTTTTCCACATTGGGAAAATCAAGGATTCAGTCTTTCCAAAAGTTTAGGGTAAAAGAATTTACAGTTTCTCATAAGATACTTCTAATGGTACCATTTCACTGGTTGCAATAAATTCTGTCTTTCAGTTTTAGACATAAAGAACTTAGTAACAGTTGCTATGGTGGGCAAGTTTGTTGTTTGTTTTTTTTTTTTACATTAGTGGTGATAGTGTTTCCCTGCATAGGAAACACTGTATTATTTAAAAAAACACACAACCTCAAACCCATTTGAGTCGGTTCCAACTCATAGCCACCCTATTGGCTAATACTGTGCAGTCATACCTCAAGCAACTTTAGGTTGGCCACTTAAAGAAAAAAATTCTAGATAGGCTTTTCTTACAGGTTTTTATTAGCAGAAACCTTTTAATCTGCCTGAAAAGTGACCACTTGAAAGTTTTTCTGAGGTTATGACTAATGTCCTAATGAGCATGTTCCAATTTTCCTTGGTGATAGTAGGGTTTCCAAACTGTTCAAAATTTAACCATTTCATCAACTTTTTAAAATGAGTGGACAAATGCATCCAGCAGACTTTGAGTACCTTCTGCACTTAAAACAGATCCTGGGCCAAGGATCTCAGCCTGTCCCTGCCCTCACTCCCAGTTGAGTGGCACCCTGTGGAAAAGACATGGACACATCACAACACAACTCAGTGACCTTCCAAGGGATTGTCCTTTGAAAAGCCTATTGTTTTTGTTTTGGATGTGGTTTCTGAAATGGCTGCAGAGGTGGGACAACTTTTGCATTCTTAATGCAGTGTTTAAGCTGTATTTACTGGGTAGGGGAAAACAGCTGGATAATGGGAAAGAACTCAAACTTGAGTGAGGCCGACCAAGTTCCGGAAAAGTTTCTTAACCTCTGAACCTGGCTGGTCTCATCTCTACAGTTGGGTTAACAACTACCTTGGTCTTACAATTCACTGTTCTAGTGCTTCCAAAAGATTAGATGTACTGTAGAGTTCTTACCAGGATTAATAACTAAGGCCCCTAGAAGCTTGCCTTTTGTATAGTAAGTGCTCTATGTGAATTAACTTGTATTATCTCAGGGCTGTTGCAAGGATCAAAGGGGCTATTTATAAAGTGCTTGGCATGTAGGTGCTTGGCTAATATCAGTTCCTTTTCAGTCTCTGAAGACACTTGATTGCCAGTGCTCTTAACTCTTCAAACCTTATTTTTCCTGAGTTCCTTTTTCTGCTGCCAGTAGCTCTTTATTTTTATTTTATGAGTATTTCCTGTTTCTGATGTGGCCTGCTAGGTACAGCTGAGGTCCTGAATTGCTGTTACTGAGGGGTGCCCAGTTTTGATGGCCTCATTTGCTGTGTGACGTTCCTGACTGCCAGGCTTGGTGCTCCTGGGCTCTCTCCCTCCCACGCGGTGCAGTGGCCCCTCAGCTCAGTCTTCTAGGTATGCTCCCCAGTAGATTGGTGAGCCTGGAGCACAGCTCTTCTTTCCCAGTGGTTCTTTGATTGCAGGTTAGTTGTGTTGGGGATGGCCAAAGGAGAACTTCTTCCTATAAGCAGTTTCTTCTTTCCCTGCTCTCTAACATAATCTTGACTCCTTCTTTTCTGTATTCTTAATTTACAAATTCCCTAGGCAGAGCAAGAACCTGTGTGTATCAGTCCCTTCAAGTAGTTGCGGGTGTTTTGTGTATTCATGTCTATCCACAGAATGACTACAAATACTCAGTGGCCTGGGGGTTGTTCTTCCTTCTTTTAAAACCTGATTTTTACGCAATAGTGGCCAGGCCCCCTTATGAGAACAATGAAAATTAATTCCTGGCTGTTGAAACTCACCGTCACCCCCTTGCTTCCCATGCAGTTGTGGTGTTTCTGGTGGGCAGTGTGCAGGAGTCTAGAAAATAAGTGTTGAAGCCACAAATGGAGCCTGTCCAGACCTCGAGTCCAAACAGACTACCAATTCATTCGCCCGTTTACTAGTACTGTGACCATGGCAGGTCGTTGAACTTCTGAACCTATTTTGGTTTCTTTTCTTGATCATTTTTTGGGGGCCTCGTACAGCCCTTATCACAATCCATACATGCATCCATTGTGTCAAGCACATTTGTACATTTGTTGCCAGCATCATTCTCAAAACATTTCCTTTGCACATTTGTACATTTGTTGCCAGCATCATTCTCAAAACATTTCCTTTCTGCTTGAGCCCTTGGTTTCAGCTCATTTTTCCCTCTCCTTCCCTGTTCCCTCCCTCATGAACCCTTGATAATTTATAAATTTTTATTTTGTCATGTCTTACCCACTCCATTCACCCTGTTTATTTTTATGATGAGAGTGTGCAGCTCCTACCATGCCATGTTTAGAAAACAAAATTGTGTGGTTTTTCTTCCCATTTTTGTAGGTGCCTACCTAAAAGCAGAAGGGCACAGTAATATTAAGATTGTGAGCTCAAAGTTAAATAATCCTGTGGGGGGAAGTTTCATGAGTTAAATATTATTTTTAATATTTATATTCAGAATTCCAGGCCTTATCAAAACTAGGAAAACTTAGCACTGTTGTTTTTAAAGGGACCATTTCCTTACTGATCCATATGTATACTTGGAATCTTGGGATTTGAAGTCAGAGCAGGTTAGAAGAACGATTAGGAAGTTGGTAATCTTTTTGAGCTGTGTAGTTGTTTTTTTCCTGTTTTAAACACACATACAAACAAAAAATAAACCTACTACTTGTGAATCATTAGCCTGGCAGGTGAGAGAAAGTATTATTGGCCCTCATATTGCCATAAACTGAAACAATATTGAGCAGGGAGGGCTGGGACAACTTCATTTATATATCTTTTTAGCATTAACCTGTTTTGACTTACTCTCCCAAGATAAGGTTAGGAGATTTAGTTTATGTTTGTTCTTTTTTCATTTTCTACCTGTGACCTCAAAGTAGATCTTAGAATGAATGGTTCTCTATCTGTTGGTTAGCCATCATTGCATATCTTGACAAAGGGGAGTCGTGGAATGTTTTTCTTGACCTGCTACATGGATTTTGACTATTCGGCTGTCAATCTCTAGATTATTTCAACCAGCAGTTTTCAGCCAGTGTACTGTGATGGGGATTACAGACTAAGTCATCCCGATTCATAATGTAGCAAAATTGCAGTTAAAGAGTAGCAACAAAAATAATGTTATGGTTGGGGGGGTCAGCACAACAAGAGGAACTGTATGAAAGGGTCGCGGCATGAGGAAGGTTGAGAACCACTGTCCTAAGTCGTCCTCTTAAGCCTCTGGCCATAGCTTTTCATGCCGTGAGGAGTCTGGGTCATTTTGCCCCGCTTGCCATTCAGATGTGGGAGAAAGAAGGCTTTCGGGTCCCTAAAGAGTTATCGCCTCAGAGACCCTGTCAAGGTTGCAATGAGTCTACATCAATTCAATGGCAATGTATTTGATTTTTTTTTTAACTATGCGGATACTATTTTCTCCGAGTGATTTTAAATAATGTTGGCAGACAGTGGTTTAGATGTAAAGAAAGTTTAGTAATTAGATGGCATGTCAGTTTTAAAATTCAGGAGGCCAGAATCATGGAATGATCTTGGCTTTATTTAGCACTTGGGGAAAAGACCAGTTTTCGTTGCACAGAAGAATATGTAAAAATGTAAGTAAGAGTCTAAAAGAATCTTTAAGATTTGGATACTTGTGAAGAAATCCAAGTTCCTATTTTTAAGCAGGGAGGTGAGGCAGAAGTAAAGCGCACTTTTGTAACCCTTGTCTCTGCCTGGCTCTGAGTGCTACTGGAGCTTCTTTAAAGCGACACTTTGTTATCAAGCTAGAATCTCACGTTCTTGAAACCCAGGGTACATTGTCTTCCTTTCTTCCTTCAGGAAAGAATACAATGTATTTGGTTTAAGAAATTAATTCTTAAAGGGATTTATGTACATTACTAAATTAACAGCTCTGTTTATAGTCTTTCAATTGTACTACTTTCCCTGTTTATCTAGCTCAGAGTTCTTAATCCTGAGTAAGGCAACCCTCTGAGCATCTAGTAAAACCTCCTCTCTCTCTCTCTCTCTCTCTATATATATATATATATATATATATATACCCATGCTACATTGTATATGCTGGAGAGGTCAAGTCCTTGATCCATTTTAGAGACTTTCCCCTTTTCATTGTTATAACTGTAACATTTGCTTGGCTTATTTGTTGCAGTATCTACCCATCCCCCCCCCAGCCCCCCAACCAAAAAAAAAAACACCCCAAAACTAGTATTTCTGGGTTGTTTTCATGTGTCAACATCTATGGTAGACTCTTGTTAATAGATGCGTTATGTCCTGCTAGTGGAACTTGGTTTAGCCAGACAGGAATCTGTACACTGCGCAGTGTGAGTCCTTGTTGGGACACAGAGGAGGAGCCTGGATCATTAGAATTTTCCTGTAAGTTCATGGCAGTTTTTTGGCAAAAGGAAGACTGTAAGCTACTTCAAGGTGCTTTTAAAAAATATTCTGATTGAACTAGTCATGAAAACTAAATTAGGAACAGTTTGAAAATAAGAACAAAAATATCTTCGTCATTGCATGTAATGATGCTGAAAATTTTTTGCCCATATTTTTCCCCAGTTGTTACTTCTATGAAGGGGCTACCACCCAAAAACGGATTTCTTTTCAAAGTTTTGTATTTAAATTTTTTTTTACAAAACAACTTTTATCACCTTCATTTGTCAAATCTACTATTCCATTCTTGGAAACATTTTTCAAATTCATCTGTTTGGATACCTGACAGCACCTCCCTTGTTTTGTTTTTTTTCACCTCTTCTACGTCATCAAATCGCTGCCCTTTCCTGTCCCTTTGCATTCTTGGAAACAAAAAGAAGTCACATGGAGCGAAGTCAGGTGAGTAAGGTGTGTGGGGCAAGAGAAGCATGCTGGGTTTTTGAGTTTTTTTGTTATTATTATTTTTTTGTGTGTGCCTAAAACCTGAGATGGCTGTGTGATGCATTGTCTTGGTAGCAAAACCACTTCCCTGTCTGCCACAAACCAGGCCTTTTTTCGGTCGCAAACTATGATGCAGTCTTTTCAGGAGCTCTAAACAGAACGCTTGATTAACAGTCTGACTTGATGGAATGAACTCCAAATGCACTACAAGTCAACATTTTCGTTTGAGAAGCTGACAGATATGTAGCTCAAGGTTTGTCATCAATCAACATTTCTGAAACAAGAAAATCACTTACACTCGAGTTTTTCCCATAGTGCTGTCTTTGTAAGCTGTGTTCAACATCACAACAGTTTCTGCAGCATTTTTCCCTAGTAGGAAAGAAAATTTCACAGCCACACACTGTTCTCTTAAATCAGCCATAACAAAAAACAAGGTTCAAGTGAAACTGCTTTTAAGAAAAATTCACTGTGACAAGAGAAAACCTTCCCAGGTGGTAGCACTGGTTACGCTAACTCAGAGTGAGTTGCTCATCCTCCGGGTTGGGGGTTGGAATGATGCCTACTATGAAAGCCAAAAGCTCTTTCTGTTTGTTTGGTTTTTTTTTTAAGTGGGGGATAGATACCCCACGCATAGTGCAGGAATTATTCATGCCTGTAGAAATTGGACAAGGAGATAAATGAATGGAGCAAGCTGTGTTTGTCTTATGCGCCTGGTGGCACGGTATTGTGCTGCTAGTGGCAAGGTTGGCGATTCAAACCCATGGGGACCTCAGGAGAAAGATGAGGCTCTCTGCTCCCATAGAAATGTAGTCTGCGAAACAGGAAGCAATTCTACTCTGTCCTTTAGGGTCTCTTAGACAGACTGACTGGATGGCAGTGAGTTGTGTCCATGTTTACATGGGGCATCTCCACTGGCTAGTTTTTAGAGCCTAATGCTGGACAGCCATGGATTTGCTGATCATCTGATTTGGGGGGCGGGGGGTGGTGGTGGTAATGCTATAGGCAGATACAGGAGCCCTGGTGGCATCATGGTTATTTGTTAGGCTGCTAAGTGCAAGTTCAGCGGTTTGAAACTATCAGCCACTCTGGAGAATCAGAAACCAAACCAAACTCCCAACCATCGAGTTAATGCTGCCTCATAATGACCCCCTATGCACTTCTGAGTTTATAACTGGCTACGGGAATACAAAGCCCAATTTTGCTCCCCCAGAGCTGCTGGTGGTCTCAAACTGCCAATCATGCAGGTCACAGCCCTTGACATAACCAGTACACCACCAGCGCTCCTTTCACTGGAGAGACAGAACTTTATACTCCTATAAAGAGTTAAAATTTTGGAAACTCACAATGGCTGTTCTACCCTGCCCTGTAGGGTTAATGTGAGTCAGCATCAACCAGAGATGGCAGTGCTGCCACCAGATAGATAGACTTTCCTGTCTCCCTTCCCTTTCTTCCTTTTGAGAAACTGAAGATTGCTTTTTCTTTTAATAATGACAATTATCATTGCTTTTGAAAATATTTAAACAAAGATGGAATAATATGGTCCTGTCACCTCGTATCAACTTAACAGGCAATTTGTTTTTTAAAATACTGTGAAAAAATGTATACTGAAATGTTCGTAGCAATAATATTTGTAGTACCCAAAAAGTGGAAATAAAATTTAAGTGTCCCCTCAGGTGATTAATAGATAAACAAAATGTGGCATATCCATACAATGGAATGTTACTCAGGAATAAAAAGGGATGCGGTCTAGATACATGTTCTACAACATGGATGAACTTAGGCTAAATAAAAGGAGCCAAACCAAAAACCAAGCCCACTGCCATCAAGTCAAACCCTACTCAAGGCAACCCTACAGGCCAGGGTAGAGCTGCCCTTATGAGTTTCCAAGACTTAACTCAAGGGGAGTGGAAAGCCTCACCTGTCTTCATATGAAATGTCCAAATTAGACAAATCCATAGAGAAAGTCAATTAGTGGATCCCCAGAAATGCTAGCCGATATTCGGAATAACTGTGAAGAGATAGAGAGTTTCTTTGGGGAGGATAGACATGTTCTAGAATTAGGTGGTGGTGGTTGCTCAGCATTATACACTTCAAAATGGTGAGTTTTGTGTTTGTGGATATGATCTCAATTTTTTAATTGAAAAAACTACTGTGTGAACCAAATAGAGCAAATATGTAGCCTACGAGTTTACAATGTTTTCTTTAGGAGAGAGCGAATAGGTTTTATAGCTAAATGGCTATTTTCAAATCACCACCTCTCTGTGATAGAGGTTAGTTAGTTTTGCCTCCTGTAAATGGGAAAGACAGTACGTAGGCCCTGGGCTTTTTAGGTTCCAATTTGACATTCATATATCTTTGGCAATTGAAAGCCAGGCTCTATTTACTGCCCTCAGTTCCATTGTCCACTGGTGGAAGATCTAGGGAGCCCCCTGTATTAGTTATTACTTATTGATCACCTGCAGAGAATATGGCTCTCTCCTATGTAACCTGTTTACTCCTTGACAGTACAAGATAGAAGGGGCTGGGCCATTAAAACTTATTCTCCTATTTCTTCAGTGTAATCAGATAGGTAAATGACATATCCAAAGCCCCATAAAGATGGGAATCTCAGCAGAGTCCCTTAGTGGAAGGGCAGAACTGAAACTTGATGGTCCAAAGTTCCTGTTTGGTTGGTTTTTTTCTTCTCACAGCCTTATGATGCCTTCTAAATCCAAGGTTTATGATATCTTCCATTTAGAGCACGGAACTTTTTCTGTAGCTCATTACAAGATCTGCTCAGCATTGTGCTTATCACATGGCTGCTTATCCCAGCCTTTGATTTCATGGAGCTCATCTAGCTCCAAAGAAACATCTCACGTATACTGACTGATTTATATCTCTTTGGGAAGCCCTAGTATGAAACCACTTTACATGGTGTTGGTAATGGGCAGGAGCCCGCCCTAGTGGCACAGTGGTTCAAGAGCTCGCCTGTTAAACAGAAGGTCAGCAGTTTGAACCCATTAGCCACTCTGGGGGAGAAAGATTTAACAGCTGTTTCTTTAACGATTTCTAGCCTTGGAAACCCTATGAAGCTGCTGTTGTAATTTGCACGATAGGGTCACTGAATCAGAATCGACTTGCCCATAGTGGGTTTCATTGGTAATGAGTGTGATGACATTTACAAGTAAAACTGAAGGACTTCTTTAAAACTATCCACAGATAATATACATAGAGCCAAATATCATATAGCCATACTGCTTTTCTTGTTTTTCTATCAGGAGAGAACCATATGTTCACATCTTTTTTTTTTTTCCACATCTTGATTTAAGCCAAAATATTATTGTGTTAGTCTGGGTAGACTAGAGAAACAAATTCATAGAGACACTTATGTGTAAGATAGAGCTTTATATACAAGAGAAATTGAATATTGAGAAAATATCCCAGCCCAGTCCAGATCAAGTCCATAAGTCCAATATTAGCCATAGGTCCAATACCAATGTATAAAGTCCCCTTCAGGCTCATGGAGCACATGCAATGACGTTGAATGCAGGAACATCACAGGCCAGTGGGTGCAAAGTCTTGTGGATCCATTTTCGGTAGCAGCTCAGCGCTGGCAGGGTTCTCCACATGGCTTCTCCAGTTCCCAGGGCACACGATCTATCAGCACTGTATTCCCCCTCTTCTTTTTTATGGCTTAAAAGCTTTATAGTTTTACTTTTAGATTATAATTTATCATGGGCTATGTTTTGTAAAAAAAAAAAGGGGAAGTTTAGGTTGACATTTCTGGTTTTGCATATAAATACCCAAGTATACTAATAAGAGTTATGTTCCAAGGGTTATTTTTTTCTTCTTTAACGTTCTTTTGTATTCTTTTAATCATCCCCCCTTTGTTCTAGTTTGTCAAGACATGACCTCTCAGTTCTTTTGGTAGATAACATTGAGATATAACTTGTAGCCATAACTTTTTAAAATCTAATAATACATTTCTCTTCTTCAGATAATGAAAGAATATTATGTGTTGTTATTGTCCTTTGTCTTAACTTTATTTATTTTTTTAGTACTTATGGTACTGTTTTTCTATTACATAGTCAATATTTGTTTGGAATTTTTTGTAAAGATTTTCTTTCGTCTCAATTTTTTTCAATTAAAAATCTTACAAGTGGGATTGTTTTTATTTTGCATAAATTTTGTTTTATACGAGATGGAAAATAATTTCTTTTTTTACTTCATAAGACCTCATTATTTTATTATTAATTAATTAATTAGGGGTGCATTTAACTCTTATCACAGTCCATACATACATCGGTTGTGTTAAGCACATTTGTACATTCATTGCCCTCATCATTCTCAAAACATTTGCTCTCCACTGAAGCCCCTGGCATCAGGTCCTCATTTTTCCCCCTCCCTCATCACTCCCCACTCCCTCATGAACCCTTGATAATTTATAAATTATTATTTTGTCATGTTTTGCCCTGTCCAATATCTCCCTTCACTCACTTTCTGTTGTCTGTCCCCCAGGGAGGTCACATGTAGATCCATGTAATTGGTTCCCCCTTTCCAACCCACCCTCCCTCTACCCTCCCAGTATCGCCACTCAGAACGCCCTGGATTCCGTGTTTCCAGTTCCTATCTGTACCAGTGTACATCCTCTAGTCTAGCCACACTTGCAAGGTAGAATTTGGATCATGATAGGGGTGGGAAGAAGCATTTAGGAACTAGAGGAAAGATGTATGTTTCATCGTTGCTACATCACACCCTGCCTGTTTTGTATCCTCACCGAGACCCTTCTGTAAGGCGGTGTCCAGTGGCCTACAAATAGGCTTTGGGTCTCTACTCTTTACTCCCCTCCCCCCCTTATTCACTATGGTATGATTTTTGTTCTGATGATACCCGATCCCTTCAACACCTTGTGATTGCACAGGCTGTTGTGCTTCTTCAATGGGGGCTTTGTTGCTTCTCAGCTAGATGGCCTTGTTTACCTTCTGAGCTTGTTTACCTTCAAGTCTTTAAAACCCCAGTTGTTATCTCTTTTGATAGCCCGTCACCATCAGCTTTCTTCACCCGCTTATTCACCCGCTTTGTCTTATTCACCCGCTTATTCACCCACTTTGTCTTCAGCGGTTATGTGGGGAAGATGAGCATCATAGAATACCAGTTTAATAGAACAAAGTATTCTTGCATTGAGGGAGTACTTGAGTGGAGGCCCAAAGTCCATCTGCTACCTTAATACTAAACCTATAAATATATGCACATAAATCTATTTCCCCATCCTAATATATAAATACATTTACATATGTACATGTCTTTATTTAGACCTCTAAATGCCCTTTGCCTCCTAGCTCTTTCCTCTATTTCCTTTGACTTTCTTCCTGTCCCACTTTCATGCTCAGTCCCCACCAGGGTTTCAGCAATTCCTCTTGGTTACATTACCCTTGATCATGCCCTACCAGGCCTCTCACACCCGCCCCTCACCACCAATTTGGGTCACTTGTTCGCTTGGCCCTGGATTTGATAACACCACAACCTTTCCCCCCACCTCCCCTTCTCCCATGTCCCCCTGGAACTGTCAGTCCCGCTGTTTTCTCCTCTCTATTGTTCATCCAGCCTATCTTATTTAGACAGACCTGCAGAGATAATAACATGCACACAAACAAGACAGCAAAACCAAGCAACAATGTACAGCAAAACAACAAACCAATGACAAAAAAACAAAACACAACACAACAAGAAAGAAAAGCTTGTAGTTAGTTCAAGGATTGTCTGTTGACCTTTAGGAATGTTTTCCAGTCCAGTCTGTTGGAGCGCCATGCCCTGGCCCCAAAGTCCACCTTCTGTATTCACTGGGGACCTCGCCACTCCATTCCCTTGCTGTTCTGTTGTTTTACCTCAGTGTGGTGGGTTCAGATCAGGTGCAGTTCACACAGTTTCTCCGGTATTGTCCCCTGTAGGGCTATGGGTCAGTGAGGGCCGCCATGTCTCATAGTGGGGCGGGCCATGTGGTCCTCTCTGTGGACTGGCTGCTCTAATCAGTATCATTGTCCTCAAGGCCTGGTGGGCCAGGATGTGCTCCACTCTCCTCCTCCCCCTTCATCTGCTCCTGTGTGCTCCGATCAGATATGCCCCTCTCCTGGAGCTGCAGATTCAATGCCGTCCTTTGAAATGAATTCTTCTGGGGGGGAAATAATAAGTTCTATGGGAAAGACTGGACTTGACAAGTCTTGAAGACTAGCCAGCTTGACTTTGAATGCCAACTGCATCTGTGGATATTCTTGATCAAGCTACTAAACTTGCTTAGTAAGGTTGTTTTCTTATCTGTAGATTAAGGAAAATAATGTCTACCTCATAATATAGTAGGGAGGATCAGATATTTGAAACTGAGAAAGATTTTCTATCCATAGACTTGTGGTATCTAACTGCCTGTTCAGTACCAACTTTGGATATCTCAGAATCAGTTTAACCTCAAGTTGATTTCCCCCCGTCCTTTCTCCTGGAATGGCACTGCAGGCAATCAGTCTGTCTAGCCTGAAATCTGAGTCACCTCTACTCCTCACTCCATTATCCAGTCTGCCCAGTTATTGAAATTACACCATCTCTACCTCCCCTCTCAAATTAGCCCGTTTAGCTTCATTGTCACCACCCTAGGTCGAGCTGTCATCATCTCTCACATTGGCTCCTATAACAGCCTTCTGATTCCCTAAATACAGTTTCTCCACCCCATGCCCTAGTAGAGTACACATGGCAAAAATCACCTAGGGGTCACTTTTCTACTGAAAACTCTTCATGGTGGGCTTTGCGTCAAGGGATTATTTGGTTGATGGTGGCCTTGCTCAAGGTTACATTCCCAAGGCCTAGCACGATACTTTTTCATAGTGGGTGCTCAGCAAATGATGGGATGATTATAATAGGAATTTATGGAAGACCCAAACCAATATTGAGAAATGTAGTCTGTCCCTGTATTTTTTTCCTATTAATGCTTCAAGGGGGGGAGGCTTCAAAAAGTTTGTGGAAATTTCCCGTTATGTTTCAGTTTCACTTTCCTTCAGCTTTTTATGAAGCCTTCTCAAATCGCACTGGAGAATTGAGTGAAATGCTAGTTTCCGAGTAATGGTCATCTCTGATGGCTAGTTCTTTGTTTTCATCCTATTACCTCCCATTCCTCTCACGTCATTTTACTTAGTTACTGAGCCGCAGTTCAAAAACTCATTCGTTATCTTCATATAATTAATGAAGGCCAATCGTGAAATCTCACGCTAGTGCTTCTCTTGGTATAAGCAGGTTATTTGATATGGATTACATTACAGTGAAGTACCTCTTTGGGGTACTACAGAGCAGCTAGTTGGACAACCAGATCGACAAATTCCTAAATTGGGCCTTAGCTGAAGAGGCCCACGCTGCAAAGGCCCTTCGTGTCAGTCCTGGAGGACAGCTGGACTTGCATTAGTTTGACCCTGAAGAGTGAAGAAGACAGTGGACACACACACGCACACACGCGCTTAAGGTTTTTTCCATGGGCCTTGGCAGGTTTTCAGAGAGAAATTGAAATCCCATTTTGTAATACTATAGAGAGCGATCAGTTTATGGTACTATGATGAAATGAGAAAACAAAGATAAAAGTTTTAGTTTAAAGATAAGTTTCTATTTCTTTAGCTTTTATTTGTTTGGTATTTCTTGGTCCTTTCTAGAAAATCTTATCATTGGATCTTCCTTTAATCTGCAAATGCAGTTAGACAGGTTTCATACATTACTGGCAGAAGTCCAACTTAGATGCTGCAACCAACTAGGGATTTGAACCTAGGATTCCACTACTTTTTCATCACCCTGTTATTGTACCTAGTCCCAGTTGGTAAATTTGTCCTGCTTTTATAAGCTTGATAGAGGAAGGACTTTGAGATCCACAAGAAATGTATACCCTCATAAAGGGAAGCGTAAAGATGCCAGGAAAGGAATTTAGATTTCAAAGAAAAGGCTGAGGATTGAAAAGGTTAACATCTTTATTATTGTTCAGTGTTAAGTTGGTTCAAATTCCTATGTGCAACAGAACAAAAAACTGGAAGTTGGCACCGTCCTCACACTTGCTGCTGAAGTCTCATCATGTGCATCGTGCTTGCTTCTAAGCCGCATCCTGGCTTACAGCTTGCAAGACTGTCTTAATTCTTCTGACAGTCCATGGTAGATTCAGTACTCCTTGCCAGTGCCAGCATTCAAAGGCATCAGCAATTCTCGTTCTCTGTCCAGCTTTCACCTGTATATGCGGCTGTTGACAATACAGTTTTTGTTCGACCTACATCCCATATTAAGTAAGTCCAGAGGAAACCGATATCTGAAGTTCAATGAACGTAGGATTGCTGAAGCGTTTTGGGTCCCTCGGAGCTTTGAAGTGTTACTTGGATGACTTCAAATGATGGTCAAGACTCTGTTGGTTATTGCAACAATTCCCCAAATCATCTAGATAAATATAAGATGTTTAATTTTGATGACTGAGAACAAGACTTCCTTCTTGGTTTTGTTAGGTATTGGCGATAGAGCCACAGTGTGTGCTCTCCGCTTGGCCCCGTTGTCGACTCTGCTCGCGCCCTACGTGAGCTGCGGGCACTCCTGAGAGGGTAGCGCTGTTCTTGCCAGTGTGCACATCATCATAATGCTGATGCGGCTCTTCTGGGCTGCCCCATCGAACTCTCCCGTCCTTCCACGGAGAAGGAGCACGCTGCTTCACGTAGTATAATTAGTGTCAAGGATTCCACCCTGCCCCATGTTACACGAGGCTGACACACTTGAGATGTATTCTTTGTTAAAACAGCCAAGAGAATCAGAGATATATTTGAAGATAAATTTTCTTCGTAGTAATATTTTTTTAATATATACATTTTTAAAATAATTCATTTACCTTTGTTTATTTTGTCTCTGCAGTTGAAGAAACCCAGTCTGAAATAAGGTCTTACCCAGTTGCCTCTGAACTTTGACTGCCGGATCTCCAAGCATCGAGTTCAGCTTTGTTCGCCAACCTGTCTGACATGTCGGGACCCGTGCCAAGCAGAGCCAGAGTTTACACAGATGTTAACACACACAGACCCCGGGAGTACTGGGATTACGAGTCACATGTGGTGGAGTGGGGGTAAGTGTTCCTGCGGACTTCACTGCTCACCAGAATTGCTGACTCTTAGGATTTGTTGCATAATTTATGTCAGGAAACCTACCTGACTCTGCAGCTGTAAAACGCAAGATGAAAGTCCAATTCTCTGGAGCTGCAAGTTTAGCTATTCAGTCAACAAGCAAAGCATTGCTTTGACAAACGCGCAGATTGGAGAGGCTTTCCACTTAGAAATCCCTTCAGTATTTTTTACCCCTTTCTCCGATTTGCTTGTCCTTTGTAAACCCTACTGGTAACAGCTACCCATCAGCTTGCCTTTCAAGCTAAGGATGTTGCACACAGATGAGAACTGATAGTTGAGGCACATTAAAATATTCTTGAGGTCAGAGAATACTGTCCCGTGCTGATAGTGAGAAGCAAAATTAAATCCTTAAGCACATGCCCTTTTTACATGATACGGTGTGTGTGTGTGTGTGTGTGTGTGTGTGTGTGTGTAGTGGAATTCAGCCTGAATTCCAGTTTGAACACTTAGTTCAATTCGTCTGCCTGAATGGGTTGTTTGCCCTCTTGATTCGGTCTGCAGTCTCCTTTGAATGCTTGCGTGTCCTGACCCAGAGTATTTCATTGATCTTTTGCAATAAAAGCATGCATGTTGACACTCAATTGCAAAAGAGCAATTTACAGTTGCAAGCGACAGCTCCTATACACACATAGGGTGTTTTTTTAATCCTGATTTAAGCCATGATTCTTAGGGTGAGTACATGACTCTGCACAAGAAGACATTGTTTTAATGTTTCATCGGCGGTTCTTACAGTTCTTTTTTTTTTTTTTTTGGTTCTTACAGTTCTTATAATCCATACATCCATTGAGTCAAGCACCTTTGTACATATGTTGCCATCATTTTCAAAACGTTTTCTTTCTACTTCAGCCCTTGGTATCAGCTCATTTTCACCCCCTCCCACATCTCCCCTCTCTCACCCTCCCTCACAAGCCCTTGATAATTTATAAATGATTTTTTTTTTCATGTCTTCCACCAATTGCTGTGTCCTTTCACTCACTTTTCTATTGTCTGTCCCCCTGGGAGGGCGTTATATGTAGATCATTGTGATCGGTTCCCCCTTACCTTCTTGGTATTGCTACTCTCATTATTGGTACTGAGGGGGTTGTCTGTCCTGGATTCCCTGTGTTGCGAGCTCTTATCTGTCCCCATGTACATACTCTGGTCTAGCCGGATTTGTAAGGTAGAATTGGGGTCATGATAAGGGAAGGCAGGGGAGGAAGCATTTAGGAACTTGAGGAATGTTGTATGTTTCCTTGGGGAAGACATTGTACGTTAGATGCCATCAAGTACTAATACTAATGGAGCCAAAAACAAACAATAAAAGAACCAATGGAATAAATACCCCAAAAATGTTACCAGTGTTGTGGATTTCATAATTTTCAAGTATTCTCTTTGCAATCTAGGGTAATGCCTATGTTTCTATAGCAGAAATCTCCACTGTCTTCGAATTGAGGGCTTTGTGATTGAAAGCTCCTTTTCACTGAGTTGATCTGACTTGTGCAACCCTGTGCATAAGGCAAAGTAGACAGCTTTGCTCAGTGGCAGTATTGTAGCCTGTGAGGTTTACCCAAGGCACGATTATTGCTAATTGAAAACTTTTCCCCAAAAATTCAGAGTAGAATTGTTCCCTGGGGAGGACATGGAATGAAAAGTTACCGAAATTATTCTACAAACCTTTGAGTCCCTTCGTATGTTTGTGAAGCTGCCTTATCTGCAATCAGGCTGTTAAAAACACCAAGAAATGATCACTCGAGCCAGAGAACTGGGGGAAGCGGCATTGCCACTCTCCGAGGGAAAGCTGTCTGTCCGTCCTTGGCAGCCCACATATACGTGCACACCCTAATGGAATCTAGCTGTGCACACAGAGGAGACTCTGAGTCAGAGAGTCAGAGAGACACATTTTTTACCCTAGCATTTATGAAAACACATATTTGGTTGTACTAATTTAAACATAAAAGCCAATATGATTGAACTAGTTGAGGAATTATTTGGAATACCCTTTATTCTAACTGAATTGGTGGTTCAGTAACTTGAACTTTTTAACCTTGTGACTTTGACCTTTTTTAAACAGAAATCAAGATGACTACCAGCTGGTTCGAAAATTAGGCCGGGGTAAATACAGTGAGGTGTTTGAAGCCATCAACATCACAAATAATGAAAAAGTCGTTGTTAAAATCCTCAAGGTATGTGCAAAAAAATAAATTATTGTTTTAGTATTGCTTGTAGTACATATTTATAGAATTAAGAGTTCTTAGAATATTTTAAGTATCTTCATTCAACAGAAACAGGCAAGAATAGTGATTTAACTCAATTCCTATAACTAGATTGTGGGAGAAGGCAAATAAATGTTAGATCTCTTAAGTTTTGTTTAAGTCTGGTTTTCTTTCTTTGTTGTTACATTGCAGGCTTTTTCTTTTCTCAATAAAAAATTGTTGCTCCAACTTTGTGAAAGTGGAAACTCAAACTAAGACAGGTGACATACGCATAGCACAAGCTTAGATGGCGTAAGTGGTGAGGACTTCCGACTGGAGTGTCTCAGTGAAAGGACTTTGGTGGCTGCAGTTCGTAACCACCAGCCATTCTCCATGGCGAAAAGACGAGGCTGTATATGTATATTCCCTTAAAAGTTTCCAGCCTCAGAAACCTGCCTATGCAGGGTTTTGATGAATATAAAGTGGTTCAGTGGCCATGGACTTCGAGTATATGTGATATTCTCATGTTATCTCGAAGCCACAAAAATTGCTAAGCCTGCTATGTATTACATGGTGGTGGTGATGTTATGTGTTGTGGAATCGGTTGTGATTCATGGCAACACTTAAGAACAACAGAACGAAATACATCCCTGCTCCTTTCCATCCTCAGCAGTTGTTAGGTTTGAGGCCCTTGTTGGAGCTACTGTATCAGTCCATGTTGTCCAGGTTCTGCCTCTTTTCCAATGCCCTTCTACTTTACCAAGCACGAGCGCCTTTCCCAGCAATTGGGCTCTCACCTGATGTGTCCAAAGTACTGGAGACAAAGTGTTGCCATCCTTGCTTCTCAGGAGCATTCTGGTCACACTTCTTTCAATACAGATTTCTTTTGGCGGTTTCTAGCATTTTGAATATTCTTTGCCAGCACCGTAATTCATATGCATATGAAGAAGCACTTGAAAATCCCGTGGCTGTCTCAAGCTCACCTTAGTCCTCTATGGTGATATCCCTGCACACCTTACAGAGATCATGTGCAGCAGATTTACCCAGTGCGGTGTGTCGTTTGACACGAGACTGCTGCTTCCATGAGTATTTACTGTGGGTCTAAGCTAGGAAAAAACCTTTAATAACTTCAGTCTTTTCTTTATTTATCGTGATGTTAACTGTTGGTCCAGTTGTGAGGCTTTTGTTTTTCTTTACCTTGCATTGTAATCCCTACTGAAGACTAGTCCCTAATCATCATCATCACCGAGTACTCCTGGTCCAACTTCTCCATTCATGATACTGGATTCTTGATAGAGTTCATCTCAGATGATTTGCCCAACATACAGACTGAATAAATATGATGATAGGTCACACGAGAGGATACAACACAGACACACACCTTTGCTGATATTGAACCATGTAATAATCCTTGGTTCTGTTCAACTGACTGCCTCTTGATCCATGTACAGGTTCTGTATGAGCATATTAAGTGTTGTGGAATTCCCAGTCTTCTCAGTGTTAGGATCCATACAAATGCCTTTGTACATTCAACAAAACACAGGTAAACGTTTTTCCAGTATTCTTTGTTTGAGCCAAGGTCCACCTGAACTCAGCAACAATATCGTTAGTCCATGGCCTTAGGAATCTGACTTGAATTTCTGGCAGCTGCAACTGTTGTTGAAAGATTTTAGGCAAAATTGTACTTGCATGTGATATTGTTCAATAATTTCCACATTCGGTGGGATCACCTTTCTTTGGAATGGCTACAAATAAGGGGCTTTTCCCGTCATGGGGTCAAGTAGCTGCCCTCTAAACTTCTTGGCATGGCTTAGGGAGTGCTTCCAGTGCTTCACCAGCGGGTGGAAATATTTCAGTTGCTGTTTGGTCGGTTCCTGGAGCCTCGTGTTTGTAATGCCTTTGGTGCAGCTTGAACTCCTTCCTGCAGGACCATCAGTTCTTGATCGTGGACCGCCTCTTGAAGTGGTCAAATATCAACTAGTGCTTTCCGTTATATGGATCTGTTATTTTTTTCATCATATTTTAATACTTTCTACGTCGCTCAATATTTTGCTCATAAGATCTTGATTTTTTTCTGAACATATTTCAGCGTGTTACATGCTGAGCCTATCATTCCTTTGGGGTTTTCCATCTCTGGGTCTTTGCACATTTCATTATAATGTTACTTTGGCTTCTCAAGCTGCACTTTGAAATTTCTGGTAAACTCTTTTTTTTTTTTTTTAATTTTAACAATTTATTGGGGCTCATACAATTCTTTTCACAGTTCATATATATACATACATCAATTGTATAAAGCACATCTGTACAGTCTTTTCCCTAATCATTTTTTTCTCTTTTCTTCTTTTACATTTTATTAGGGACTCATACAACTCTTACCACAATCCATACATATACATACATCAATTGTATAAAGCACATCCATACATTCCCTGCCCCAATCATTCTCAAGGCATTTGCTCTCCACTTAAGCCCCTTGCATCAGGTCCTCATTTTTTTCCCCTCCTCCCTCCCCATTCCCCCCTCCCTCATATGCCCTTGGTAATTTATACATCGTTGTTTTGTCATATCTTGCCCTATCCGGAGTCTCCCTTCCCCCCTTCTCTGCTGTCCCTCTCCCAGGGAAGAGGTCACATGTGGATCCTTGTAATCAGTTCCCCCTTTCCAACCCACTCACCCTCCACTCTCCCAGCATCGTCCCTCACACCCTTGGTCCTGAAGGTATCATCCACCCTGGATTCCCTGACCCTCCAACCCTCATATGCACCAGTGTACAGCCTCTGTCCTATCCAGCCCTGCAAGGTAGAATTCGGATCATGGTAGTTGGGGGGAGGAAGCATCCAGGATCCGGGGGAAAGCTGTGTTCTTCATCGATACTACCTCACACCCTAATTAACCCATCTCCTCTCCTAAACCCCTCTATGAGGGGATCTCCATTGGTCGACACTTGGGCCTTGGGTCTCCACTCTGCACTTCCCCCTTCATTTAATATGGTATATATATATACATATACACATATATACACATACATACACACACTTATATCGTTGGGTTTTTTTTTGCATGATGCCTTATACCTGGTCCCTTGGCACCTCGTGATCGCACTGGCCGGTGTGCTTCTTCCATGTGGGCTTTTTTGCTTCTGAGCTAAATGGCCGCTTGTTCACCTTCAAGCCTTTAAGACCCCAGACACTATCTCTATTGATAGCCGGGCACCATCAGCTTTCTTCACCACATTTGCTTATGCACCCATTTGTCTTCAGCGATCCTATCATGGAGGTGTGCAGTCAATGATATGATTTTTTGTTCTTTGATGCCTGGTAACTGATCCCTTTGGGACCACTCGCTCACTCAGGCTGGTGTGTTCTTCCATGTGGACTTTGTTGCTTCTGAGCTAGATGGCCGCTTGTTTATCTTCAAGCCTTTAAGACCCCAGTCACTATCTCTTTTGATAGCCGGGCACCATCAGCTTTCTTCACCACATTTACTTGTTCACACACTTTGGCTCCAGCCGTTGTGTCGGGAGAGTGAGCATCATAGAGTTCCAATTTAATAAAAGAAGGTATTCATGCATTGAGGGAGTGTTTGAGTAGAGGCCCAAGGTCCTTCCGCCACCTTAATACTTGACCTATAAATATAGACACATAGATCTATTTCCCCATCCTCCTATATATATTTGCATGTACATGTCTTTGTCTAGACCTCCCTGAATGCCCTTTGACTCCTAGCTCTTTCCTCCATCTCCCTTGACTTTCCTCCTGCCCTACTACCATGCTTCATCGCCACCTGGGCTAGAGTATACCTCTTCTCTAAGCAACCTTACCCTTGATCATTTCCCACCAGGCCTGTCACTCCCCCTTCTCTACCATTTGGGGTCCCATGTTTTTCCCTTGTCCCTGGGTTTGTTAACACCACTTCCTTACCCCCCCTACCCCCCCACCCCAAGTCCCCCCAAAACTGTCGGTCCCGTTGTTTTTCCTCCAGATAGTTCATCCAGCCTGTCCTATTCAGACAGACCTGTGGAGTCACTAACATGCACGAAAACTAGACAGAGGAAAACAAAGCAACAGTATACAACCAGACAACAAAACAACAAAAACAAACCACTGACAAAGAACAGAATAAAACAGTTCACAAGAGAAAAGCTTGTAGTTAGTTCAGGGATCGTTTGCTGGCCCTTAGGAGCGTTTTCCAGTCCAGTCTGTTGGGGCACCACGCCCTGGCCCCGAAGTCCACTTTCAGCATTCCCTGGGGACCTTGCCACTCCATTCCCTTGCTGTTCTGCTGCACTCCCCCAGTGATTTGCCTCGGTGTGGTGGGATCAGGTCAGGTGCAATTCCCACACTGTGTCTCCGGTGCTGTCCCCTGTATCGCCCTTAGTCACTGAGGGGCATCATGTCTCATAGTGGGGCCAGCCATGTTGTTCTCTCTGTGGACTGGCTGCTCTACTCAGGAACATCATCATCACGGCCTGGTGGGCCAGGCTGTGCTCCACTCTCTCCTCCTGCCCCTTCATCTGCTCCCGTGTGCTCTGATCAAATATGTCCATCTCCCAGAGCTGCAGTCAATGTCGTCCTTTGGAAAAAATTCTTTTCGGAGGTGGGGCAGGAATCCACTTAATTTATGGTGCTGGGACTCTGGTAAACTCTTTAGCACCCTTTTTTTTTTTAGCTAATCTGCAATCAATGACAACCTTCAGAGTCTCTTCCGACTGCCACACTGATCTTTTCTTTCCTGGCCATTGAGTGCTTTCTCCGTGTATGATGTTCTTGATGTGATCCCAGTTGGTCAGGTCTTCTGTATATTAAATAGAGTTAGGTTAAACTAACAAGTGTTATTTTAGTGACGTGTTTGTGGGGTTTGGTAACCATTTAAAAAGTTACATACCGTATATATTCGAATATAAGCTGACCCGAGTATAGGTACCTAATTATTACCTAGGAAACCAGAAAAAGTGGTTGACTCAAGTATAAGCCTAGGGTGGGAAATGCAGGATATGAATTAACACAGAGACCAGAGGGGAGAGACGGAGCGCAGCCACAGACACATCCTTACCACTTCAGCTGCCGGCATAAGCGAATCACTACGGGTGCTTCTGTGAATTGGACTGTCCACGTCTTAGGACGGCTCTGATTGGTTAGATGTGAGTAAACAACCATTCAAAGCCCTGTAGTGTTGCCAGGGCTTTGAATGAACTGCGGAGGAACGGCAATCACCCGCGAGATGTTACACCTCGCTGTGGTACCACCGACCCATGTATAAGCCAAACCCCAGTTTTTCAGCACATTTTTTGTGCTGAAAAACTCGGCTTATACCCGAGTATATACGGTAGATACATTGAAAGAGAAAGCAATCCTTTCATTTTGTTTTGATGACCTTAGTGGCAGACCTACACTTGTTGGGCACTAAGCAGTTTCTCCAAGGCTGAAATCTGATCTGGCATCACTGCTCTCATTTCCTTGTTCACGTGGGTTTTTACATAGGACACAGGAACCACAAGTCAGCCTCACAAAGATAGGACGTCATCAGAGGAATGCAGAACAATCTCCCACCTTAGGCTAGTGGTGCACGCGGTGGCTGTGCATCCTCAAATTTTTAAATATCCTCTAGTGTCCGTGAGTGGCCGGGGTGCCTTGACATGCATACGATTTGCTAACCTGAAGTGTTCTTATGCATTGAGCCACTAACCACAAGCTCCGCGGGCCACACCCACCAGGCCCTCCCCCGAAAGATGAGGCTGCCCGGCTCTGTCCTCATAGGGTCGCTCTGAGTCAGATTCAGCTGCGTGGCAGTGAGTTCACTTGGTGCGGTTTATTCATTTGGAAAGGTGCATGAGAGAGGGAGGTGGTGAATTATTTAGAGCCCCAGGAGCGGTGCAGCCAGTGGTGCTTACAGAAGCTCAGAAGAGGGTGGTGCTTTGAAAATCCCCAGCGCTCCTCCTGAAGGGGAAGAAAACGCGGATAGCTTTGTATAGGAGCAGGGGTGCACACTCTAGTACATACACTAGAGAAAGTGGGGAGGGAGGAAACGAGTGAGGACCGTGTTTCATGTGAAAGATGCTGTGTGAGCACACATAGGCAGTGAACTTGGAAAGGAGATCAGTTTGGCGAAGGCCTGGGAAAGGTATTTCTACATTCCCTTTCAGTCTTAAAAAGTACAGGACTTCTAGGTAGGTAGAAGCCATTGATGGTTTCGGTCTTAACTAGTATTTTACTGTGGCTGTGCGGATGAAAAGGAGCCATTGTGGCACTGGGCGTCAGGCATTGGGCTCTGAAAGATGTGGCATTCTGCTTTCTTAGAGAGTTACAGTCTCAGAAACCCTAGGGACGCTATGAGTCAGAATTGACCCCCTTGCAGTGCTTATTATTAGTTCAATATAGATGATGGTAGAACTACCAACACAATGACTTAAAGCAAATCCACCTTACTGTTGAGTGGATTCCGGACTTCCCAACGGCTTTCGCAGGCAGTAGTCCTCGCAGAACAGGCCGTCACAGCTTTTTCCCAAGGAGTGCTGGTGGTTCCTAACTCTCCAACTATGCCATCGGGACTTTTCGGAAAAGTGGAAAAGATTTTCATAGCAGACCTGATTGGAAAATGATGGGTGAGGACAAAGAAATATAGATGGCCCCATCAAGGGGAAGTACCGGCTAGTCTCTTTAAAATGGAGGGATTTGTTCAGCGGTGACAGGCTAGACAGGATATTATTACGTTCCAGCCACATTCCAAGACAATTTCCAGCCCCTCTTGACGGTTGCAAGAGTCTTGTTCCGTTTTACACACGGTAAAAGGCTTCTAGAAGGCATGTAACTTGCCCCTTGGCACAGAGCTGGCTGGTGATGAAGGCAGCAGTTGCATGAATCAGTCTGACTCCAGCACCCACGCTTTACCCATAAGGCCGCAGAGGTGGTTCAGCTGTCCTGCTCTTCTGTCCGGTATTTTTACATTGAGAGAGGGAGGGAAAGTGCCATCTCTCATGGTCTACCCTAAGTGAGTTTTATAGGGTCCCTCCGTGTACTACCAACTATTTAAATTGTTAGTTTTGAAGATTTTTAAAAAGTTAACACATTCAAGGTTATTATTAGAATTAAATGTTAATTCCACAGAGGTCTGGTTTTCGGAATGGACTTCTTTTCTCCCCCCCCCCCCCCACCCCCCTATCACTGTTAGCTAAGTACCGGCAGAGTGCCTGGCACTGCTAGTAGGGCGGGATTAAGAGAGGAGCCTTTCTGTGTGCCATTACCTGCTGAAACACTCTGAAATGGTTTATTTCACTGATATCCTTTTATCCTTTTAGCCAGTAAAGAAGAAGAAAATCAAGCGTGAAATAAAGATTTTGGAGAATTTGCGAGGTGGTCCCAACATTATCACACTGGCAGACATTGTCAAAGACCCTGTGGTGAGTATAGTAGACGCTAGCAGGCCCACAGGCTGGAGTAATGTTTGACCCAGAGCACAGCTCGCCTCTTTTCTGCCCTTCTCCAAAGTGCTTAATCAGATCCACCATAGAACGAACGTGGGTTTTCTCTCCGAGGTGACTTCCACCCATAGACTATTTCTTATCCTTTAGGCTATGGGACTGGTAGCACTAGAAACGGAAGTGGAATGATTCATTTTGCAAACTCAGGGTGGGTGGAGCTAATGGGTCATAGGTATGTTGTTGCCGAGAGTTTGGGGAGGCTGAAGCTCTTTGTCTTCTGTTGGACATCTGTCCCCAGAATGACCTAAGTGGTGACCAGAAGCAGGAAGGGGGTATAGCAATAGAGGGTTTCCTACCTTTGAGGTGAGCACCGATTCACCCCACAGTCTACAGACATTATAGCCACCAAACCTGCCGTGCCTATGGCTAACACTTTGTTTTCCTTTCTCCTTCTAGTCACGAACCCCCGCCTTGGTTTTTGAACATGTAAACAACACAGATTTCAAGGTATAATATGTAACCAACTATTTTGAGGTCTTTAGAGCACATTGCTGCTTGCTTCCACTGGCGTCCAATCTAATGGAGGCAGTGACACAATAATGACCAGGCGTGTGTGTGTGTGCATTTTGTATGTTGAAGCATGGCGCTAAGGGACTCCAGGGTGGGGATCTTCAGAGGAGGCAGTGACACAATAATGTCCAGGCGTGTGTGTGTGTGTGTATGCATTGTGTGTATTGAAGCATGGAACTAAGGGACTCCACGGTGGGGATTTTCAAAGGAGGCAGTGACACAATAATGTCCAGGCGTGTGTGTGTTGAAGCATGGCACTAAGGGACTCCAGGGTGGAGATCTTCAGAGGAAGGTAGGGATCGTGTTGGCTTCTGCTCTAACACAAACTTAGAATGGTTAGTGCTGATTCAATGATCGAGAATACCAGCAACCCTTTACGGCGAATTCTGATAACTGCATGTAACACACCCTCCCGACTCCCCCCAAGAAACACCAAAACCAAAAAATTCTTTAGAACTTGGAAAGGCAAAATGTATTGTCAACAGGGATAGGCTGTTAACATGGCTCAACAGGTTTGGCAAAATGCCGATCTGCATGCCCTCTGGTCCTGCATTACTGACCATGTCTGAGCCAGAGGTGTGTTAGTCCCTACTGAGGTGCTGTGGGTTTGCCAAAATAATTGTGAGAGTTGAAGGTAAATGAACGGCAAAGTAAAACTGCAAGTGTCTTATCAGTGCATGTTGCATGTTTAAGCTGGTAGGTTTCCAGCAGTGGGCTACAGTGTCAGCAATCAGTTTAAATAGTTCTTCCCTTTTGCATGTAGAGTTAAAAACACAAAGTATCTTTTAAAAAAAACACACACAAATAAAGCCCCAGAATATCTCTCTAAAACAGTGGTTCTCAACCTTCCTAATGCCGCGACCCTTTAATACAGTTCATGTTGTGGTGACCTCTGCAACTATAAATTATTTTCACTGCTACTTCATCACTGTAATTTTGCTACTGTTTTGTTTTCAATCGGGCGACCCCTGTGAAAAGATCATTGGACCTCCACCCCCAAAGGGGTCGCGACCCGCAGGTTGAGAACCACTGCTCTCAAGTAAACGTGATGTAGGTGACCAGCGAACAGACAGATCTTGGAACAGTGCCAAATGAGTGAGGTCATGGTTTGAATTACTACCAATGAGGATCAGAAATTGTCTTCCTATCAGCATTGTTTCCTAACTCCAATGTTGCATTCTTCTTTCACAGCAATTGTATCAGACGCTAACAGACTATGATATTCGATTTTACATGTATGAGATTCTGAAGGTAAGGGGATTTTGGATACTACTTGAGCTTTCCTTTGTTAAAATTGTCTAGTTAACGGGTTTAAAAAAAAAGGCCAGTGAATTAACTTCTGTAAAGTATAGTGAAAGAAAGCACCTCTACATAAGCGGGTTGTTTTTTGTTTTTGTTTTTTTTGCACAAATGTTTTTAATACGGTAGCAGTATCAGAATTTTTGTTCTAATGTGTAAGGGTATGGGATAGGGTCTTACAGGGCTGTAATTTAGAATGCTTGGAAAAGGATATTCAGAAGAGAGAGCTTTTATAAGTATTTTGTACCCTCCACCATGCCTCCTAAATAAGTCACAACAAAGTCATTGCACCTTCTAAAACTAACTCCCCAATAACCCTGGCTTCTGGTGTACTATATTTCATTAAGAATTCAACAAACAGTAAACCTTAACTTGGCTCTCAAAGGATCCTTGTTTTAGGATTATGTAAATCTCTGCCTGAAGATTGCTCTTGAAATTGGTCCTTGATTTCTAAAGTGAAATTACTAAGTACCTCGCCTCCAGTAATCACGAGATGGGTCAGCTGAGACTTGGCTGAGGATTCGTAGTAAGTGAGAGCTGCCATAAATAAAGCCTGGTGCTGGAGCCCTTGAAGTCCCTGCGGAGACCTTGCCGGCAGAGATGCTTGGGCTTTGCATTGACTCATGCAGTCTTGGAACAAGCAGGGCTTCAGAAAATTCCTGGATATGTTTGCTGAGTGAGCCCTGGAAACCAGAGAAACCCAAGTTGCCCTTCAGGAAGGACAAGAACTTGAATGACTGATATCAGCTGTTCGAAAGGCCAAGATTAGTGAACCCTAAAGGTTATACTACTCAGTCCACTCCAGTGTGAAGTCAGAGATTGGCAAAGTCCATTTTAAGGAGTCAAATATTTGATATTTTAGATTTATAGACCGCAGAGGCTTTGGAACTACCCAACACTGCATTTGTAGCACACGAGACTGAGCAAACGGGTTGGCGCAGCGGTGCTGCAATAAAGCGCTCATCACCAAAGCCACCCACGGGTCAGACTGGCCCGGTGGGCCATAGTCTGCCAGCCTACGGGGTAGACGCTTCCCTGTGGCAGATTTTTGTTTGGAATAAGAAGTCTATAATATCAACTTTCGTTTAAGGAGCTTATGTTTGTGAATGAGAAATTGAAGGGGCACACTTGGTGCTCACTCGGGCCATTTGGAAAAGAACGGGTACTGAAGCAGCGGTGTCAAGAGCGGGGCTTGGAGCACCAAGACCGGCGTTTGAGCTTGCTTGACACACACACGGCCTGTTGAGCAAGTGTCTGAAGACCAGCTGAAGTCAAGGACTTTAACTGTGAACATGCTTACTCAAATCCACTCTTTCCCTCTTCCAGGCCCTAGACTATTGTCACAGCATGGGAATTATGCACAGAGATGTGAAGCCCCACAATGTCATGATTGATCATGAACACAGAAAGGTAAAATGGTAGATCATTTATCTGCACAATGGAGCTAATAGCCTATCTTCAACACTTGATTTCATGAACCCGTCACAATTTTATTAGGTACCCGAGAGGCATTTGATAAATGAGTGAAATAGTTAACCATTCAGCCTATTTAAAATAGTATTCATAGTTATGAGAATAGTTTTAAGTAGTAAGATTAGTATAGTTCAGAAAACTATGGTCTTGGGTCTTATTTATTGAATAAGACTTTTTTAATGACTAAGGAAGGTGTCATGAGTCTTGAGCCATTCAAAACTAAAAGGCTTTCTGGATGCTGTGTAGAGCAGAATGGAAGGCAGTGAAACCTCGGAGAGCGGTGAGGAGAATAGGCTATTGGAAAACTCAGATATGAGATGGTAGTCCCCTGGAGCCAGGCAGTGACAGAGGAGGTGATGGTCACGGTCAGAGTATGGTTGCACTAGCAGCATTGATGACAGACAGGGGTGAAGTGTGAAAGGGCACATGGGAAGTTTCTCACCGGAGTCATGGGATTGGTGGGGTTGCTGTTGTTGAGAAGGGGAGCAGGCATGGGGACTGGAGTGAGTGCAGGGAACAATCAGTGCTTTCATTTTGTTTGTTAAAGTGTAATAGACTATATACCCGAACCCCACTGCCACCAGTCACTTCTGACTCGGTGCCCCTAGATAGCGATTGCAAGCTGTAAATCTCTGCCAGAGCAAAGCCTCTTTCTCCTGAGGAGCAGGTCACCTGGAGTCATGCAGTACTTGTCCTCTGCGATCTCACCTACTTCACTGAGCATCCTGTTGCCGAGGCTTAACATCCTGCATAAATGTGCTGTACTGAGTCCATCCCCTTTTCTACAGCTTTTGTGAATGATAGGGGTTTCATTTAGAGGAGCCCTGGTGGCGAAGTGGTTACAAGATGGGTTGCGATCCACACGGGCAGCAGTTTGAAACCAAGAGCTCTGAGGGAGAAGGATTGGGCTTTCTACTCCTGTAAGCAGTTACAGTCTCAGGAGCCCACAGGGTGGATCACTGTGAGTTTAGCACTGACAGTGAGGAGTGGATCGGACAGGAGCCCCGGTAGGAATCACAGTGAGAGGCTATGGTTCTAGCCAGAAGAACAGACGTCATCATCTGGGAATGCTTTTGCTCGATAGCCCTTTGTTTATGAAACAAAGAAGACACTGGGCCTGTCAGCCGGAGCTCAGAGGCTCTGTCCCTGCAGGGCACTCAGGCCTTATTACCATGTCAGTGTCCCTACTGTTTGCACAGTGACTACATAAGGTTGCCTCTTGTCCCCATTCTTTCTGTCTTCAATGCACATTTTTGGTTAAAAAAAATATATCAGTTTAGTGTATCTTTGTTACTTCATTATCTCAATAAGAATTTATTGATATTTTTTCCTTCCCTGTATACGTGACATTATGTTGAATTTTGGAAATTACAAAGGTGAATACAGAAAGCATCTTGGGTGTGTACAGGCAATCCAGGTTTATGAGCAAGTTCGTTCTTGGGTCTAAAATGAATTTGGAACCAATTTGGAACACAGTTATATATCTAATGTTAGTTAATCGAGTGTTTGTCTTTATAGTTTATCTTTCTATGCATAAAAAAAACACAAGCCCTTCCAGAGACACTGAGACATCTTTAACACAATGATGCAATAATGTTTTGATGTATGCCCATTTATTATTGTGGATCAAAGTTTGTACCTTGAAATTTCAACATAATAGGCTTTCTGGAGTTGCCCATCATTCTGGCTGTGTGTAAACTGGACAGTCAGAAAACGGGAGTCCTTATATGTGTAATAAAGGGTTGTAAGTTCTGTGGAAGAGATATGTCTGAGGTTCAAGAAGTAGGGTTGGTTCTTCTCAGATGATTAGAAAAGACTTCATTGAGAAGCTAATATACGTAATATTTCAGAAGATGAGATGTTTGCCAATAATGGAACTGATTAGATTTTGGTAACGATCTAATCATGCGAGCAAATTAAGAAATTACAAGCACAGAATGAGATTGTGTCTTTCAGGAACTGTCAGTCTCACTGGAGCGCAGGGACCAGGTCATGGAGAGCCCTGTTTGTCCAGCTGAGAAGTTAGGTCTTTATCCTAAAGGCAATCAGTAGGCGCTGCAAATATTTCTGAGGGAGCGATGTGATTGGTCTTGTGTACAAAGGCTCTATTGGCAGGGCGATGGGTAGCATACGGGAAGACACGATCGTTCATTATTTTTCCCTCTTTTTTTTCTTCCTCCTTTCAGCTGCGACTAATAGACTGGGGTTTGGCCGAGTTTTACCATCCTGGCCAGGAATATAATGTCAGAGTCGCTTCCCGCTATTTCAAAGGTCCTGAGCTGCTTGTAGACTATCAGGTGAGAGGAGAGAAAGGAGCTCCAGCCCCGTCGTTGGTATTGTGCACATATTGGGAATTACGGTGTTTTCTGTCATTCCTCCACCTGGAGCAGACCATTTTGTATGGGATGTAAAATAAGAGTCACTGATTGATCTCTCATGTTGTTTTTATTGTTGTCAGTAGAATATGAATGGTTTTGCAATTGGTCCTAACTTGAGAGACTATGCAACTAAGTTGCTTTTTCTAATTTTTGAAACTCCAGATCTAGTTTATGTAGCATGAAAGAGTTGCCATGTGTTTTTGAAATTCTTGCAGTACTTAGTTTATGACCCAGTGACAATAAAAGTCCAGGTGATATTATCAGATACTTTAAAATGTTGCATACTCTTTAACCGCAAGATTCCAGAGTTCAAAAAGCCCTTCTTGCAGAAGGATATTCTTTACAATACTGTAATGGTGAAAGATCATGTACTGTCTTATGCCAAACCACCTGGAGCCAATACCCATTAATAGCAACCCTCTCGAACTGCCCCTGTGAATTTCTGAGACTCTAAAAGTTTTCCCTCCCCAACAATTTTATTGGCACATAATTTACATACCATACAATTCAATAGTTCAGTCATATGAATTGTACACTCATTACCACCTCAATTTTAGAGCATACCCCCTACTTTCAGTACATCAGAAAGTGAATAAATGTGGTTACCCAAACCAGCTTTCTGCCATTCGAGGTGATTCTGATTCCTAACAACCATAGAGAACAGGGTTGAACTGCCCTTGTGGGTTTCTGAGACACTGACTTTTATACAGAAATAGAAAACCTGTCCTTCTCCCAAAGAGCACCTAATGGTTTCAGACTGTTGACCTTGCAGTTAGCATCCCAACCCCTGTGCCACCAGGGCTCCCAATGCAGATGTTACAGTTCGGTTAAAGACCACGGTTACTGGCCAGACTACAATTGTGGTGGCAGGTAGAATCCTTGAGACGGTGGCCCTTAGTCACCCTGAAGATATGGAGCAGAAATCAATTTTCAGCCAAACAATAGACAGGTCTTTAAGGGGGAACCGTAACACAAGTGAGGTGTGCATTCCTAAGAGTAATCAGCTATTTGAGACGAACAGGCTGATACTTCCCAAGGAGAGAGTTCCGAAATCAGGAAGGGTTAAGGATGCGTGGCGTCGGGAAACAGGAGGAGGAGTGGTGTTACACTGTGGGAACTGCAGTCAGTGATGTGAAACAAATTGTGAGTTATTCAATGGAAAATAGTTTATAAACCCTTCAATCCAATTCATAATAAAGGGTTTTTTGTTGTCTTGTTTTGAAACTTAAAGGGGGAAATGCATAGAAGAAAAGACTAGAAAATACACGAAGGGTGTTGATGGTCTGGGTTTGAGGCTGTGGAGCTTTAGAGCTTTTTTGTCTTTCATAGTGAAAAGCACTTTCATTGTGAAGTGGTAGACCTTGGGGATCTGTGTATGATAACAGTGATTTTTAACCGCGCACACAGATGTACGACTATAGTTTGGACATGTGGAGTTTGGGCTGTATGCTGGCTAGTATGATCTTCCGGAAGGAGCCGTTTTTCCATGGACACGATAACTACGATCAGGTGAGACATGTTCCCATCAGTCTTCCTAATGATGTCAGGCTTGTCTACTCATTAGAAGGCCCCGTGCATCTTGCTTGAACACAGGTGCCTATCCCACCAAGGCCTGTCCACTCTCTGGGAGTGGAACTCTAGAATAATTTTTAATTCACCACTTGTTCAGCAAACTTGACTTTGGGCCTCACTTTACTATTTTTGAAAGCTATCAGTTTTAGCTTATTAAAATCAGACAGTTCCCCCAAGATTATTAGTTGTACTTGTGTTGTTAGATGTACCGGTAAAATATTCCATAAGACATGTATAATTCAAATAATATTAACATGAACACCCATATGACTGTCATCCAGTTTAAGTCATCAAATTACTCTCAGATGTTGTGGAAAGCTGAAGACTACAGAATAAAAGAAAGAATAGTCCTTATTCTCAGAGAACTCACAGTCTAGTAAAGCAAATTTTATAAGGAAATACGTTCACCCCTCACTTACCCACCCAGTTGGGTTCCAAAGACCAGGTAGGTCATTATGGGAAAATTAGTACTGTGTGGAAATGGAGGAGGCAGCGCCACTTCAGATGTGAAATGAAGAATGCCTATGTTGTTACTTAACTCCCAGACCACTGAAAATCGGGGCCCAGACAAATTGGCCCTGACCTGTAACGCAGCATCGCAGCCAGCATTGCTCTCCCGCCCTCAGTGTGTGTGACTGCCAGGTGGTCAGCTAGATAGGTTTGTGTCCCTGTTGTCGTGAGGCGGAATGTCAGACAGCACGGTGGTCGGTAAGTGAGGATTGGGTGTAACTTATGTCATAAGCATGGGAGCTGCAGTGTGGACAAAGGTACAAAAGGCAGTGGTGTTAGACATGAGTGATTTGTCTAAAAACAGAACTTGCAGGGAAATGTGGCACCTGCTGGCTTTTTGAGGGCAAAATAGCACCTTCACTACGGAGACATTTCAAGTCAAATTTATGGAATTTTACTGGGAAATCTGCTGTTCACAAACATTTGAAGTAAATCTGTAGTCTCTTCTACTGAATCGATGCCAGCCCATAGGAGCCTTATAGATGCAGTGGGACTGCCCCTGTGGGTTTCCTAGACAGCGACTCTTTATGGGAGTAAAAAGCCTCATCCTTTTTTTGAAACACATTAAGAGGTATTATTCATTGTGGAAGTCATGATAATCCCTTTCTATTGACTTAGCCATAATTAACTGTTTGCCTACTCACGCGGTTGGGGCCTTTGTGTTGTTTTGATCCTAGTTGGTGAGGATAGCCAAGGTTCTGGGGACAGAAGATTTATACGACTATATTGACAAATACAACATTGAATTAGATCCACGTTTCAATGACATCTTGGGCAGGTAAGTCGTCAAATACAAGACCACGCATTAAGGCTTGAGCACTTGAGTGTAAGCTGATAGTTTGGTCTTCCGCGGTTGTGGTGTCTTGGTCAAAGAGCCCCGTGCCACGGAGAGCTGCGCGGGCAGGCCTGCTCTGTGCGACCATCTCCTCACACTCACTTTTAGGGCTAAGGATTCCTGGGAAGTGAATGGAAGGTGGGTTTTAATAGAGAAGCTTTACTTTTAGGCCAAAACTTTTTTTTTAAATCTCTTGTAAAATCTCAGTGTTTCCAAAGAGAAAGAAAATGTGCACTTCAAGACTGATAGGCCGACAGCTGACTGGCAATAGTGACCGAGCACAGTATTAACAAATTCACCTCTAAAAGAAGGTGGGCTTTGGGGGAGGGAAAGGCTTTGTTTGGCCGACCAAGTTGCAGAAAAAGGATGTGTGCGGGGAGGGCAGTGGAACCTGATTGGCCTAGCCACCTGGCACTCGTTCTACAAAATAACCTGGATTGTGTTTCAGATGTGTACACCACCACCATTTCCAACCCCCCGCCCATTAGAGGTGGTGTTTCTCCAGCGAGTGCTTTGACAATGCTGGCCTGCCATTTGGTCCCATGTTGCTATTGGCTGGGTTCCTGTCCACTAAGGACCATCTGGGGGCTCGTGGGCTTGGCTGCCTCCGGTCCACGTCTTATTCCCCCTCTCGGTTTGCAGGCACTCGCGGAAGCGATGGGAACGCTTTGTCCACAGTGAAAACCAGCACCTCGTCAGCCCGGAGGCTTTGGATTTCCTGGACAAGTTACTGCGATACGACCACCAGTCCCGGCTCACCGCTCGGGAGGCCATGGAACACCCCTATTTCTGTGAGTCCCCACAGTCTATCCTGTGCCGAGAGCCTGGTCAGGCCCTCCCTCCCACCACTGCAGGGGGACTACCTGCTGTGAGAAAAGCTCTGGGCCCAGAGTCGGCCCCTTTCGTTGTGTGTGTGTGTGTGTGTGTGTACAGCAAAACATACAGCAATTCAAGTGTTGTGCATGTACAGTGTAATGACATGAGTTATGTTCTTTGCGTTACACAGCCATTCTCGCCTCCTTTTCTGGTTTATTTCCTCATTGATAGAAACTCACTGCCCTAAAGGTTTCTGTCTAATCTTTCCAGTTGCTGGTGTCAATTTGATAGTTTTTAAAAAGAGCATAAGAAGGCTCAGCGCAGACTGGTTTTCATTAGTGGAGCTAAATAAACTGTTTTAAGAAGACTGTAGTAGGGGTTTTTTCCAGTTTATGGTTTCAAGATTATGTCCAGACCATGGTTTCAGAGGTTCATCCAGCTTTTATGGCTCAAGAAAGTCTGGGACCACAAGAATTAGAACTTCTGTTTTCTCCCTTGAATCAGGTTTCTCTTGCAGTCTTGGATCTAACATGCACCAGTGGTCGTAGGCACTTTCTAGTTCTTCTGGTTTCGTGCCCACGGAGGCAGTGAACCCCGAGTTCCACATCCCGCCCCCCCCCCCATTGCTAACACTCCTCCTTCCTCAGTTGCTCCTCTTCCAAGTGAAAAGTAATGGTTGTGTTTTGGATGACCTCTTGGAAGCCTTTAGGCCCGGAGGCAATTAGCCGATGACCTTGGAGCCAGAAAGGAAGCACTAAACACATTATTAGACCAATTTTTGTGAAAAGAGGGGTTACCCTCCAAACCAGGGAATCCCCTCCCATGAGTATTTCTGACTTCTGTCCTGTGTGAGACTGCCACTTAGACCCCCGCCATCTCTATGGTGGTAGTTTCAACTTAAATCAAGCTCTTCTTTGGGAGGGGGAGGGGGGTGTTATGACGAACCCCTTACGTTCTGGCCCAATCTAATGCACCGAAATAGGCCAACGGGACAGGTAGAGCAGAGTGTGGGCTGTTGTTACTGTGCCTCTTGGCGGCCGTGCTCCCCAGCTGAGCTCTGTTGTGAGGTGCCATGGAGCAGGTCCTGGCTCCGAGCAGCCCTCTGCACAACACTGCGGAACACCACCAGCGCCCGGACCCTGCGTCTGTCTCTCTCCTGGAGAACCTGTCTTTGGGGTTTGGTTTTTTTCTGTTCTCTCCTGACAACATGTCCTAAGTACGTAAGACAAAGCCTCACCTCCAAGGAGCACTCTGGCCGTACTTCTTCCAAGACAGATCTCTTTGTCCTTTTAGCGGTCCATGGTACTTTTAATATTCTTCTCCAGCACCACAATGCTGAGCTGTGGTGTGTGGTAAAATCTAACAATATATGTAAGGCATCATTTGATTAAGCATGTAGATGCTGGGAATTGCTGGTGACTAGTTTAGGTTATGCCATTTCCCATCGAGCCGTGGAACATCTTTTGTGTGAGTTGGCTCTACTCTTGGAAGTGGTTCCATCTTTACATCATTTGCTTTACTCAGGAGCTAGCCTTCATCTGTTTGACAGCGCAGGCGTCTCTAATTACTTACCTGCATTCATGATGAAGGTGCTTCCACTGTGAGTTCTCTGGAACTCTTGGTGGCACTGTGGTCTAAGCATTGGGCTGCTGAATTGCAAGGTGGGTGGTTCAAGCCCAGCAGCTGCGCCATGAGAGGGACGCTGACGCCCTCTGCTCCCACGGGAACCCTGCACAGCGTGTCTCTGAGTTGGCCTGGATGGCAGAGAGGAGTCTAAATAAACTGAAAGTGGCTGGTGAATGCTCCAGACTGCTCGCGTAATCCTTCAAGGACGTAGAGCCTCACCCTTTTCTCTCTTGTAGACACAGTTGTGAAGGACCAGGCTCGGATGGGCGCATCTAGCATGCCTGGGGGCAGCGCGCCTGTCAGCAGCGCCAACATGATGTCAGGTTAGTTCATTCGATAAATTCGCTTACAGAAGTAGAAACCCGTGACTGTTTTCATTCTGGTGCCTGGGTGTTTTCTCCTCTGCATTGTCAGCCTTCTAGCCACACTGGCCGAGGCATGTGTGGCTTTCCCACAACAGACTGCAATGTGTTTCTGGCAGCTGGTAGATTTTTGTGACCAGCTTGAATGAAGGTTTAAAAAGTGTTTCCAGATCAGAATTCCAGCTTCCCTAACTGCAGATTTCTCCCAGAAAGATATAGAAACTCCAGCAAGTCATGAAGTACACAGCGAGAACCATTCATCCACATCACGGCCATTAGAAACAAAACTAGGAGACAGGGGTGGGGGTGGGGGGCTTGTATATGAGTATGTCTTGGATTTATGGTGTGAGGATAGTTAGACCAACTACAGTGTGCCTAGTAAATCGTAAAGACTTATATGAAATTCATTTTTCTTGTTATTACATAATATTGTAGGGGGTGCAGAAGTAATCAAAAGGCACCATGACATACGTAGGCAGCCTCCCAGGGGATACACTCGTGGTAGTGAGGGCATCACTCAGATCATCACTCTTGTCACCATTCTGTTTCAAAGACGCAGACCCATCCTCCAGAATTGATCTCTGCATAGGATCTTGCCCATGTGCAAAAGAACATACATGGAAGGTTACTCATGGCAGCCTTGTTGGTAACAGCAAAAGCAGGTGCTGGTTAAGTCTGTTTGGGGACATCGACCCGCTGGTGTGTCTAAATCAGTGTTCTCTATTTAACTCGTATGCAGTTTATCCATTTGATGACTGCACAGAACTCACAGAAGAAAAATCACTACTAAAGAGTTGATTAAGGAAGGTAACAAGTTGTAATGCCTGAGAGTTACTTCTCAGAACATGTTACACAGTTCTTTCAGATCTGCTAATGCCCAGAGGGCATACCAGTCCCTTAAGCTCCAGACTGAAGGCATTGACCTCAAGCCCCATGGTTCAATAAACCTCCTGTAAGCCTCAGCCCAGAGGCACTCAGCAGCACTTCCACGAATCAGCAGTCCAGCCTCCCCCAATTACGTACCCAGAAGCACCCCACTCCACAAGCCAGCGTCCCGCCCAAACCGCTCAGCTTGACTTGCTCAGTGCGTTGGGGAGTCCATCACTTTGTTGTTCCGTGTCTGGCTCTTGGTTCTGCTACTGCTCCTCCTTTCAGTGTTCAGTGGTGACACGACACGTGTGACTAGTGGGCCACCTCTGTTGGTGGCACAAATTAACAGCACCTTTCCATCATCACAGGAAGCTCTGTTGGCCAGCACTGCCTTCGATCTAGGTCCAAGCCTTATTACCACATTCCTTAAACTTTATTGGGACTCGACTCTGAGGATTGGGTGGAGGCACAGTAGAAGCTGGCTAAGGCTGTGCCCTGAGTAAAGAGAGGCGACTGCCTTGTGTCACATTTGCGATCAGGGCCATGGAAAACTGGCTGTGGGGATTGCCCTGACTGGTATCCTAGTGAGTTACCAGTTGGGCTACTAACCACAGGGCCAGTGGTTCACACTCACCAGGTGCTCTGCAGGAGAACAACGGGGCTTTCTATAAAGAGTTACAGCATCAGAATCCCACGGGGGCACTGCTTGCTGTCCTAAGGGGTCACTGGGTCAGAATCAACTCGATGGCAGTAGATTTGGTTTCTCTTTGGTGTCTCTAGCTCACTGCCTGCTCTTCTCTTTCAGGGATTTCTTCAGTGCCAACCCCTTCACCTCTCGGACCTCTGGCAGGCTCACCAGTGATTGCGGCTGCCAACCCCCTCGGGATGCCTGTCCCAGCTGCCGCTGGCGCTCAGCAGTAATGGTCCTTCTGTCTCCTGATGCCTGAACAGAGGTCGGGGAGCCCGCCCTCCCCTTGACACAGCTCGCGCCTGGCGGGGAGGGGGAGTCGCTGCAGAAGCACCGTGTCTGACCCGTTGCTTGTGGATTTATAGTAGTTCAGTCATAAAAAAAATATAATAGGCTGACTTTCTTTTCTCTCTCTCTCTCTTTCTCTTTTTTTTAACTCGAACTTTCATAACTCAGGGGATTCCCTGAAAAATTACCTGCTGGTGGAATATTTCATGGACAAATTTTTTCCTCCCCTTCCAAATTTGAGTTCCGCGTCCCTAAAGAGCAACGATGAAGCGGCCTCAATCCGGCTGCTGCATTTGGGTGAAGATTTCTCCCCGGGCCCACCAGTGCCGCCACACCAGCCACACTCGGGGCGGGGGCTTGATTCGCACGCTCTTCTCCAGGGATCACCAGATGTAGCTTCTCAGGGGAGGCGGGCAGGGAGGAAAGGAGGAAGAGGGGCCCCGATTGGAAGCACTGTACTGCTCCTCACTTGATCACTTGACTCCAGAAGAGCTTCGGTGAATTGAACAGACGGACACGTATCTTGGTTACGTTAAGATGTTAAAAATCTACCCAGAGTTCAGACAGACCCTAACGTCTTCTGTTCAGTTTGAATCATGTCTTACTTTCCTAACCCGCACTCCCCTCGTCGTTTTGGTTTGGAATGTCAGTGTAAGTATCTCACACCCTCCCTCTCTCGCCTCTCCTCTTGCCAGGGCGCTGTGTGCTCTTTATCTGGCAGGAGGGAAGGCAAAAGGTGTCCGTCCATGTTCCCGCCCCCGGTTTTCTTTGACTAGGCCCTTTGAAATTTACTTTATTACTAGACATACTCCTTGCTTTTATACATAACAAACAAACATTATCTCCATAGGTTTCTTGCTAGCAACTCTTAAGAGCTAAAGGGAGCTGTGGCCACACTGGGTTATATTTTACGCTTTCTCCCACCTCCTCCTCCTCTCTTCCCTCCCCTCCCCTCCCCTCCCCTCTCACGGCCCATCATCCAGTGAGAGGACTTGTAAATGTGACCCGAGAGGCAGGAGCAGAGCCACCATTGAAGACTTGTGCTTGTAGGGAAACGGGACTCTGTTCCAGCCCTGCCGCCCCACCCCTTGCTATGTGTGTATATAATACTTTGTCCTTCATATGTGAAAGATCCAATGTTGGAATTCTTTGGTGTAAATAAACGTTTGGTTTTATTTATCAAGGTTAGGTTTAAGTTCCCTGTGTAAAGGTCTCGCTGGGTGGGTGTCTCAATGTTCACATCCGAGGGGCCTGCAGCCCTGTACCAGGGGGCTTCCCAAGGCCCCATTTTTATATACCCCTCGTTCGACCTATGGTACCGGGCAGGGCAGAGAGGCCTTAAAAAAGCACCACAAGCCAAAGCGTCTCTGGGGATTAAGGATCCTTTGCCATAAAAACTCATTTTGTGTCTCAGCAGTGCAGGGATTGGGGGTGGAAGAAGTTGCCAGTTTTTTGTGTGTTTGTGTGTATGTGTAAAGTGGACTTTCCACTGTACTCCAACCACCTAAGTCTATCAGGTGCTTCACTGAGGAAGCCTAGTTTGTTAAGCACAATAGCAAAACCATCAGCCCCGTGTTTTCTCCTATTCTTTCATTACCGTAGCTGCTCGTGGGAACTGGGAAAACTTCCGGCGTGTCTTAGTTCCCCATTCTCTCCTTACAGACTCACAAGCCTTTCCTGCCTGGGCATAATGACTGATCGGGAAGCTGAAGTTAATAAACCTCATCTCACTCTGTAACCCATCTTAGCGTTGGTCACTTGAGTGAGGTGGCGGCTTTTCTGGCTGTAGTGGCAAACCTTGAACGAAGCCAGAACCTCCTTTCATAGCGGCTGTCTTGGACGGGCAGAGCTGAAGGGACGCATTCTGTGTGGCAGGGTGGTTTTCTTCCTTGTGGCCACTTCAACAGTCAATATTTATTGTACTTGACCCTTTCGTGCCCTGGGATGCTGTGGGGTTGCCAGGCTGCCTTTGTGCAAAGGCTAAAAGCACCAGCCGTTCCAGAGGTGCGATTTGTGATGACATTTGCACTGGATTGCGACCTGAACAGAACACTTCTGATGAATGAACTTTCTTTCGAGGGCAGGGGTTGGAAATCAAGTCTTAAGAGCCCCACCCATGTAGCCCAGAGATCTAGGTGTAGCTGAGGTTGACGGGGTTAGCTGCAGACCGCTGGACGTGCTGGCGCCCAGCAGACCTCACATGGAGCTGAAAGTGAATGCAGAGGGACTCCGGTGCCTCCCAAGAGCCTTTCTAAATACATAGAAGTGCAACAGCGCTGTTACGGAGTCACTGCAGAAGCACGAGAAACAAAACTAAAAGACCCAATTGGGGGGCGGGGCAAGGGTTTACAGAGTAACAACTTCTGTGTTGTAAATTACCTCATCTGTACACCTTGTATCGGGACACTTATTTCTCAGCACTCCCTGGGCCTGCCTCAGTGGTAGAAAATGGAATGCCAATATAGAACGCTGTGTTGGCAATGAACTTTGAAAGGTTTTCTGGTGTTAAGTTTGAAGTGCCGCACCCCCACCCCACCCCCGCACCCACTTTTTTTTTTTTAAGGTTTGAGGTCAGAAGGGTTTTTCTCCCCTCCCATTGATTTATTGGTTGTAATTGTATTGTTACTGATAATAACTAAAACATGACTGTGCTGGGAAGAAGTTGTGCCATGAAGGTCTTTAATTTTTTTTTAAATAAAAACATTTAAACAAATGAAATGTCCCTGCAGCCTGAGCAGCACGCTTCTCCGATCGCCACCATGTGTATGAAAGCGTTTGATCTTCGGGGTTTGCCTGCACCGCTGGGTTGGTGGAGATGGTCAGGGGGCTCTGAAATCAGTGAAGGGAGTGGCGTGCAGTCCAACTGCGCTGGTCGCCTTCCTGCTCTGGACTCGGCTCTCTGGCGAGTCCTTAACTGCTCAGATGGCTCCATTATCTGTGAAATGCAGCACAGTTTGTGCCCTTGACATTGAATGTCTTTGCGGTGACTGGTATCTGTTGGTGCCCTTGGGAAAGTAAGCCCTGTACCTTCAGGTGTGGAGCCTTAGCCCTTTCCCCTGGGCTCATCCATAATAAGCTCTGCAACCGCCAACAAAGTCCGCCTGCCCACCTTCCTCCAGTCCTTTGTCTCCAAGGAGTGGAAGACTAGACAAGGTGTTGCCCCCAGAGCTTTTCTCTTCAGCTCCCGCGTGAACTTGAGGAAGTCCACGTGGTATTTCAATGGAAGCTCCGCGGAGACCGCTTGTTGGAGGAGAGCCAGTGTGGCAGCAGCCTTGGGTAGCCCCCAGTTGAAGAAGGCAACTTGGCCTGGGTGCATAGATGAGGGTCTGCTGTGAGCTTGTGGGAACCTGATTTACGGCTCACGGACATCCATGGGAAGGGTTGGCCAAGGAAGGGAACCCGGCTGACTTGTTAATGACACACGAGTCAAGGGCTCCAGACAGTTGATGGGAATGGGCCTTCAGAGAATGGGGTTGTCCCATTGAAAGCCCCTGCGTGCACTTGAAACACCTTTCTTTTTCACTTAACTACGGAAAAGAATTTAAGTACTGAAAGTGCAGGTACCCCAGATTCCTGGTTTCCCTTAGATCAAAGACGACTTGAGAAGCCAGGTTTCCAGACAAGTTACCTGGTAGGGGTCTTGCATCTGCAGTGCCCTGTAACACACCTTCCTTTCAAATACACTTCCACCTTATAGAGGAAGCGTAGGAAGATGTTTCTTAGAGGGGACTTGTTAGAAACATGAGTATATTTGGTGAAATCACCTCTTCCAGGGCAGGCTAAATGCAGGAGAGAAAAATAGGAGATTCCGTGACAGATTAGGAGGTTTTTGGTTCCCCTGTCTTTAAATTTCACCTCCACATAATGTCGCATGTGCTTAAAATTAGGACTGCCATTTGAACCTCTCTTGGGGGGAAATACCTAGATTTTGTCTCCACTGCCTACAGATTCCCAGCTGCCTATATTCTCTGGAGATGAGAAAGGGCTTTGAGTTGTTTGTTACCCATTGGTCCTTGCTCTCTCCCTTGTGCCTGGGCTTCAGGGAGTGCGCTGATCACCTGGCTGGCTTGCTGGGGACTGTTATTCCCAGGGCTGCACCCTGGTTGCACTCGCTAACCATCAGGCCTTGCAGGAGGGCACCTTGGTCCCTTTCTCCCACTGCCATCACTGCCCCTAGCCCATTACTTCCCCTTAGAATACTGGCCTGAACTTGTATATTTCATTGGTTGTATTAGCTACCTCCCGTGCTGACCCGAGGCTTAACTTTTTTTTTTAAAGTAGACCCCACTATCCCTCAGAATTGAATAAGATTGAATGCAGGAAAAAGACGTCACCATACCTTGTAGCATTCATCGCTGATCCCTCACGCCCCCTCTCAGTATGTTTGCACACAGCAGCTCGCTCAGCCTTGAACCCAGGAAGAACATTGCTCTGGGGTTTGCAGCTTTAATTAAAAGCCACAGGCCAGCATTATAGGAAAATGTGTATTAATGAGCCTTGTTGATGGGGTTGTCTGAATACTAAGCAATGGTCTTGACCAACCTAGTGGGCTTAGGCCCTGAAATTTCCCTGCTTTCTGCCACGTGGATACAATAACGTGAAATTGGAATTTCATTGATGAATGGACACAGGGTTTCACAAGATTGACTCTGATTTTATGCAAACAAGCCCTTTCTAGCTTTCATCGCTCTATAGACCAGTGGTTCTCAACCTTCCTAAAGCCGCGACCCTTTTATACAGTTCCTCATGTGGTGGTGACCCCCCAACCATACCATTATTTTCGCTGCTACATCACTGTAATTTTACTACTGTTCTGAATCGGGGAACCCCTGTGAAAGGGTTGTTTGACCCCCAAAGGGGGCGCAACCCACAGGTTGAGAACTGCTGCCCTAGACCTCCACAAGTGCTTGGCCTGGATGAACACTCGAGTCTCCGGGATTTCACAGGAGTGCCAAACGAAAGGGAAACTATACTATATCCAATAGTACCAACAGGGGTATGGCCCCTCCTAGGTCTTTCCTGTTCCCGACTCCTCCCTACCCTAGAGGTCAGCGTTTCTTCAGAGCCCGGTGGTTCTGATGGCAGGATAAGCATGGAAAGTGCCTAGCATGCGTGGTGCATAGTAGGGTTTGACCAAGTGTTCTTTTCTGCACTGAACTAGACAGTTGGGCAGGCTATAAGCAGTGGAGCGATGTCACACATAGGGTCAGTCAAAAAGTATCGCTCATAGGTGCATGGATGTGTGTGAACATGTATGTGCTATCAATGAATGCAGCCATGTTCTCACAGTAATATGCTTGTCTTAGTCTCACTAGGGAGGCCTTTTAAAAAGTCCAACCAAAGCAATGGCTTCTGAGGAAATCGGATGGGCTAGTTAAACCCCAGACAGCTGTCAGCTCCAAAGCTTATGGCAACTGTTTTTTGTTTATTTTAAAGACATAATCTTGATAGATTTTTCTCAGAGGACATAGAATAATCATGGATGTTATTAGAGGAAAAGCTTTTTAAGAAAATAACCTCTCTTCTCCCCATCCCACCCACACCTCCTGGGGGACAAACAACAGAAACAGGGAAGGGAGACAGCGGTCGGTATGAGATGTGAAAATAATAATTTATCAAGGGGTCATGAGGGAGGGAGGGAGGGAGGGACAAAATAGATGGTACAAAGGGCTCAAATATAAAGTAAATGTTTAGAAAATAATGAGGGCAATATGTACAAATGTGCTTGATAAAATTGATGTATGGATTGTTATAAGAACTGTATGAGCCCCCAATAAAATGATCCTTTAATTGTAATTCTTAAAAAGGAAATAGAAAATTGCATTAATAAGGAAAACGCCAGGAAAGTTAAGCTATTTATCCCCCATCATGACAACGTACCTTTCTTACAAGAATCTCGTGAGAAACCTATCCCAGCACCATATAACCCCGATCTTGTCCCTTCAGACCTCTCATTGTTCCCAAACTCAAAGAGCATTTAAAAGGGCCATGATTTGAATCTCTTGATGTAAGTTGAGGAGAGCAAACTCCTTAGAGAAGGATTAGCCCACTGCCCTGGAGTTCATGCTGCCTCTGTTGTTGCTGCTGCTGCTGTTAGGGGCTGTTAAGCTGGTTCAGAAGTAAGCTCCTCCAGGTGCTGGCTAGAACAAGCCAGTTGGTTCCGACTCATAGCAGCCCGTGTGTAGGGTTTCTAAGACTGTCCGCCTCTCGGGGCACTGCTTTCAAAAGTGGCACACTTAGCTGAGGGTATGTCAAGAAACTATAGCTTTCCATTTTTATATTTTGTATGCTAAAGGTTTCTATATCTTGTTGCAATGCTTTTTTGCCTTACCCTTATATAGGAAAATATAGATTTGTATTTTTATTCTGACAACAGATGGCAGTAATGTGCCTTATTTTGGAGGGGAGGCTGGCCATACATTAAATATGACTATTTTTTAATAAACAAGTCATTTTTTAATTTTATTATTTTAAGTCATTGTGTGACTGATTCCTACCCTTTGTCCTAGCCCCTTCTAATAGTCTATTCATCCTTAGTGCCTCTGAATTTATATTACTCCACTAAAAGTCAAGTATTTTGCCCTGTAGCAAATTAACAAACTGAATTTGCCTCGCTCTGGCCATAATCGGGACTTGGAGTCTTAAGGGCCTCAGTGCACGATGTTCCCCGGGGACCTCCAGAAAGGAGCTCACGGGGTGGCCAGCCCATTTCTGGGAGAAGTTCCTCGGGGATAGCATGTTTCCAAATCAGTGTCACTCTTGCATCAGCTGCTTTGCCACAGTTTTCTTGGCTCTTCTGTCTGTGGACAGGGAGAAAAGCAGCCGCTGCCACGTGCTTTCCTGATCCCTCCCTGCCTATGAGTCAGAGACTCTGCTTCTGTGTACTGCACACGTCCCCAGGGACTCCCTGTTGAACTTCCTGTGCAGAAGCCTCCCTACCCTAGACCTCTGGTGTCTGCATCCTGATGTCCACCTCACCCTGACCGCCACTTGCCTGCTCTTTCGAGAGAGCATTTGCCCAGCCTAGTTCTCTCGTGCTGTGGCAACAGTAATACCTCAGGGGGTGGCTGAAACAGCAACTTTATTTCCTTGCTGATAAAAAGCTACTACCCGTCTGAATGCCAGCTGCCAGCTCTGGGGGAGGGTCTCTGTCTCTTGCAGGCTACTGTTCCTAGACTGTCTTCATGTGGCCTGGCCTCTGTCTTCCCCATCTTGTGCAGTCTCTTGTTTCTCCAAAGAAGTTGCCTCAGAGAGCAGAATGCCCCTGTGGGTGTCCAAAACCGTGAATCTTTTGGGGACTAGGAAACTGCTTAGGATTTGTGATATAAAATTTGGGGAGAGCACAAGTCAAGTCAATCTATGACTTTCCACCCTTTGCCCTCCCCTCCCCTGAGATTGTGCAGAGCACTTTCACCCGTTCTATCAGCGCCACCCAAGACCATCTAGTTCAAGGCTCAGCAAATGGGGCTCCTGGGCCAGATGCAGCTCTTTTGGTATGTCCTTGTGGCTCTGATGTAAAGTGAGAATAAAACTGCCACAGTTTTATGTATAAAAAATTCTAAGGATTTTTTTCAGGTGATTTGTTGTCATTTTTAAATTGTTTTGAGGGACAGAATTGGCTCTCCTGTCTCTAAAATTTACCTACCCCTGATCTAGTCAATACTGTGTCACCGTGACCCTATAGGACAGAAGTTGTTTCTGAGGCTGTAAATCTTTACAAGAGCCAAGAGCCTCATCGTTCTCTCATGGAACGGCCAGTGGGCCGGATCAGCCAACTCGGAGGTTAGGTCCCAATACTTAATTGACTGTGCTACTTGGGGCTCCTTTTGAATCAGCCCAGAAGTCTGAAGTCTTATCTGAATCAACTAAATCAAATATGGGTGAGACTTTAAGATATTCCACATCCGGGCAAAATTCTTTAGCCATGAACCTGAGAAATCAAGACTGTAAGTTACCCATTTCCAAGTTACAGCAGTAGAATTAGCACAAGGTAGATACATACTTTATAAATGGGAGACCATCGAAGGAAGGATGGGATAACAAGCCCCAAGCAAGTCCCAAACCCAGCAGAACAAATTATATTAGTCCTTCATTAAGGACCTTGAAATAACCTTGTTCCCTGAGACCATCTGGGCAATGACCCCACTCTAGATTCTGGGTGGAGGCCCCTGGGTCCCACTCTTCAGCTCTGCCTTCCAGGCCTACTGAAGTAGCAACTCTCATCTCCGTTTTGGGTGGCCCCATCCTCCCCATCCTCATCCCTGGGTTCCAGCTGGCCTTTTGTTCATGCCACGCTCCAGAACCCCACTGGCCAAGATCCAACTCTGAAACCTGCAAGACTATGCCCCCGCCCCGCCCCCCCCCCCCCTTTGAGGGCAAGAAGAACTTCCTTCCTGTGCCCCTTCCAGCCATACTGCTGATCTCCAAGCTGCTCCACGGCTGGCCCTTTTCTAGGAGGAAAATGAGTATTTGAACTGCACGGGCCCGGGTAGAAGCAGATCAAAGTAACCCTGGGTCACCATCCTCATCTCCTCTTCTGTAAACAGTGCACCACCATGAACGTGACCTCTTCCCCAGTCTCAGGTAGCTTTCCTCATCCTGTGAGCCTTGAATAACATCATGGAAAGTCAGGCTCTTCTGAGATGTTAATGTTTTCTGGTGTCCTGGGCCCATCGCTAGTCAGCCTGTTAGGCTCCGATTCACTGTCCAGCTCCAAGCCTAAGTCACTGGGCAGTGGGCACAACCATCATGATGTCTGATGAATCATAACCTGGCATAGGCCAAAGGAAGTTTCCTAAAATTCTTCCCTGTCCATTTTTGTTGGGTGCCAATGAGTCGGTTCTGATTCAAGTTGGTCCAACAGAACAAAACGACATCCAGTCCTGAGCCAGCCTCATGCATGTTCCCATGTTGAAGCCCAGCGTGGCAGCCACTAGCTCAATCCATCTGGTCCAGGGTCTGCCTTTTATTTTCTGCCTCTCGACTTCACCGAGCATGATGTCCTTTTCCAGGGACTGGTCACTCCTGATCACATGTCCAGAGTGTGTGAGAAAGGCCACCTTAAAAAGAAACCAAAAAACCTTAAGAAAAAAAAATGAAGCCTTTAAAAGGATTACAAGGTAGGGGTGGAGCCCAGTGTAAACTGGACAGGATGGGAGTGGACAGGATGGGAGTAGAGCCAGGAGGGAGCAGCGATAATGGGCTCCTCAGGGCTGCAGGTCTCAGGAGGAGAGAGCGCTGCTGTGGGAGTCACCGGGCAACTCCAATCATGAGCCTTGAAGACGGAGGGCCTCGGATTTGGGAAGTGGAGGCAGTTACCGACCACAGTCTCAGAGACGGGAACATAGTAATAAGTGACCAACTGGACAGAAAGGAGAGTTCTTTCCCGTTAGGAGGAGGTCAAGGACTTGAAAATTCAAAGCCCTGTTTTAAATAGGTGGTTGTAGCTTTGCGCAATCCGAGGGGGGTACTGTAACACAGTTGTCTAGGCGAAGGGTACCCCTTTCCCATTCTGTGCTACCCAACCCATGATCGCCCTTCCAATCCCTGCGGTGAGGCACAAATACGGCAAAAGCAACAAACTTGTGCCATTCCAGTCGGATGCCAAGTCAGAGAGACCCTGTAGGGCAGGGTAGAACGGCCCCTGTGAGTTTCCAAGACTATCAACCCCTTTTTTGTCCCATGACCAAGTTATTGCTTTCAGCCATCTCCCGCCACGAGCAGAGGGATGGAATATCAATGTATCGATAGGTCATCACTTGATACAAGAAAAGGTGAGCTCCAAGCCCCATACATTTTCAGATCCACGTGCAGAATAATGGTCCCAAACAGTGCTGTGGGCTCCAACCGCGGTCCATGTTCTCTTTGGTCACCTTCACACCAGTTGGAAGTGAATTCACATGAGGACTATGAAACACAGTTACCATCCCTGCAGGGAAAAGGCTTAGACCTGATGCGGAGATGAGGGTAGGGGACGAACTCGGGTCTCCCGTGCTCCCATGTTGCAACTCCAGACAGTGTTCAGCATGCTCATTCCCACCCCACCACCCCACCCCTGGAAGGCTACGAAGAAGTGAGGGCCTTCCACATGCAAGCAAGCCCTCTTCACCGTGAGCACTGGTCGCCATCGGCTGACCCGGTCGTGACCAGGACCGAACCAGTAGCCCAGACACCCAGGATCCAGTCGCTGCCAGTTTTGACTTCTACTGCTACCTATAAACTCTTTACTGGAGTAGAAAGTCCTGTCTTTCTCCCACTAAATGGCTGTGGTTTCGAACTGCTGACCTTCAGATTCCAACACCTACCACCAGGGTTTCTTAATATGTGTGGCACTATGTACAGGAACCCTGGCAGCAGAGTAATTAAAGCGCTAAACCGGTAAGGAAACGTTGGAACCAACGACCAGCCACTCAGTAGGAGACAAGTGGCAGTCTGATGCTAGAAAGAGTCAAAGATCTTGGAAACCCTATAGGACATCTATTCGCCAGGGTGGCTATGAGTTGGCGCCAACTGGGTGGCAGGTTTCGATTGACACACTACATTCATTACAGTACATACTACAACGGGGCGCAACGTGATCCTCAAAAGAATTCCACTCCCATTTCATCTTTCCACCAGCGTTTGAACCCCTTTTAGATATAGCCACGCCCTTTCCCAACAACCCTGTAAGTGCAGTATTGCTTTTATCATCAGTCCCATTTTACAGACAGGAAAAACAAAACATGGAGGAGGCGGGGTTAAGGGAGCTGACGTCAAGCTGTTCAAGAGGGAAAAGAATGTTTTGAAGCTGGTTGTGGTAGCAATTGCATGATAGTGCTTGATGTGATTGAACTATGGTTCAATATGATGTCTGTATTAAGTGCCAATAAAGTTGTGCTGGAAAAAAGAAAGACAGAAAACCCACACAGCCCAGTCTGGTCTCTCCAAGCTGAAAACAGAATTCTTCCCCGCCTCGAGTCGGAAGCCACTTCGCAACAGCTGCGCAGCCTCTGAGCTTGCCTCGCCCCGCCCCGCCCCGCCCCGCCCCACCGGCCCCGCCCCTCCGCTCCCGCCCCGCCCCTCCGGCCCCCGCGGTCACGTGCCGGCGCGGGGGCGGAGCCGGCGCAGGCACGTTTGTGCGCCTGCGCGCCGGAGGTCGACTCCGCTGAACCTACCTTGACGGGGCGGCCGCTGGGTCCCGTCGCGTCTCCGCAGGGCTCCGTCGCCAGCCGGGGCTCGGGCCCAGGCACGGGCCCGGGCCCCCGGGACATGCCCCTCCGGAGAGCCCAGGGCGACGGTCCCGCCTCCAGCCGCTGGGCCGGCGGCACGAAGGCAGGTACGGAAGCCGGTTGGGGCTCGGCGGAGCGGCCTGCGGGGACGATCGGAGGGGCCGGGCGGCTGGCGGGGTGGGGGCCCTGTGGGAGGGAGGCGGCCGGGCCCCAGCGGGCGGCAGGGCGACAGGCCGAAGGGTCTAGTCACTTCGGAGGGGCACAGGGCCTGGCATTGGGGGTCGGGAGGCCAGAGGAGCCGGTGGCAGAGTCGCGTCCTCCGTGGGAAGGGCGGGGGCCCTGCGACCCTGACTCGTTACATTTGGGGAGACGTGGAACCGGGACTTTCCGGGAGCGGAGGCCGGGCCTCGCCCACAGGCGCGGACTGTCCGGCCACGTCCGCACACTCCGGCTCCCGCTCCCGCGGCCGGGAAGCCGGCAACCCAAACTTCATTCATCGCTTCGGCTTCTGGGTTTTACCCGGTGTCGGTGTGCCCCTGTTTCCTGAAATGTCATTCACGTCCGCCCTCGAACACCCCCGTCTCAGCCAAGGAGTGCGACTCCGTGCGTGTTCGCACACCCGCCTGCGGGAGCCACCATCCGCCACTTGCCAGGATCGAATCCAGCGCCGATGATGCCGCCTCCGCCCCCAAAGAAACTGGCTCCCCAACCTCCCGACAGCCACGCATCTACTTTCTGTTTCCACGCTGCGCCGTCCATTTTAACGTTCCCTTCGTTCTGTAAAACATGAACGTTGTTCTTTTTTTAAAAATTTTTTAAACTTCGTTTCCTCTTAAGCAATAATTCCAATGAAATTTTGGTTTTGTGGCGCACTACATTTTTGAAAGTGGCTTACGTAGCATACACACCTGACAAAATTAGCAACATTCACCCTGTGTCAATTAAGATAATCTTAGGATCCCTGAGGAGGAAGCAGGTCGCTTTCCCATTTCCTGGTTCTCTGAGGAGTAGTGCCCATTGCGGAGCACCTGCCTTTTAAGGAAACATCTGGTGTCACCTCTGGACTAGTTTTCCAGTGCCCTGTTTTCTCCTGTCCTGATCCTGTGTGCTCGTGGAGCTGGCTCCTCATAAGACTTCCCTGGGCCCTGTAGCATCCTAACCTTTTGCCGATATTTGTGTGACATCTGGCCTGGCCTCAGAGCCTAGTAGTCAACACCCAAGTGGCACAGGCCTTGTGACCTGTTGCTGTGTCTCTGTGTCTGATCCTTCGAGATCTCAAAATCTGACTCCTCCCGCCTGCTACCTCTCTCCTCCCATACCTTCAGTTTTGCTCCTGAGCCAATTCATGGGAAAAATTTAGATATGAACTTAAATCTATATATTTAGTTATTATTTATTTAATAATAGTAACATATACTTATCTTATATGTGAGATATATGTTTAATAATATTTAATCGATGTTTAATTTAACTATATATATATTTAATCAGATTAAAATTCTTGGTAAAGTTACAAGAAGCCTTGCCATGTAGAGTCTATGATCGGGGTGATTTAGGTGGTTTTTCTCCCTTGTTGGCCTGAAACAAACACCCTTGGTCTATGCCCATCTTTGAGTTTCAGGTGGTTACACCCTTGAGTCCCTCGCGCTGTGGGCACTGTTTTATAGAAACATATGGCTATCGCTAATTGCCACCAATGGTGGCCCATGGACAACAGAGTGCATCCTCGCCTGCTCCTTTGCCACCTTCCAGACCCAGGGACCTTCCATCAGCCCACTGCTGTGGAGTGGGTGGAGTGGGCTGTGAGTGCCTTCCTCCGAAATTCTCTTCCCGCCTCCTCCCAGCACTCACCTGGGCTGTAGTCTGTTGTGATCTCAGGTTTCATGGCCTGAGTTCTCAGAAGGTGGTTGCCCTCTTGCTCCCGGCTGGCTCTTGCACTGTCTTGATGAAGCCTGGCATTGTTAAATTGGAATTTAACATCTGTGAAGCTTTCTTACTCAATACGTTTAAATCATCAGCGTGGAATTTTGTACTCTCACATAAGATTCCATTATTAAGTGTGTAGATCATCTACTTGATTTAAGTTACTAAGTTGGGGGGGGTGGGGGTGACATGATTTTTAAAAATGCTTTCTTTGGAAAACCTTGTAGAGGAAATATAGCGAGTGATAATCTTTATCAGCTTATTTTTATTGGGAATTAGGTGAAGGTTTACCGAGCAGATCAGCAGTTTCACATTCCAACAACTTGTGCTCATTTTGTTTCAACTCATGGCAGGCCGCCCCTCAGAGACAGCGTGGTATGCGTTGGGCTGCCAACCGCAAGGGCAGCAGTTGAAACCACCAGCTGCTCCTCGAGGGAACGATGAGGCTTTCTCATCCCATAAAGAATTACAGTCTCTGAGAACCACAGGGCCGTTCTCCCCTGTCCTAGAGGGCTGCTGTGCGCCAGTCGTCTTGAGTCCTTGACGTTGTTTTTGTTTGTATACTGCCACGTATCCCATTTCTTCCTGTTTCCATTCCTCCTTTCTTAGCCCTCCATCTAAATGCTGCCCTTTTGATCTTAAATGGTTGATCGGCTAGCAGGGAAAGGTGAGTTCAGTTCCTGACATAAAGGTCCTTTGCCTTGGGGGGGTCCCATGTTGTCTCTTACAACTGAGTTTTGCTCCACCCTTTACTCCCATTCCATTCAGGACCCTCTACTGTGATCCTTTTCAGGACGGGTGGTGGTGGTAGTCGGGCACCATCTAGTTCTTTGGTCTCGGGTTTGTGGAGACTGATGTTTGCATGGACTCATTGTTTCTGTGTCTTTCTATTTCCCACACTCTCTGATCCTTTAGACAGAGAGAGGCCAGTGGTTTAAGACTCCAGTTGCTGCTCCCTAGTGAGTCAAGGTTCTTCCCCAGTGAATTCTGCTCCCCCAGCAGGAACTTTGGGTGGTACCTGTGGTTGTGTAGCCAGAGATCATGAGGTACTCGAGTCCGTAGCCGGGGCTTAGCCTTCCTTGTCTGAACTATTGGTAAGAACTGCCGCGTCAGTGGTCTATGGACAATGATCGTTTTCACTGGACCAGACCAACGTGGTGTCTGGATCACGTAGAGCTACTTTCCTTTTGTCGGGGTATTCTAGCACAGCCTTGTATTTTACTCTCATTTAATGACACCCAGAACCTCTGCGATAAAGGAATTTGGAAGGACCTGGCTATTAAGTGGGACAATAAGGGAACTGGGGAAGAAAGGATCCAAGGGGGTTTGAATGACCTATATATGCTATGTCATAAAAACACCCCAAAACCAGGAATGCCTGAGTCGAAAGGCCATATAGAGAGCTCACCTGAGAATAAAATGGTAGCCAGTGCACCTCCGTTTTCATCTTTTCCTGGGCTCCCCAAGTGTAGTTAGTGTCTGATGTTCTCTGTGATGAAGTGTGCCTGTCTGTTCCTGTCCTTTGTATCTACAGTTGGCCCTGATCTATCTGTAATTTATACATCTCAAACTCCCCCGAGGTTTCTGTGTTCTCCCTTTTTATGCTGCAGTGAAAGGCTGCTTGTTAGATGGTGCATTGCTGTTGTGAGGTGGTGGGTGGAGCTCATGGAGGGGTAGGAGTGGCTTCCTTATTGACCGCTAGCATTTTGTCACAGGAATCTGGGGTCCATGAAGGTGGTGGCAGCTCTTGAATGGACAGCAGCTAAAATCATCACTTGAGCAACAGCCTCCTCTCGGGGAAGCCCGGGCAGCTTTAGAGACAGGCCCGAACCCACGGGTCAGTTTAAAGAGCTGCCTGAGCATGTTCTTTGCGTGGTCTTCATTTGGGAGAAGCAGTGTCATGTAGGTCATCATTTTCCAGAAGAGCAATAACTGCCAAATCACGTGTTCAGCATGTATTTACTGAGTGTGCACCCACACCCACACTCATACCCATTGCCATCGAGTTCATCTCGGCTCCTAGCAACCCCAAGGCATGGGGTGGAAGTCCCCGCGGGTTTCCAGGGCATTGTCTGTATGGAAGCCCCCACCGCTTCAGACCATCCACCTTTGCTTATCAGCCAAGAGCTGTGCCACTGGGCCACCGGGGCTCCATTGAGTGACCTCAAAATGAGAAGATCGTGCAATGTGCATTGAAAATAGGAATAGCGTCTTTCATAAGTTGGGTTCAGAACTAGTTAACATAAGGGCTTATTAGGTGGCAAGACTGAGTGCAAAGCCAGCCAGTGGCCGGGTTCTCCTCCCCAGGGTACAGTCAGTGGCTTCTCTTTGTCCCAGATTCAGAATGGCACTGCCCCATGGCTTGTTCAAAAAGACAGATGCCATATGTCTACCCAAACTGAGGGGATATGCCTAGCAACAAGGCTAATAGCTGTTTTCAGTATCAGCCTACATGAAGCAACATTCAGTATTACAGTTTAAATCCCCTTAGTTTATGGCATGTAGGGATTCAGAGGCTAAAAATATGCATAAATACCTGGTGGGTTATTGCATTGTTCTGGGATCTTCTCCCTGTCCCCTTCTACCCCCCCACCCCCGTTCAATTTGGAATTTTATTTCATTGTAGCTGAGGTGAAAGTTTACAGGGCAAATTAGTTTCTCATTCAACAATGTATACACATTTTGTTTGGTAACATTTATTGGGATCTCCTCAATGTAACAATACTCCCCTCCCCACCCACCCCCAATCCCTCCCACTTCTCAAGTTTCGGTTCTCCTGGGTCCTGCCCTAACTGCTGTCTGAGCTTTGTTTAGGAGGGAAATGCCATGTGTGACTTGACTGTTCTTAGGGACCCTCCTTCATCCTGGGTATAATTGCTCATTTTTTGGGCTAGTCTAGTGTTTGGTTGAAATGTGGCTCCAGGGGTGAGTTCAGCTCCAGTTTGGAAGAGCCTCTTAAGGCCCAGGCTTGGTGGTTGCACTAGTCTCCACAGACCAGTAAATCATTTTGAAACTGTGTGTGTGTATTAAGTGGAGGCTTTACATTTCAGATCAATTTTGAATTTTGTATTCAGCAGTGTGCACCCCCCTCCTGATTTCGCACTGTTGTAGATTACTGTCTTCTCCTTGTCCCATGTTAACACTTGTCAACCCTCCAGACTGTTACTTCATCTCCCTTCATTGCCCTCCCCGATTGGTAATTTCCAAAGTCTGATCCCTTTGGTATAAAAATATTTGTCTTAGTTTTTCCCCCCCTTATAACAGTGGTCTCAATCTTTATCAATGCAACATTTAGCCTTTTGTGATGGTCTAATTTCATTCGGCTTACTGTAGTCTTTTTATTCTAAAAAATTTTGTTCTACGTTTTTCTCTCAGCCTGTCTTGTAGCTGGGCACCATCTAGTTCCTCTGGTCTCAGGCAAATGGAAGTTACGTTTCGTGTGGGCTGTTGGCCCTTTGGACTGATAGCTTCTTTAGTCTTTGATTTCCTTCATTCCCTTTGTTCCAGATAGGAAGAGACGAGTACTTGTACCTCAGATGGCCACTCACAGGCTGCTCAGACTCCGGTCACTACTCTGCAGAGTAAAATGTAGAGCATTATCTGTATGCATTATGGTACACCAGTTGAGTACAATGACCCCTGACCTGTGGCCTAAGGTCTCAAGCCCAGTGACTCAGTCCCTCAAGGTGTTTGGTTATGGCTAAGAAGTTGGTATAGCTCTTCCCCTGGGTGCTCTACTTAACTAGATGTGCTTGTTGCAAGCAGACGCACATGCTTACGTAGAGCTTGACCCTCCCAAACCTGCGTGCATGGGTGGGTGTGCTCTCGTGTGACATGGCACTTCCGTTCCCTTTATAGCTCTGCCTACGTGCTTATCCGTAAATGAGTGTTTGCAGTGACTGGTACTGCAGGAGTGTGTGTAATAAATAGTATTTCCCATTGCTGCCTCCCAGGGTCTGTCTGCCTTTGCCTTGCCTGTGTTGTGCTGGCCTCTCCATTATTGCCGGTTTCTTTTCCCTTCACTCAAGTGAATGTCTGCTCTCTAGGTAGTGATTATACCTGCCCCCCAACCCCCTCCCCCCGCACTGTAACCATCAATTTAAAAAAATGTTGCTTTCCGTGTGTAAGCCTGTATGTTGTCTTTTTATAGTAGTGATCTCAGGCCCTTTTGTAGTTGGCTGCTTTCAGCGGGATGAGTTTCCTCCAGGTTTGCCCGTGCTTTGAAGTGTTTGGGAGATTCACCATTACTCTTTAGTGCTGCATAGTATTCCATTGTGTTTAAATACCATAGTTTGTTCATTCATTCACTCATGGGCACTTGGCCTGCTGCCATCTTTTTTACTGTTCTGAATCATGCCGTGATGAAGACAGGTGCACATGTCTATTTGTGCCATAGCTCATATTTCTCTAGGATGGATTCCTAGTCGTGGGATTGCTAGATTATACGGAGTCTCTTTTAGTTTTTAAAGGAAGCACTATACCATTTTCCACAGCAGTTGTCCTATTTTCTGGTAAGATTATTTTGTTGTTAGAAATTAATTCAACCCCTGCTCACATTTTCTCTCAGCTTATGTTGTTGGCAAAACAAAAAAACATCTTCTCTGTTTCCTGAGCAGGTACACCCCCTTTTGACAGTGTACATCCTGGTTTTGCTAAGGACGGCCCTAAGGGCCAAAGGAAATCCCCTCCTGGCTAGCCCTTCCCATCTCCCATCCCCCTGGACCTGACAGAATTTCCGTTTTCCTTCATGGAATAAGAACGTTCTACCGAATCTTTCCTCTGCCTGCAATGCCGTTCTCCTCAGGGTGATGTTCTCTTTAAGAAAGTGCCAGGCACAGGAGAAACGAAGAGGGATGGAGAGGGAGGGGCACACATCCTGGCCCACCAAGTCCTGAGGACGATATTCTTGCTCAGAGCAGACAATGCACAGAGAGGACCATAGGGCCCGTCCCACCACAAGACACGACGTCCCTCACTGAACCACAGCACTATGGGGGACAACACTGGAGACACAGTGCGGGAATTGCACCCAGTTTGCCTCCATCACACTGGGGCGAAACACTAAAGACATGCAACAGAGCAGCAAGAGGAGCAAAGAAAAGGAAATCCCCGGGGAATGCCAAAAATAGACTTTGGAGACAGAGTGTGGCACCCCTTCCGACTCGAAAGGCCAACAAACAGACCTTGAACTATTTATAGGCTTTTCCATTTTTGTCAGTGGCTTGCTTTTTGTTGTTATTTTGTTTTGTTCTATTGTTCTGTTGGTTTTATCTTCCTTTGTTGTTTTGTTCGGCTTTCCCTGGTTTTTTTTTTTTTTCACTTATTAATGTAACTGCATGTCTGTCCAGATAAGTTAGGTGGGATAAACAATTCAGAGATGAACAGAATGGGACCAATGATGCGAGAGTGGGGGGATTTGGGAGAAGTGAAGGTGGGAGAAAGAAAGGGAGGGGGGGAGGGAGACCAACCCAGGGAAAGGGAACTACAAGTGAACTGAAATCAATGGAGAGAAGGGCGTAGGATGTCTAGTGGGGCTTAATCAAGGGCAATGTAGCAGTGAGGAATTACTAAACCTGAATGAAGGCCGAACATGATGTGGGACAAGAGGGAAGTAAAAGGAAATAGAGGAAAGAATCAGGAGGCAAAGGACATTTATAGAGGTCTAAATACAGGCATGTAATATGTAAATATATATATAACGAGAGGGGAATAGAACTATGTACTCATATCTATATGTTAAGAATTAAGATAGCAGATGGACATTGGGCCTCCACTCAAGTACTCCATCAACACAAGAACACTTTATTCTAATAATCCAGCATTCTATGATGCTCACCTTCCCAATATGATCGCTGAAGACAAAATGGGTGCATAAGCAAATGTGGTGAAGAAAGCTGATGGTGCCTGGCTATCAAAAGTTATAGCATCTAAGGTCTTAAAGAAGGGATCCTCAAACTTTTTAAACAGAGGGCAGTTCACTGTCCCTCAGACCCGTTGAAGGGCTGGACTATAGTTTTTTTTTAAAAAACTACGAACAAATTCCTATGCACACTGCACATATCTTATTTTAAAGTAAAAAAAAAGGGGGGGGGATAAACACCCGGCGAGCCGCATGTGGCCTGCGGACGATAGTTTGAGGACCCCTGTCTTAAAGGCTTGAAGATAAACCTATCTAGCTGAGAAGCAACAAAGCCCACATGGAAGAAGCATACCAGTCTGTGTGATCATGAGGTATCGATGGGATCAGGTATCAGGCATCTAAGCCCCAGAACAAAATCATACCCAATGTGAAGGGGGGTAGGGAGGGTACGTGGAGTGGAGACCCAAAGCCCATCTGTAGACAATTGGCCATCCCTTCACAAAAGGGTCACAAGGAAGCGATGACCAGTCAGGGTGCAGCATAGCACCAACGAAACTCACAACCTGCCTGTAGTTCTTTAATGCTTCTTCTCCACCACTATCATGACCTCAATTCTATCTTATAAATCAGATTAGACCAGAGCATGCCACTGCTACAGATAAGAGCCCACACACAGGGAATCCAGGACAGATAAACAAACGCCTTGGGGGCCAACAATGGGAATAGAGATACCAGGAGGATTAGGGGAAGATGGGGGGAGAAAGGTGGAATTGATCACAGGGATCAACATATAACCCCTTCCCAGGGGGACGAACAACAGAAAAGTGGGTAAAGAGTGACAGAGGATGATGTAAGAAGGGTTCATGAGGGAAGGCGGGTGGGGGAGGGATGGGGAGCTGATATCAGGGGCTCAAGTGGGCAGAGAATGCTTTGAAAATGATGACGACATATGTATAAATGTACTTGACACACTGGATGAATGTATGGATGATATAAGATGTAAGAACCCTATAATGAAAGTATTTAATAAAAAAGAGAGAGAGAAAGTACCAAACTATGTTCTCCGTTCAGCCTCTCCTGACTGCCTCCGTCGTCATTTTCCCCTGGGTGCTGAAACCCTTCCAGATTTTGTCCCTGCCCCTCCCAGAGCCCTCTGAGTTTCTCAAGGGCTGCCAGTGAGTCACTGGCCTCTTTGTCAGCCCAGCGTAAGTAGGCGCTCACTCGGTGGTAGACGAATGAATGGGTGGACGGCCTGATGGAAGCTGACACACGGACAGTCACAGCTTAGCCAGGGCCTGGAGCACCTGCTCAACCACTGACTAGTTGGAAGCTGTACTGGTGGTGGCCATCGGCGCCAGGGCTCTTGATTTCTGGTAGAGTCGCCGGTGGTTTAGCGTTTAGCCTAGGCCCCTCGGGAGAGCGTCGGGTTGGGCAGGGTGTGCTCTGAAGGCCTGCACCGGAGGCTGTCTCACTGGAACACGTGGGCACTTCCTAGGCACTGAGAGAAGACACTGCAGTCTCATCTAGCCAGGAGGACAGGTTAGTCTGGGTCAGAAGGCACTGGGTGGCTTACTGCCCTGTCTGCACTTCCTGTTGCCCACAGAGCCTCGGTCCTGACAGGCAGGGGACCCAGCTCGTGTGCAGCTTCCTCATGGACTTCCACTTCAGCATAGGGAGAGCTCCGCTGAGCCTCACCGCCTCACCCTGCCCCCGCAGCGCTGGCAGTGGAAGGGGCGTGGTGCTCCTTGTCTCCCCATTTTACGGGCACCCTTCTCAAGGGAGCTGGCCTACAGCAGGTTCTCCTCAACACCAGACGCACCGCCTGGTGACATGGCTCTGCTCGTGGCCTATTCTCAGTGGTGCCAGCAACCAGGAAGAAGCCGAATGCTGCCTGGCCTGTGCCTTCCAGAAGGAGAGCGGCTCTGCGATAGGAGCCGACCCCATCCTGAGCTTTCTCTCCCCTCCTGGTGAGGGTCAGGGCCCAATGCGGACATTCATGGTGCAGCTGCCTGGCAGGGAGTGTGTGCCGTGATGCCAGCACCGTGTGCCTAAAAGGAGGCCCCTGTGTGTGCTGCGCCGAGCCCTGAGCAGGGAAGGTGCACTGGCCCGCCTCGGCCTCATGCCTCACCCCTGTGTTTGGCAGACCTGAACGCCAAGAGGAAAAAGAAAGTGGCACACATATACGAGGCCCTGAACAGTGACCCCGCCGACGTGGACGCCCTCCGGCGCCTGGCCATCGATGAAGGCGGCCTCCTGACTGATGAGATCCGCCAGAGAGTGTGGCCCAAGCTCCTCAACGTCAGCACCAGTGACCTCCCTCTTGTGTCAGGTACCAGCGTGGGTGACCTTGAGGGCAGGGGAGGATGGAGGAGGGTGCAGGGAGACCCCTACCAGGATCTTTGATTTCCATGCTCCTCTCAGATCACGAGCAGGTGGGCAAAGCAGAAATGCCGTGGGCCTGTGTGGGCCACCCTGAAGGCAGGGCCCACTGCGAAGAAAGGCTCTTCAGAGGCGGAATGCACTTTCTCAGGGGTCAACGGGTTGGCTAGGTAGGGAGCTTATTAAAATCACCTGCTCTAGTCTAGAGCCAGGAGTGCTGATGGTGCCCTGGTGACATGTTCTCAGGCCAGTGGCTAGAAACCACCAGCTGCTCTGTGGGAGAAAGAGGAGGCTTTCCACTCCTGTGAAGAGTGGCAGTCCAGGAGCGGGGGGGCAGTGCCTCCGTGCCCGACGGGATCGCTGTCAGCCAGTCGTCTCCATGTGGTAAGCTTGGTTAGGGAGTCTACCGTGCTTGGGTGTGAGTTTGAGGAATGTGTGTGGTAAGACGCTCTCTCGTTGATTCAGGTGCAGCTGGAACACAGTTTGGGTGATGCCAGGCTGCAGGGAGAGAGAGTTCAAAAACCAGCAACAGTTAAAACCCCTTTGGGTTGGAAAAATGCCAAGATCCTTGTCGATTATAAAATTCTGTGATTCTGTGAAAGCTTAATTGTCAAGGCCCAGGTAGTAGTAAGAAGATCCCTGTGCCCACAGTGAGAGAGCCAAAGAAATGCTGCCAAACCAGGAGGCCCACCATGGGGTTGGTTCTGCCGTGCTGTCAGTGTGGCAGGGTTCCAGGAGCTGAGGTGCTCTCTGCCATTTGGCAACTCTTAGTTGAGCACCTGTTGGGTGCCAGGTACGTAGATAGTGAAGCAGGCCACTGTCACCAGAAGGCCAGTGCCACAGGTCACGTTGCTGCATTCCCACTGCACAGACGGAGAGGACGTCCCTCTCTCTAGCTCCATACCTTCACATCTGTTGAGCAGATGAAGGCTGGGAGGGGAAGGACTGCATAGGACCCTCTGGGGCCCATCAGGGTTGTGAGGGAAATAGACACTTGTTACAGGACAGCTAGAGTCTCATGTTCACACTCCTGTTCACACCGTCCTGGGCTTAGCAACCCAGAATGAGCGCTGTCTCCCATCGGCAGTGTCTTCGGTTTGAGAATGGCAGTCACTGGAGAGAGCAGAGCAGCTCTGTGTGTGTCCTGAACAGCCCCGTGCTCCCCAGACGACGTAGATGGTAGCGTTTGCTCAGGGGCTATGGCTTCCACAGCCATGACCTTATTATCGGATACTTACAGTAACACATGGGAGGGCATGTCCCCCATTGCACAGCTGCGGACAGTGATGGCCCTGACTGCCCTCTGCTGCCCTCCCCTCCCCACCGGGTTCCCTCCTGCGCAGTCCTCAGGACCAGCACGTGTCCAGCGTGTCCTTCTGCTGGCCCCGGACCTGCCTCCCAGACGTCCTCACAGGGACAGTTCCTTCTCCGCAGGGAGGAGCCTTCGGCAGATCAGCAAGGACTACCAACAAGTGCTGCTGGACGTCCGGCGGTCTCTGCGGCGCTTCCCTCCCGGTGAGCAAATTGGCGCCCCGCACCTGCCCCTGCCCTCCCCACGCCAGCCTCGGCAGTCTCCCAGGTGACCTCCCTCGGGGGACGCTGCTTCCTTGGCACTTGCTGCACGCCTCGTCCACTGAGTCATTCTCTGGATAATGCAGCCACTTTCAGTCTCCACTCTGAAAACCCAAGGCAAGCCTGCTCTAGAGGTGGGGAAGGAGAGTGGAGTGCTTTGGGCTTTTTTTCCCCCTTTAGGACCCCAGAAGGGACTTTATGGGGATTCCAAGACTCGTTGGTCTGGCTTGAAAGTGCAGAGTGGTTTAGATCCGGCCACCAGCGAGAACGGGTCGTGCCTTCTGTAGATTGGGTTTATAGAGGGCCACCTTGTGGAAGACTGGTGCCACAGTGGTGATGAGTTGAGGTGCTGACCGTAGGTCAGCCGTGTGAAACCACCAGCTGTTCTTGGGAGAACGACAAGGCTTTCTCCTCTCGGAAAGAGTCAGAGTCTCAGAAACCCACCATGCGGGCAGTCCTACCCTGTGCTAGAAGGTGGCTGTGAGCTACCTGGTGTTACACTCAGAGGCCAGCCCTGTGTGCGGACAGAGTGCTCTTGGAATTGCTCCTCACCTCCAGAAAGAGGAAGAGTGGCCATGGCCGCCGTTTTCCCAGCAAAGGAAGCTGGGCCACAAACCTCGTGCTTATGACCTGGTCACTCTGCCTCTCGGGCCGTCAAGGGAGGAGACTTGCTGAAGGAACGAGAGCCTCCGAACTGGCTGCCTCACCCCGAAACCCGGCTCTGGCTCCCATTGCAAGGGCCTCCTTTCCCGGCCGCAGCCTTGATACTAGAGGGGCTCGCGCAGCTCCCTGTCCATAGCTGCCACGCTCGTGTGCATAGAAGTGTCCCTTTTCCTTGCCCGATGCTTCCGGAGGAGACCACGCAGATGGATGCCCTCGTGTTCATCTGCAGAGGGAACCGGTCTTCCCTCTGAGCCCTTCACGCCCCTTGTATTTATGGGACCCTGGGTGACACATACCGCCCCCTCACTCAGCTGCTAATGGCAAGGCTGTCTGAGGCCACCAGAAGCAAGACCTGGGGACGTGCTTCCAAAATGCAGTCTCTGGACAAGGTGGAGCACACTTCTCCCGACACGCCGGGCCCCCAGCATCCACTGCTGATTGCGATGCCTTTTGATAAATGATCATTGTGACTGCATGTGCTTCGTTGTTTACAATTATAACTTGACAATTCATAATACAACAATCTAAAGATGGGACCCTACTTAGGAGGGAGGAAGATGATTCATACAATTACCGTGAACCACTTGGGACAAATGAATCATGGGTGCACTTAACTAAAGGGCCCTACTCCTTTTTCAGTCTCATCAGCAAATTATGAAGGTTTCAGTTGGAGGCCGTAATTTTGTTTGTTCGTTTTTGAGGGGAGAGGATGTTTTCATTGATGTCACATCAATTGAAATCCCATCTGTAGGTGGGATTTTCCACGTAAGCTTCATATTGCTTTTTAAAATACAGATTAGTTGTTATTTCCCAACACGAGTGGCATCAGGTCGATACTTTTATAAGTGATTGTACTAGGTCCTTCGTCCATCTCCAAGGAGTGGAAGCTCCTGGGAACTGAGCTGTGTAGTTGATTTCACATTATTAACTGGGGAAAATGAGTGACCTGGAAATTAGGGCCACATCAGGACCATAACCTGATACTTTCCCACTGAAACTTTTGAAGTGTGCTTTTCTTTGAGGAGGGTGTGCAGGAGCATCATCACGGTGGGAAGGACTCTTTGGTGAAGTTTTCCCCAGTGGTTTGTGCTAGAGCTTTGCCTGACTTTCTCAAATGGTCGCTCTTTGACCTTTTAGAAAGTCACCAAGTAACCTGTTGGCGCATCCCCAAACTGCTGCGGTGATCTTTGCTCCGGTTGTGCAGAGTTTCAGGCTTGTGCTGGTCAAGTTAAAGTTCCCCAGAGCCATGCTTCAGCATTTTGATCCCGTGGAAAGCTCTGCCCTTGGCTGCAGTTGATCTGCACGCAACTGTATGGCACCCATTGAGCAGAAAGTTTGCTCCTCTTTCAGTCAGAATTATGTGCGTTGAGATGCCTGTGATGTTGACTGTTATTTCTACTGTTAATTGTCAGTCCTCTTTGGTTAGGGCACCAATAAGATTTTTTTTTTCCCTCAAAAACTGATGTGGATGATCTGCTGCTTCTGGCCACCTCTTCCATCTCATCTCATACCTTCTGAAGAGAAGCCATCCTTCCATAAAAGCTGGTTTCTGTGGCGCACTGCCCATCAGCTTTCTATGCATCCTTGATGAGATGCATGCTCCTTTCAGTTTGTGTTGCCCTGGGCTTGCTGACCCTTCCTGGTAGCAGATTCAAACAAGGTGTACTTTTTTCTCTTTCATTCCATTACCTACCTATAGTACTGGGTTTATTCCATTTTATTTTATGATTCTGGAGTGTGTCTTTCTGAGAGAGCTGGGTAAATGGGGCACGGAGGTGAACTTTGCTCTTATCTTAAGCTCTGTGTTCAGTTTAGTCTTATCAGTCTAGGCCCTTACAGCAGCTGCTTCCTTTCAGAGTATGCACGTCAATGGCAGAGCCGTCGGGACAGGAAAGTGGTGCTGTGGCTGGCTCTCCTTAAGCAGGCTGAGTTGGGGCAGAGAAGCCGTGCTGAGCACGGACAGAGCGAGCTGCGTCCCCTCCGAGGCTCTGCTGCTCCCACCTGCATCTTCAGGTCAAGAGGACTAGTTAGTACCTCCGTAAGATATGCTTTGGTTTAGCGGAGAACACACAGCGTTTAAATTTCCGTCGTGGATAACTTTAGGCCCATGGAAAAGTAACAAAAATAAGACAAGGAATTTCTAGGTACCTTTTCTGCCCATTTCCGTCTCTGTTAACATTCCACATTTGCTACGGAGTGCTTTCTCTGTCTCTTGTGCACGACACACGCGCACACGTTTTTCTCCCTGGACCATTTACGAGTAAATTGCTTGGAAACAGCCTAGGTGCCCATCCACAGTTGCATGGATGGGTAAGGAAAAAGTAGTGGTTACATACAATGAAGGACTCCGCCCCAGTAAAGAAAATGAGTTCCTGAGATAACTGGAGGCACGAGGAACCCAGAGGATATTCTCTTGAGTGAAGTTAACACACGCATGTTGTGTGCTCCTATTCTTGTGAAGTGACGTGAACCAGCAGCCCTCAGAGGCACGTCCCAGATAGTAGGCACTTGTTATTGGTGGTGCTGGAAGGGCATCGCCCGTGAGGACTGTGAACACCGTCTCTGAAAGCCCGCTGCTGGCCGGCTCCTGGTCGCTCAGTGCTTCTCCTCCTCCCCCCACCAGGGATGCCCGACGAACAGAGGGAGGGGCTCCAGGAAGAGCTGATTGATGTCATCCTCCTCGTCTTGCAGCAGAACCCGCAGCTGCACTACTACCAGGGCTACCATGACATCGTGGTCACGTTTCTGCTGGTGGTAGGCGAGAAGCTGGCCACACCCCTGGTAGAGAAACTGTCTACCCACCACCTCAGGTACCAATGCAGGGGAACTTGAGGGATGAGTGTCACTCTCCAGGTCCCTCTGGGGCTAACTCCTCAGCTTCTCCTCCGCTTTTTCCGGTCCTTGTCCGCCTGTGATCAGACTGAGCTCTTTGGATTCTCTCCCTCCAGGGATTTCATGGAGCCAACGATGGACAACACCAAACACATCCTAAATTATCTGATGCCCATCATTGACCAAGTGAACCCAGAACTCCATGACTTCATGCAGAGGTACATGTGTCCGCATCTCTCTGCTGCCCACCTTACGAACTTCGCTCTTCCCCAGGAGTCTAGCTCTCGGCCGTCAGCGGCTTCATGCCGCTTGGGTGACACTGGTCTGAGCTGCCCTTTGCAGTTGCCAGCTCCCTGGGCCATTTGGGCTGTGCACGGCCTTTGAGCACTTTAGGGGTACAGAAGAGGCCGCAGCTCCCCCCGGAGGAGTTCCTGTGTGGCTTGGAGTATGTCACAGGGGTCCTGGAGGGCTTGCCGCCGAGGAGGAGCGAGCCTTGCAGGATCCGGGGACACGGATCACCAGGGTCGGGTGGGTCAGAAGCGAAGCAACTGTCTCTTGGCAAATCTCATATGACATGATGTGTTTCCTTTCTCCTGCTTAGTTGGAAATGTATCCTTAATCAGTGCTCGCTTGCTACTTACTTAAACAGTTTTATTTTGAACCCACATGACCTATGCCTTTTTTTTTGGTAACAACTAGTCTTAAGACGTTTTGGAGTTCTGTTTCCTGAAAAACTTATCCGCGGTATTTTCAAGTCTGAGCATAGCTAGAAAGGCACCTAGGGCCATGTTGTGCTATGAGTGTTGTGATTGTGGGTACAGTGTCCACATGTTTATGAGGAAAAGGTGATGGATTTCCCCAAAACCTGTTTCCCTTATGCTTCCTTTTCACCAGTACTGAGCACGAGCCGGAGAAAGGGAGGGGGTGAGCCCGCAGGGGATAACGGCTGGGTTTCCTTTGCTCCTAGTGCCGAGGTGGGGACCATCTTTGCCCTCAGCTGGCTCATCACCTGGTTTGGACACGTCCTGTCTGACTTCAGGCACGTCGTGCGGTTATACGACTTCTTCCTGGCCTGCCACCCTCTGATGCCCATATACTTTGCAGCTGTGGTAGGTACGGGCCACCAGCCAGCAACTAGGTTCAGCGTCCCCTGCCCAGCTTGGCTCACCTTCCCTTCTCTGAAGGGAGGCCCGATGAGCAGGGCATTGCCCTGCAGGGTGGATGTGCGGCGTTTCCCTGAGGGCCTGTGTGGCGTTTCCCTGAGGGGTGAGGTGGGGAGCACTCTATGTACACAGACCTCTGGAGTCTCAGTGACCCGAGCAACTCAGACGCCTTAAAGCATGCGCTGCAAAAATAAATAAATAAATAAAAGCATGCGCTGCAAGTGAGCAGCTCCCTGCTGACATCTCCTGGCCTGTGTCCATCTTACCGCCACACACTATTAGGGACACGGTCCCCAGGTGGAGGACAAGACGAGAATCTAGCATTGAGAGACCTGGGTCAGGTGCTGGGCTGCTAACTGCAACACTGGCATGTCGGAGCCCTGAGTGTCTGCCCGGGGAAGGACAGGCTGTCTCCTAATGGGGAGAGTTCCAGCCTTGGGAGTCTGGGTTTGGTTCTGTGAGTCAGCATCACCCCAACTGCTGTGGGCAGGGCTGGTTGATCCCTTTTTTTTTTTTTTTTTAACAGTAGCAGGTCTGGTGCTTGAAATTAGAAGGGTCTGAATCTAGGGGACAGAGGGGACTGGGGCTGGGACCTGGGAGTTCTTGATAGGTCCTCCCTGTCTTGAGCCTTTGCTGACTGGTGTTCTAGGATGCTCTGAGCAAGCCTCTCGTCTCCTTTCTCCGAAAGCATTCCTATAGGGTCTAAGGGATGTCCGTACAGGTGCACCTGGAAGGGCTGAGCATTTACTTGGTTGGCCCCTTGGCATAGGGAGGTGGCGGCCCCCCCCAGCAAGGAGCACTTCCTCGGGGGCATGGCAGCAAGCCCGTCCCTAAGGAGCTTGCGCGAGGGCCTGCCCACCTCAGAACGTGACCGGCTCTCCCCAGATCGTGCTGCACCGAGAACAGGAGGTCCTGGACTGCGACTGCGACATGGCCTCCGTCCACCACCTGCTCTCCCAGATCCCCCAGGACCTGCCCTATGAGACACTCATCAGCCGGGCCGGAGACCTCTTTGTCCAGTTCCCCCCATCCCGACTCGCCCGGGAGGTGGCCGCCCAGCAGCAGGCCGAGAGGTGAGCCGTGGAGGGGAGTAGGAGTGAAGGGCGCCCCCACAGACCTCAGCCCCAGTTCCCACCCCAGCACTCCCTCCTTCGGCCCACTCCTCTCATGCTCGCCCTTCCTCCTGTCTCCTCCTCACAGAACTGCAGCCTCGACCTTCAAGGACTTTGAGCTGGTGTCTGCCCAGCAGAGGCCGGACATGGTGCTGCGGCGCCGCTTCCAGGGGCTCCTGCGGCCCGAAGACCCGGCGAAAGTCGTCCTGACCAAACCCAGGACCAACCGCTTCGTGAAGCTGGCGGTGATGGGGCTGACAGTGGCCCTGGGGGCAGCTGCCCTGGCTGTGGTGAAGAGCGCCCTGGAGTGGGCCCCCAAGTTCCAGCTGCAGCTGTTCCCTTAAAAGCCACAGGAGACACTTTGAGGGGGGGGGGTCTACATGGGAGGGGATGGAATGTCCTTTATTAAAAGGGTCCTGTCAGGGAGTTTCTATTCCTGCCACCCCTCCCTCCCTGCCCTTCTCCAGGGCCAGTGGGACCCGGCGCTGCATTCCTAGCTCTCCTCACTGGGTGCCTCAGTGGGCCTGAGGGTGCCGCCCAACTGGGAGGAGGTGGTTTCTCCAGCGCCCAACTGCCTTTGGAACCAATGAGGCCCAGGCTGCCTATAGCAGCCATGCGGCTCCTCCCGCCCGCCTGCCATCGGCAGGGTTGGGCCTGGGGAGGAAAGGGAGCCAGGGAGTCCAGCTCCGGCCTGGGCTGCAGACCAACAATCCTGGTGGGCAGGGCTCTGCTGGGGTCAGTGGCCGGTGGGCGGGCATCGGCTGGATACCCCCAGGAAGGACTATCAGTTGTCAGGACCTGGACCAAGGTTAACCTGCCCCTTTTTCTTCCTCCCTCCCAATTCCATTAGCCACATGGCCTTGCTTAGAGCCTTTTTTAATACTATTTTTAGAACTCCATACACCGACCTAGAAAGCGTCTCCACTTTTAGAATAACCATCCCTTCACAGCTATCGTTCCCATTAGAGGATGCACCCCTAAACTGCGTGTTCCACGCAGCCTGCACCCCGACTCCTGTGGTGCACTTCCTCTCGGCCTCTCCTCCCAGACAGGCACCTTCTCACTACCCCGGTGTCACCTTCCATGCTTGGTTGGAAATGTCACCGGAACCTTGGAAGGGGACAGACTGCAGCCTGGAGGGCTGGATGGCAGCCTGGTCCCCGCACCCTGAGGGCTCTGCAGGCCTAGTGCTCGGCCCAGCGGCTTTTCCCGTCAGTGAGGCCAGGTTCATCTTGGATGGACACTGGCTGGAAAAAGTGCCTTTGCTGCTTTCCAGACTCGGGGTACAGCCTGAAGCAGCCACGCCCTTTCACTTACCCGCTCGCTCTCAGCAGGTGTTTCCTTAACGTGGCAAGCACGCCGCCCAGAGTGCGCACTGTCTGCCCTCACCCTGGCAGGACCCACCACGGCATGATGGGGACAGACTCCTGGGGACAAAGGAGATTCGGCTGGAGCCTGAGTTGACATGGCAATTAGTCCCAGTTCTTCACAGTAGTTTGTCCCCCTCACAAAACGGGGAGTAGCACCTTCCCCAGGTGAAGTTGACGAAAGAGAAGGCAGGTCAGGGGGTCGCCGATGCCCGGCAGGCTCTCTGGATCGGAGAGGGTCACCTCTGAAGGAAGCCCCTCGGCCCGCCAGCATGCGCCCTTCTTCCGCTGTGAAGAATCTGTGTAAATGTTTTGTACAGAGCCCTGTCTGAAATAAACAGCCATACATGGTTACCCATCTGTTGTTTGCTGAGCTGGAGCCCCTGGGCCTCCCAGCCCAGCCCCAGCTCCTAGGGTCACCCTTGGGTGTTAGCCTGGACTTGCTGGAAACCGGGTCCAGACCCTCAGTCTTGTTTCTCCTTCACCTGCAGGAAACAGGCTCCCACACGTCAGTGGCTGGCACGTAGCCCGGAGGGTGGGGGGGGGGGGCGGGGAACATTTAAGGGCTTAAGGCTTACAGGCAGTGCTGGCCCTGACATCCTGGTGGAAATGCCACTTGGTCTCCCTGATGCTCCCTGACCTCAGTCATGCCAAGGGCCTGCTGCCTCCACCCTGAGGATGGACGCATGGGTCCCTGGAGGAGCCAGGATACCTGTAGTCTGGGATATTATAAGTCTGCCTACTGAAGGGGACCTAGGCTGAGCCGACCAGTTGTGGCCCCCATTGCCTTTTGGTGGGGTGCTGGGCCTGCCCCCAGAATCTGGCACCAGAGGGCCTGCCCCCGGAATCTGGCACCAAGGGGGCATTGGAGGAACGGGGATTTGAGGAAGGTGTGTGGGTGGTCTCACAGGAGCTGCTGTTGGAACATGAAGGGTGTGGCCTTTGGTAACTGGGTGTGCAAAGCTGAGAGGACCACAGCTCAGTCTCAAATGGGGGTGTGTGGGGGCTGCAGCATCCAGGAAGGTTGGAGTTGGGGTTTGCATTGAGGTCTCGTGGGTGTGACATGAGTGGACATGAGTTTAGGGTCTGGGCCAAAGCTTTAAATCCCTGGGGAAGGAGACAAAAGCCACCTGGGAAGGAGGGAGGAGCTGGGTAGCAGGCTCGGGCTGGGCAACATGCTTTCTGCCATGTCACCTCCTCGGGGTTGGTTTTCCAGAGCTGGGTGTACGCAAACTGGAACCACATGGGCATTCTAATGAACCTGCCTCTGGGCTCCTCGGGACAGTGAGTCACAGGAAGGAAGCAAGCCCGCAGTACTGCTCGGTTCCCTGGAACAACTTTCTCGTGCAGCCACCTCCCTCCGTGTGCTGTGTGGTGACCCCGCTGCCCTTGCCCCTGCCTTCCCCAGGGCCCTTTCCGTGCTGGGAGTCACATATGGTTGGAATTTGCCAGCTGTGGACCAGCTTCCAGCTTCCTGGTTTCCCAGTGAATGGCTCTTCTGCCAGCCCAAGACACTGGACACATGTCACCCTGGCACAGGCTGAAGGGCACTCCATCCATTGCAGCTATACACTATCCAAGCAGTAGCTTCCTCTGGCATGCATCCCTCTGCCCCCATGTTGCTCACTTACAGTTCGGACCTGGGGCTTCCCAAGTAGTTTGATTCCAAATTCCAGGGACAATGTTGCCTTGAGCTCTGCCCTGGAGTGGGTAGTGGGGCACATGACCTGGGGAAGTGGAGGCACCTGGAATGGGATGGAGCAGGAGGCTCAGGCCCCCGAGGAAACCCGCTCCCTCCTGATTCCACCCTGGGCTGCAGGTGATGTGATGGGGTGGAGGTGCAACCTGGCAACCACACAGCCCCCTGCTCAGCATGTCTCCAAGGGAGCCGTCAGCAAAGGCATGCATTGCCATCCGCTTAGGAGAGTGCTGGTGTGTGGTGACGAAGATGGTGATGAACTTGGCACGTGTGCCACTTTTCAACAGAAGCTAGACACCTAGATGTTAATGCCATTGCTTCTCCACCGGACCCTACCGGCAGCCCACAGCCGAGGGACCACAGCTGCTGCTGAGGGTGCAGAGAACATCTGGGAGTGGCTAGCTGGTGGAACCCGGTGAACGTAATGGACACCATGGAATGAAGAGCCAGGGGCTGACATGGTGAGGGTTTTGTCACGCGTGGACTAATCAAGCTTTTGACACCCCGCTTGTACCAAGAGAAGGGGCTCTTCTCTCTGGGCTCCTGAGAGATGCCCAGACAGGCCCTAGTAGGCGAGGAGGCGCCTCCTGCCCTACTGGGCTCCCAGGTCTCCATGTTCCTTTCCCGGCCAGGGGGCTCTGTTGACCTCAACGGGCTCCTGGGACTAGGGGGGGCTCCTGGTGGGTCCCCACAGCTACACCTCTGTGAGTCTTCAGGGCAGCGCTGGGAGCCCTGTCCATCACCCATTCTCCATCTCCACCCCCGCACCTTGGGTCGACTCAGCTACACCTTAGCACCGACGACAGGTGGCAGTTCCTTTCCCAGGGGGCGGGCAGGCTTTCCCCTTGAAAGCTCAAGCCCAGATTCTGGTGCCTGGAGACAAATAGATGCTGATGGCCCACCTCAGGCCTCTGCACCTTGTCAACAGAAAGGCAGTCCCAGTGAAAACGCACAGAAGGGGCCTCCCAGGGCCCTGGCTGCATCACTGACCGGCAGGTTTAAAACAGGCTGCGAACCCTCCCCCTCAGAAGCAGCCGTGACAGCTTACGTTAGTGCTAAGATACCCGTCCCCAGCTCTGGAGGCCCTGGGAGGTCAGAGCAGGCAGCAAGCCTCACCACCTCGTCCAAGCAGACTGCTCACTCTCCCGGCTGCCGTGGGGTTTCTGTTCTTCGCCAGCACCACATCCCTCTGGTCTGCCTCGTCCCTGTACCGCTCTGCTGGAAACCCTTGACACACGGCAAGTCCCCTGTCTAGGCCATGCTGACGCAACAGCACCGCCTCCTCCCAACTCAGGCCTGTCTGCCCAGGTGTATCTGAGCAGACTTGAACTTCCTTCCAGGTGCGTTAACTGTTGACACCACTCAGGGACCCCTGTGAAGAAGCACCAGCTTCCTCCCCCGAGGTCCTCGCCATGACCATCTCTCACACCCTCAAGGACACATACGTGCTGCTTCCTGGAAACCATTTTAATTCACTCACACAGTGACAGGGAGGTGTTGACACTGGATCTGCTGGGCTGAGCTTTAAAACCAGCCTGACCGCACTCCTGGCCCCCTGCCGGACCAGCAGCTGCTCCTGGAGACCCTGGGCCTTGGGCCGCAGAGAAAGAGGACAGTCACAGCAGGGGCAGGGCAGCTGCAGACTTGCTCAGGGGGCAGCGGATGAGAGTAGTTCTGAGCGGTGGGCCCACCAAGGCCTCTGGCTGGGTCAGATGGAGCTGGTGGCCAGGGGGTCGAGGAGCAGTCCAGCGGTGAGTCCCAGGGAAGGACAAAGGCACTGGGCAGCACAGGGGCCTTGCCTCTCAAAGGCCACAGGACCCATCTCCGCCGAGCCGAGGCCACACTCCCAGTCCTACCTCACAGTTGGTGTGGGGACGGGACCACCCTCAGCTCAGTGACAGTTCTGACAGCTGGGGTGGCAAGGAATCCCATTCATCCTGCAGCGGCAGCCCCCAGTGGTGTCTCCAGGGCCCTAGGGGATGGGGGCAAAAACACAAAGAGTAATGAAGACAGAGGTCCCTGTGCTGCCCCAACATGTCCCCACAGCCCTGGTTTCTAAGGGGCTTGTGCTAAGCCTCACTTGGTAGTGTGGGCTGTCACCAAGGTGAACTCTGGGCTCCCACCCAGACCCAGTGCCGGGCAGGACCTGTTGAAGATGCCCCAATCCAGGGACATCCCCTAATGGTGCCAGCTGCCATTTGGGGGGCACTCACCCTATGACGGACCCCCTGCTGAGAAACACTACATGGACTGTTTCCAACAACAACCTGAGAGAGGTGTGCTATCCTCCCCTCACAACAGCAGACACAGAGACTCAGGGACTCCGATCCACGCCGTGTGTGTGTGTGTGTGTGTGTGTGTGTGTGTATGTGCGCGCGCGTGCGCGCGCGCCAGGGCTAGAGGCCAGCCCATTTCCGAGTCCAGACTGGATCACTCAGCACTGCGCACCAGGGCGTAGCCAGCCGTTTCAGGCTTTGCTGCCCACACTGCATGCACTTGGCGGGGCGCAGGCCCTGTGAGGCACCAGCGTGGCTGTGCACCAATAAGGTGCCGTGCGTGGCAGTGGCGGATCAAACGTGCAAGGGCTTGTGTCCAGGAAAACACAGGCTCGGAAACCCCACAGAGGGTCATTGTGAATCGGAATCAACCTGATGGCAGTGGGCGTGGTGCTGTTTTTAATAAGGGCACCAAAACTTCATCGTTTTGTCAGTTGTTCAAACCACCAGCTGGCGCCTGTCTCTGTCATGGTCGTGGCCTTGCTCTGTCTCTGGTCACTGAGCCCTAATCAATAACACATGCACCTCCCAGGGAGCAGGGTGGCCCAGTGCTTAGCTAGGAGGTGAAGAAGGGGCCTCAGGGCCTGGCAATCTGCTTGTGGGAGGTCTCAGCCTTGAAACCACTGGGGAACAGTTACTCTTCGTGCAAAGTCACCAAGTCAATTCTGACTCATGGTGACCCCACAGTCCAGGATAGAACTAGCTGTTTTCTTTGTCATTGTAGAAAGCCCCTTCTTTCTCCCATGGAGTGGCCGATGGTTTTGAACTGCTGAACAACTCCAGAGCAAGGCCCTCAAGGCCAACCTCCCCACGCACCCTGCACCCTCCACTGCAGGAACTCACCCTGGGGCCCCACCGGGGGCCCTTGGTGACCCAGCAGATCTCGGTGTGGCAGAGGGTGCAGCGGATCCAGTCACAGCCGTCCTTCTTCTGCACGACAATCTGGCACTGCGGGCAGTGCATGGCCTCGCCCTGCTGCAGCATTGTCTGGCCGGCGGGTGGGTGGGTAGGGCACCGGGCAAATGGTGAGCCAGGCTGCCACTCCCTGTCCCCCCCCCACCCCAGGCTGATTGTCTCCTGACTACCTGTCCCACGACCCACCTGCCCTGCATGGTGGTGACAGCCGGAAGGGCCGAGTGAACCATGGCCTTTATGAGCAACACCCCTGGAAGCCCCCAGAACCACCCTGGTGCAGCCCCACCTTCAGCATCTCCGTGGTCTGCCGGGCGGCCACATCATTCTGCGCCCGCAGGGCCAGGTCGTCCTGGTACTCCCTGCAGTTCATCCGCTCGTGGATGGCCTGCAGGGAGGGGGCTGGGTGAGAAGCTGGTGGCAGAGCAGCATCGACTCGAGCCTCCTGTCCCCAGCTGTGGCCACAAGCAGGACCCTGCCTGGGAAACTAAACCAACTGCCCAGTGCACAGAAGCTGACACCAAGGCATGGGCCACCTGTCAGTGACATCGGATCACAGCACATGGTCAGGCACCAGCAGGCACACGAACCTCAAAACAACCCCCAGGTGTAGTCCCACCAACCCCAGCTCTGAGACACAGGCTGTTTCAGACTGCGCGCCAGGCACCTGCCCACTCCTGATCGCTGTCTCAGGGTTAACACTGAGGATGGGAGCCAGAACCCAGCTGGACTGGGCTTGAGGCTGACCCAGTCTGTGTTAGGGCCAGAGCTCAGCTTAAGATGTGGGAAGGCAGGTCTGTCTAAATAAGGCAGGCTGGATGAACAATATGGAGGAGAAAACAACGGGACCAACAGTTCCGGGGAGACATGGGAGAGGGGGAGGTAGGGAGAAATGTAGTGGTGCTAACAAACCCAGGGACAAGGGAACAACAAGTGATCCAAATCGGTGGTGAGGAGGGTGTAGGAGGCCTGGCAGGGCATGATCAAGGGTAATGTAACCAAGAGGAATTACTGAAACCAAAATGAAGTGGGACAAGAGGAAACTCAAAGGAAATAGAGGAAAGATCTAGGAGGCAAAGGGTATTTATAGAGGTCTAAATACAGGCATGTACATATGCAAATATATTTATATATGAGGATGGGGAAATAGATTTATGTGCATATATGTATAGGTCTAGTATTAAGGTAGCAGATGGACATTGGGCCTCTACTCAAGTACTCCCTCAGTGCAAGAATACTTTGTTCTATTAAACTGGGATTCCATGATGCTCACCTTCCTGACACAATCACTGAAGACAAAGTGGGTACATAAGCAAATGTAGTGAAGAAAGCTGATGGAGCCTGGCCATCAAAAGATATAGTGTCTAGGGTCTTAAAGGCTTGAAGGCAAACAAGTGGATATCTAGCTCAGAAGCAACAAAGCCCACATGGAAGAAGCACACCAGCCTGTGCGATCATGAAGTGCCAAAGGGATCAGTTATGAAGCATCAAAACAAAAAATCATTTCATTGTGTGCTCACCTACATGATACGATCACTGAAGACAAATGGGTGCATAAGCAAATGTTGTGAAGAAAGCTAATGATACCCGGCTATCAAAAGATATAGCATCTGGAGTCTTAAAGGCTTGAAGGTAAACAAGCGGCCATCTAGCTCAGCAACAAAGCCCAGATGGAAGAAGCAAACCAGCCTGTGTGATCACAAGGTGTCAAAGGGATCAGGTATCAGGCATCAAAGAACAAAAAAATCATATCATTGTGAATGAGGGGGAGTGCGGAGTGGAGACCCAAAGCCCATTTGTAGCCCACTCTGCTTATAGCTTTACTTATGGAAGGGTCGCAGGGAGGAGACCAGCCAGTCAGGGTGCGATATAGCAACGGTGAAACATACAACTTTCCTCTAGTTCCTAAACGCTTCCTCCTCCCCACTATAATGATCCCAATTCTACCTTACAAATCTGGCTAGACCAAAGGATGTACACTGGTACAAATAGGAATGGGAAACACAGGGAACCCAGGGTGGATGATCCCTTCAGGACCAGTAGTGAGAGTGGCAATATCAGGAGGGTAGAGGGAGGGTCGGGTGGAAAGGGAGAACCGATTACAGGGATCTACATGTGACCTCCTCCCTGGGGAACAGACAACAGAAAAGTGGGTGAAGGGAGACGTAGGACAGTGAAAGATATGACAAAATAATAATTTATAAATTACCAAGGGTTCATGAGGGAGGGGGAAGCAGGGAGGGAGGGGAAATGAGGAGCTGATGCCAAGGGCTTACATGGAGAGCAAATATTTTGAGGATGAGGGTAATGAATGTACAAAGGTGCTTGACACGATTGATGTATGTATGGATTGTGATAAAAGTTGTATAAGCCCCCATAAAATGATTTTTTTAAAAAAAACAACAGACGGGGTTAGTGAGTCGGGCTGTGACCAGGGTTGGAGTTCATGAGAGACCAGGGCTGGGGCTCATGCTTAGTCAGTGTGGGCAGTGGTTCAGGCTGTGTGGCCAGGGCTCCGGGCTCAGTATGGAACGGGATGTACCAACTGTGACTGAAGCTGAGTTTGGGGCCTAAAACACCCAGCCCTATGCCACCAACTCCAGGCAGGTCCCAGCCCCCCTCTCAGAACAAACACTGACGAGCAAGGCGCACAGGTGACCAGGGGCTTGGGCCCACCCCACCTTGCAGAGCAGGCAGTTGATGTGGAAGCACACGGGGCAGGTGAACTCGTTGACGTCGTCCTCGAAGAAGCACCAGCCTTTGCAGTCGGGGGTCTTGCAGTGGTAGCTGAGGGCGCTGCGGTTTTCCGCGATGGAGACGCTCAGGTCCAGGAACCGCTGGTAATCCTCGGGGCTCAGCAGCTGCCCACAGAGTGAGAGCGGCTCCCTCAGGACTCAGAACCCAGGGTTCCCTAGGAAGCCCCGCCCAGCCCCAGATGCTCTCCTGTACAAAACTGACCCCACTCAACAACAGGGGTCATCAGAGACCTGCAGATGGAACCTAGCAAAGCACGGGGTCCTTTAGGGGGCACCCCGCCGTACGGTATAGCCAAAGGAAATGGCGCAGGAGGAGGAAGAGGCAAGCTGCGAAACAGAGTGCCTAAGGGAAGGAATCCGAACAGAATACACGAGTGGGAATCATACAAACGCCATTGTCTTCCTGCAGCCCCCTCGGATACCACAGACAGCTGTAATCATCTTTGAAAAATGATTGTAGCCAAGCAGCAAAGCTGCTGTCTGTCTCTCTGCTGGTTACAAGGAAGTAGAAATGGTGCTAAAATTTTGTATCTCATTTGAGTGGTGGGTAGGTGAGCTCCATTCATCAGAACACATCTGCGTGTTCAACTTTACTGTGTGCAAAGAATACCTTAAAAAGTTGCTTTAAAAGAAAAACGCAGAGGGGAACAGGACACCGACCTCCTGGGACGGCGGGTGGAGGTTGCATGGTGCCCACACTACTCTGGTTCTGTGCGGGTCCTGAGATGGCGCGGTGGGTGTTGCAGAGAGTCCTGCTCATGTTCTGTGTGGCTTCAGCAGATGTTTTAGAAGAACTGCTGCCCAGGTACTCTGCTGACCTATTCCCCCTTCTCTGTCATATTTGACTGTCCTCTAAGGCCTGGGTCAACATTCTGCTCCCAGGGAAAGCTGGGTCCTGCAGTCCCATGGCCTGCACTCTGACCCCATCACAATGTGGACCACCATGTGGAAAATCAAGGAGCATCAAACTGCCTGCATCTCTCAGAGCCTCCCCAGGACAGAGAGCGGCCTCCAAGCCCCATAGGTGACGAAGTCAAGGAGCAGCTCTTGGTGAAAGGACTGGAGTCCCAAAGTTCTACACCATGAGCCTCTCCTTCCCCACTGAGGCATAGCCCAGGACACATCAGTGAGGCTGGGGATGGGGACAGGGAGTGAGAAACAAGGGCATAGGCTCCTGAGAGAGAGGCAAAAGTGATGGGGACCCATGGGGGCTTGTGCATGTGTCTGAGGGGTCTCCTATTTGGACCTCAGCCACCTCCAACCCTGCCTCCATGTTCTGGCCTACGAACCTTGGCATGCCCACATTGGGGAAGGCCTATTCCCAGCCCTTTGGAGATCATACATCAAACAGGATGAGAGCGTTGGCGCAACTGGAACAACGTGGTCAGTGCCACCAAGTTGCAACACTGGAGCTGTGCTGGCACAGTGACGCAGGGGCTGCTAACCTCAATGACCCAAGTTCGAAACCACCAGCCGCTCCTTGGGAGACAGATGACGCTTCCTACTCTGGTAAAGATATACACGGGGCAGTTCTACGCTGTGTCCTACAGTGCCATCACTGTGATCCAATGGCAGGGGTGTCACTGTGAAAACTGGGACCAGCGTAGGTTTAGCTGTCGTGGTCTCCACAATGAGCGAAAATAAAAACCATGACTCAAGGCCAACAGCTTTCCCTTCTAGAGAAGGGGAAGGGCTGCCTAAGAGAACACGCTAAGAACGACATCGGTAAGACCACGACATTGATAGCGTCAATAAGAGCAAGGGCGCATGCGCGAGTGCACACATGCACATACAGCACCGAGGCAGACCATTGCGGCCATGCTTGCCCACCCCAAGCCCTTGGGTCGTCCCCTCCCACACAGAAGCAGAGTTTGAAGCAGAAGCACACAGCAAGGTGGCCAGCAGCAGTCATGAGACAAGCAGAGACCTGGCAAGTGCATGTGCCCTGGGGTGCAGGCCCTGGACAGCCTGTCAGTGGACTAGACCCATGAGGAGAGGCCAATTGCAACCCGCGCCTCTACCAGGCAGCCAGAGAGGGTCAGAATCATCCAGCTAAGCCCAACCCAACCCACAGAACCACGAGCTCAGCAGTGGCCGTTTGCTTGGAAGCCACTGAACTTGTGGTGGTTTGTGACACAGCCAGAGCCAACGGCTACATCGGTTTACACGGAGTGTCCAACACATCTCTCCAAAGGCTGCATAGGGATTCTCAGCAAATATTGGCAACCGGGAAAGAGAACTCAAACAAACCCTACCCTAAACCAAAATGAGAAACGGCGGGCAGAGAGAGGTGCAAGTCACACACCAGGCCATCTGACCCCAGAAGCTCCCACTCCCACGCCCTCTGCTGCCCCTCCCCTCCTTCATGGCAGAGGTGATTATTCCCAGCATCCTCCACTTGCTGGCCTGTTCACTCTGTGGGTCCCCAGCACCCTACAGAGAAGTCTGGGGTCAGCTCTCCAGCCAGGTCCTGTCTGCCCACTCAGGGCCCCATGCCCTGGGCCAGGGACATCCCCACCCGCCCTGGGGCCAGGCCTTACCGCCCGAATCTCCCTCTCCAGCAGCTTGCCCGAGCAAGAGTAGGTGTTGTCAATGAAGGGGCAGGAGACCTCCGCCTCCGGGCTGTTGCGGATGGTGCCCTGCAGGCACTCCCTGGGGAGGGGCGGGGGGCGGAGTTAGCACAGCCCAGCCCGCCCCCTGCACGGCAATGCCTGACCCCGCGGCCTTCTCAGCCACTAACAGTGGGCTACTCTGGCGACTCCCCCTTCCTGCCTGCCAACCCCTCACCAAGGCCGCCAGGTCTGTCCGCCCCCTCCTCGGGGGAGGGGAGGGGCTGGGCCGCACCTGCAGAAGGTGTGCAGACACTCCCGCAGCACCACTGCCTCACCGGGCCCCAGCGCGGAGTAACACACGGGGCACTCCGCGGGCTCGGTGTTCAGCACCAGGCTCCTCTGGTCCAGCTGGACGTGCTGCAGGTAGTTCCCCTCCTGCTGCTGCTGCTTCCGCTGGGCACAGGGGGCGGGGCAGGGGTGGGGCGGGGGTGCATGGGGCAGGTCAGACCGGGGGTCTGGTAAACAAGGGACCCCGGGAGGAGCAGCTGGGTTGGGAAAGGAGGTTGCAGCCCTCAGGTCGGGGGTCAGAAGGATGGAGGAAGGGAAAGGAGGCTAGGGACCTGGTGGGGAGGTAGTGGGGAATAGAGGCTGGAGCCAGAGGCCAGGGGCAGGGCCATGTCAGGGTGACAGAGGTCAGAAATCAGGAGTGGGATCCTGGTCAAAGAGAGGGGGGCAGGGCCGAGTCCAAGGGGAATGCGGCTGGGATGGGGGCATGAGATGACAATGAGGGGACACTCAGGGTTTGGCATGTGTCGATAGCTGTGTCGTAATTGGGTGCATCACAATGTGGGGCAGGACCACTGGGGGATAGGGCAGGAAGTGGGGTCAACCCTCCAGGAAGCCATGGAAAAGGGTCACAGGGGAGGTCGAGGTGACTGGGGGAGATGGGGTCACAGCTGGGGACATTCAAAGGCCAGCAGAGGAAGATGCTGTGGGGAGGAGGGGTGGTACACTCACCTGCTGGTACCTGCGCAGTGCCTCCTCCTCGCTGGCCAGGCGCGCCCGCTCACCCTCATCAGGCTGGTGGGAGGCGGGCACCTGGTAGGTCTCTGGCCGCGCTCGACAGCACATTTCACAGCCAGGCCTGGTAGGCTTGTTGATGAAAGTGCACCCAGGGCACTGCCAGCCCACCTGGGGGGGGCAGGGCAGCTGTGAGGGCAGGGGCCCTGCAGGGTTGCGGGGGGGGGGGGTATGTGGGGAGGACAGAGAAGGCAGGGAGGAAAAAACAGGGCTTCAAGCCAATGGAGGGGACTTACCGGCGGGGGCTCAGACGTGGCTTCTGGTTGCCCCCGCCCCGGTTCCTGGGGTGCTCCGGACTTTGAATCAGCGGGCTCCAGGGGTCCCCTAGACTGCAGTGTGAGATCCTTGAAGCCCAGATCTGCATAGAGGTCAGGGACTGGAGGACCCATGTGTGGGCCAGGCCCACCCCCCTCACTGACTCCAGCTCCCATACTGTCCTCCTTGGAGAGCCCATCGGTGCCTGCTGGGTGCCCTGACTCCCAAGGGCCAGGATCCCTGCGCCATCTATGGACGCTCATGGGCGTCAAGATCCTGCCCAGAAACTGGCTCTGCCCACATGCGGAGTCTGAACGCACTCAAGAGGAACCCCCAGCAATCCCAGGCTGTGGCCGGTGCACACGAGCGAGGGAGGACAGGACTAGGAGCTGTCTGACCCATTGCAGGCCCAAACCACCACGTCCAGGGAAGCATGAGGGGCCAGAGGTGGGAGGCGGCCAGACAGGAGCTGTGTGCCAGGCCTTGGCCAGCAAGGGCATTTGTGAGACAAGAGTAACCAGCTCCACATCCATGTTCATGTCTTGAAGTAAACCTTTTTCATTGGAGGCACACACTGAGGTTTTCAGAGAGTGGGAGCACATACGCAGACGTTACTCTCAGAAGACTACGCCTCGAGTGAGAAGGGCAGGCCGTGAGTCAGGGAAAATGCTACCATTTGGGGACTCCGGATGAAGGGAATTCCTGGTTTCGATTTGCAACTCTTCTGTAAGTCCGAATGTCTCAAGTAAACTTTGAAACGTCAGTGCAGTTATCCTCGTCATCCCCAAAGTTCTGAGGCATGGGCACGGGAATAGACTTGCCCAAAGCCCCACACCCGGCTGGTGGATGTCTGAGCCAGGCTTGATCTCAGCCCCTCAGCCCTGAGGGTCTCCTCTTCCCCAGTCTGGATAAGGTCTTCTGGGTAAGGTCCTGAGCCAGCCCGTGGGCTTTGTCCCCTCTTGCCCTATGACCTCGGGTGAGTCCTGGGTGGTGGTGTTGGGGGAGCGGGGGTGTGCTTGGACACGAACCTTCCAGCATCCGCAACTGCCGCTCCCGCTGCAGCTCCTGGGGATTGAGTGAGGTGTTGGAGGCTGACAGCAGATAGAGGTAGGCGCTGTCCCCATCCCGCCGCACCCCGTGAGAGTGCAGCGTTTCCTGGTCTCTGGTCAGCCGCTGCCCAATCACCCACCTCTGCAGAGATCGTGGGAAGCCGTAGTCCAAGAATACCTAACAGGCGACACCAAGTGAGGGTGCTGGGAGGGGGAAGCCAGGGCATGGTGGGAACACCAGGACGAGCCTCCCACCGGCCTCCTGACATCTCCCCACTCACCATGTCCTTGAGGGAGGCCACCGTCATGTCAGGGCGCACTGTGAGCCAGATGGTGACGGTGTGCGTCTGCGCGTCCTCCACCCTCACCCACAGCCTGTCGGAAACCCAGAAGGACAGGCCAGCCTCAGCCACCAGCTGTGGACACATCCACATTTACACCAAGGTCTACCCACATGCCACCCCCACCCTGCGTTAGGGTTAGGGGCCTTCCCAGGCTTCCCTGTTCATTAGAACTCACTGCTTCAGCGCCCCCCCACCCCCCCGAGTCTCAACCAAGACCACAATGGCAGAGTGACAGAATGAATAAAGAAACATGATTGACCTCACGCTGTTTATCAGGGACACACATAGATCCAAGGATCTAAACACGCTGAAAGTGAAATGATGGAAAAGAAATATTCACGTGAATAACAGCCAAATAAAAGAGCGGGCGGCATCGATCCTCCCAGACAACGTCGGTTATGAGGTAGTCTGTGAGCCGAGCTAGAGATGGCCTCCTCACAGTGTGACCAAAGAGTGGATCAAGCAGCTCTGACAATCACAAACCCGCAGGGACTTCCAAAGGTCCATGGGAAAATTCCTGCCGTTTTCCCCACATTGCTTCAAGCCTTTCCATACGCGCTCATATCTGGGCACCGAGGTGTGAACAGCAAGCACTGCCGGGGCTGCAGTGAGAAGCGGTCGACAGTCATCACAGGAGACTTGAACACGCCACGTTCCATCCTGGATGGAGGATCTTGCCAAGATCACCGAGGGAGCAGAGGGTTTGAAGGACATTACAAACCAATGCCCACACCACTCAAAAGGTGCACAAAGTGACACAGAAAACCCACCGGGGTTCTCTACCCCGTCAATGAGAAATCCAAAATGGAAGTTAGGGAGGCACTTGTACTTACAACAGCATCCAAGTAAATGAAATGCCCAAGAACTTGAAGAGCCAACTCACAGTGAGCCTAAAGGCCAGGACTTTAGTCCCGTGCGTTTCCGAGATGGTACTCTCTGTGGGAGTAGAGAGCCCGTCTTTCTCCCACAGAGTGGCTGGTCGCTGCGGGCCACAACCAACTGGATGGCACCTGCCCGTGTAGCTTCAGGAATCAAGAGCCAGGCTCTCTAGCTACCAACACCACCATGTGGCTCCAGGAATCAAGAGCCAGGATCCTGGTGTCACGAGAGGCAGAAAGACCAAGGGGAAAAAGACCAATAGAACAGGATTGAGAGTCCAGACATAAATAAATCCACACATCTGTGCTCACTGATGTTTGATAAGGGCGCTAAGTCTTTTGCTGTTGGTGGGGGGAGGGTAGTTTCTTCATAAACCATGCATAAAGAGCTGGATTGCCACATGTAGAAAAATGAAACAGGATCCATCAATCACTCCACGCACAAAAAGAAATTCACAACACCAAGAGAACGATTAAGGACCGAAATGTGCCAGCAAAAAAACATACAATTCTTAGAACAAGCAGAGGCGACACCATCAGGCCTAACTTGCAACAGAACGAAGGCAGAGAGCAAACCCCCACCAGGCGGATGCTGACTCAGTGTGAGCAAAAGGCACAATAAAATGGGACTTCTTTGAAAATGAGGAGGGCACCAAACAAACAAATGTGCTTGACACAACGGATGGGCGTACGGATTGTGATAAGAGCTGTATGAGACCCAATCAAATGATTTTTAAAAGTGAGACTTCATAAAAAGTAAAAGCTTTTGTTCATCAAAAAAGTTTACCAAAGAAATGTGAAAAGAGAAGTTATCAACTGGGGAAGTATCTTTCCAAACTATGTATCTGACGAGAATCTTTTTTTTCCTGACAATAATCTAACAGCCAAAATGCATATGAAACTTTGACAACGGAACCACAAAGATGATCATAAAATGGCCCTTTCGCTCAAAAGGACATTCAAATGGCCGCGGAGCACATGACAGAGGCAAATCAAAACAACAATGAGGTGTTACTTCCCGGCCACTCGGACTAGTGGAGCCTGCTAGTGTCCTGGGTCACTTCGTGGTCAAGTAACCCAGTTCAAGGTCAGCAGTTCAAAACCACCACCCTCGCTGAGGGAGAAAGATGAAGCTTTCCACTCCTGTCAAGATTTACAAAGATGGCAGTTCTACCCTGTCCCTTTAGGGTTACCTCTGAGTTGGTATTGACTCGATGGCCGTGAGTGGAAAATGGCTAAGATTAATAGTAACAAATAACAGATGTTGTGGAGAAATTATGATCCTTACCCACTGTGAGCAGGAATGTGAAGTGATATTGTCACCATGGAAAAGTGTGTTGGTTCCTCCCAAACGAAAAACAGACCCACCAGAGCACAGCAACCCTCAGGCGGGCGATCGCTCGGTCGGTCGTTGAGTGCTTAGCGGATGGCACCCCTCAGGGCTCTGTCCACCGGCTCTACCACCCCAACCAACCACGCTGCCATCCAGTCACGTCTGACTCACGCCTGACCCTACGGGACAGGGTAGAACCGCCCCCTGTGTGTTCCCGAGACTGTGACTCTTCAGAAGAGTAGAAAGCCTCCTCTTTCTCCCATGGAGCAGCTGGCGGTTTCAATCTGCTGACCTGGTGGTAAGGAGCCCAGAACATAACCCATATGCCCCAGTGCTCCGTCCATGGCTCACAGTGTCCCTAAACTTCCAACTCCTTAACTAGCCAACAAGGCCTCCCTTTTCTTCCTCTCCATCCTCTCTTCCCTTTTGCAACCTGCCAAGGAGCCTGGGGGCGTAGAGGTTACAGGTTAGGCTGCTAACTGCAGCGTCAGCAGTTTGAAACCACCAGCTGCTCTGAGGGAGACGAGGGTTCCTAGTCTGGCAGAGTTCCAGTCTGGGAAACCCACAGGGCAGGTCTGCCCTGTCCTAGAGGGCTGCTATGAGGTGAATCCCTCGGTGGCAGGAAGGGAAGACTCTTCAAAGAGCATTTTAACTCTCTCTGGTTCCCTCACTAAGCCACGCAGGGGTTACGCTGTTGCCCTATTTTACAGATAAAGCAAAGTACAGGCAGGTCACAGGGATTTTGCCAAGGCAAGTGATCAAGAACGACGAGTTATGGTCTGGGAAACCCACAGGGGCAAGGCGGCCCTGTCCCAGAGGGTTGTCATGAGTCGGAGTCAACTAGCTGGCAGTGAGGAGTATTTAGGATTTAAATCCTAACATTTTCAACTCCAGGCAAAGCTGTTTTAAGCACCAATTTCCTCAAGGGTCCTCCAGTATTTGTGCAAGGCTCGAAGCATGGAAAGGCCTAAGGTTTTAAAAAAACAGAAACTGTCATTTTGAGGAATAGAACTGTAACCACAGCCATGTCTACTTAGACCCTTCAGGGAGATTTGCAGAAGCAATGGCTCCATAAAGCAACAGGCAAGAAGCAATGGGAAACTGAGGCACGGTCTCTGGCCATGAAAAAAAGAAGACCACTAAAGTGGTTCACCTGTTAGCTCTAAGTGGACGTGACAGGAAATACGGGAGAGAGGGGAAACCAGGACATAACACCATGCGGAACCGGGCAGTCAGCTGAACAGAGAATGTGGGAGAATCCCAGATGCCGAAAGACCAGGTCTCTGTGTAAAAAGGGAGTAATGGCATTAAAAATAAGAAAATGAAAGAAACTTGAACGATGTTAACCAAATGCTATGTATGAATCTTGGCTAACTTCTGATTTGAAAAAATGTAAAACCCAGTTGCAAAAAGCACTGATGAGGTAACCAGGGAATGTGAATGGACAAGTTGGGTATTGGGGATTTTTCAGGAGCCCCAGTGGTTCGGTGTTCAGGACTCGAGGTATGACACCATCAGCCCCCCCACGGGAGAATGAGGAGGCAGCCTACTCCCAGAAGATGCACAGCCTTGGAAACATGGCGAGTGGTCCAGTCCTCTCGGGTTGCTGTGAGCCAGATCCACTTGGCGATAACACAATTTCTTTAAAACACCAAAGCAAAACTCACTGCCATTGAGTCGATGCTGACTCATAACGACCCTATAGATTTGATTTATTAGAGGATCGTGAGGACATATTTTTAATTTGTTAGGCGTGACAAGGGTCGTAAGGCTATTCTTGCTGTTTTTCGTTCCCAGAGGTACATGCCAAAAAATTATTTATGGGTGAAATGAAATCACAGATGTGCTTAAAAAAAAAAGTACTCCAGGAAACGCCTTCCAAGTCCTTTAGGAAAAGATTTTGAACAATGAAATAAATAATGTGTAGACATGCAGAGACTCCAAAAGTTTTCCATTATTTTTCCACATGACAAGTCTTTGAAATGCAAGAAGCAAGACTGCACGAGTCCCATACCCAAGAGAACAGGAGGAAACTCAAGAGAAAGCAAAGACTGGCTCGTAACCCTGCAAATGCTCCTCTTCAGCAAGATGAAACTTAGGTGCACCTGGTGTCAACTGCTGGCCTTCCATGCAGGCAGCTGAAGTTCAAATCCTGGCCAGCCCCACCTCACTACGCAGTCACCCCCCACCTCACTACGCAGTCACCCCCCCTCACTACGCAGTCACACCCCCTCACTACACAGTCACTCCCCACCTCACTACGCAGTCACCCCCCACCACCTCATTACGCAGTCACCCCGTCAACAGTTCAACCCACCAGGCGCTCCCCAGGAGAAGATGAGGCTGCGTACTTCCAGACAGACGGATGACCCCGGAAGCCCTGTGGTCTTACAGGGCCACTTGGAGTTGGAATCGACGTGAGGAAAGTGGGTTCTGGATGGGACAGACTTGGGAGGGCCCTGAAAGTCAGCTAATGAAAGCCTGCGGCACAGTGCTTCCGTGGATTGCTAACGATGGGAGTGAGGTGTGGGGAGGGGGGACAGCGTTTCCCTGGTGGGGGGCAGGCGCCGACTCGGTGGCAGCTAACGAGACTTGCTTTCCAGGGAGCAGTCCAACCATACTCAGAAGCCTACACAGGCTATTTTAATGAGGTCAGAGTTTGAGACTCCAACTAGTGTCCAAGTGGAGAAGCCAGACTTATACACGAGAGACAACCTGCAAGCTGTCCCGACAGCCACATCACCCACTACAGTCGGGATCAGCAGCTAAAGGGAAGAAGGCAGAAACGGTGGCAAGTAAACCTTGAACCCCAAAATCTTTAACTTGCCAGCTTTACATGCACGGTCATCCGCCTACGTCTGGTCCTAACAGCCAACAGCTTTCCTAAAGAGCCCACATCTGCTGACTAGAGCGCCCCCAAATCTTGGTTTTTAGCTTTTGGGTATGAACCCCTATCCGCAGCACAGCATCTGTGAGGTCAAGTGTCAGCATTTCAAAAGCAGAGTAAACACTTCTGCTCGCAAATCCACCATCCATAACCTGGTGGCTTTTTACCTTATGTGACAGGCGTCTCACCCACAAACAAACAAACAAACAAATAAAATGTGATTTCAAAAATACAGTATGATGCTAACTGCAAGGTTGATGGTTCAAACCCCGACACCAGTGTGGCAGTCACATAAGCTACTGTCAACTTGAAGAAGGGTGGAGTGCAGCCTGTCAATCAGGTCGCAGCTTGATGACCTCACTTGGAAGCACAACCGAAATAAATAGCTCACTGGAGGACAGACACACTCTCTGCTTCATCTTCCTGCTGACAAGTCACATGGAGCTACATTGATGGGGCCAGAGCCCTGGAATTGGAGGAGCCATGCGGAGACCTATGCTGGCACGGAGATGCTTCCACTGCCACTGGATCTATAAGACTGTCCACCCACTGATCTTCCTGCATTTTGCATTATTGCATGTGTTATGTGAGTCTGAAATGGAATTTATAGACTGGTATCGGACATATGGACAAATATTGGACTTATGGACTTGATCTGGACTGGGCCGTTTTCATAATATACAAGTGCTCTTTTATATAAAACTCATATATATATGAGTCTCCTGGATTTGTATCTCTGGTCTACTAATACAGCCAGCTGGTCATGGCACCCCTAAAGATTCAAGGCAAGAAAACCCTCTCGGGCAGTCCTATCTAGCACAAGGGTCCTTGAGTCAGAATCGACTGGAGGGCCTAACAATAAGTGACAGGTGTGTCTGAGGACTTGCCTTCATCTTGTAGTTTAAAGAGAAACAGTTTCCCTTTAGTGCTCAGGTTTAATGTCACAGCTAGTTACATTCTTACAATAATGAGTACAACTCTCAACTCCCTGCGGGGACCCCTCAGCTCAGCTCAGCTCAGCTCAGCAGGGGAGCCCTGAGGAAAAAGCAGGTCTGTGTGAAAGGCCAGAGCTTCTGCAAACGCAGGTGTCCATGCAGCCAGCCTGAGGGGGGACAAACGTAGGTGCCCACGCAGCCGGCCTGAGTGGGGGTGGGGGGGGGGCTGCCGATCCATGAACACCTGACGAGTAGCAAGATGTTGGCTGATCTGGCATACCCAGCTACCCGCCCACTGAACCCACTGCCCAGTGAGTCAATTCCAACTCACAGCAGCCCCAGAGGGCTGAGGAGAACTGCACCATTGGGTTTCTGAGACTGTAAGGCAGTGGTTCTCAGCCTTCCTGATATCACGACCCTTTCATACAGTTCCTCATGTGGTGGTGACCCCCCCCACCATAAAATTGTTGTTGTTGCTACTTCATAACTGTCATTTTGTTCCCATTATGAATTGGGCAACCCCCAAAGGGGTCACGACCCACAGGTTGAGAACTGCTGCTGTAACTCTTTACAGGAGCAGGCAGCCTCATTTTTTCCCCTCACAGCAGCTGGTGGCCTTGAACCACTGACCTTTGGCTAGCTATTCTAACCCACTGTGCCACTGAGGCTCCTGAGGGAGCTACCTGCTGCCATGCCAGGTAATTTGGGGGGTCAAGTGGAGTTCAATTAGGACAGCTTCTATTTTGATAAGAAACAAACCAACAAACCGAAGGCACTATGTGGACTCCATTGCACCCATAGCCACCAGACAAGACGGGGCAGAACTGCTCCATGGGGCTCCTAAGGCCATCATCTCTCCACAAAAACAGAGACCTCACCTTCCTCCCTGGGAGCAGCTGACTGAGTTTGAACTGTCAGCTCTTTAGTTAGCAGCCCAGCACTTGACTCACGGTGACACCAAGGCTCCTCCTATAACAAAACGGAAGCCTAACTCGCTGCCGTCAAGTTGATGCGGACGCGCAGCAGTAGACTGTGAGTGGGCAGCCTCCTCTCTCTCCCACAGAGGCTGGTGGGAAGCCAAGGAAAGGGAAGGTGGGAGATGTGTAGGTTCAATTGGTCACCTTTTGCTGCAAGAACGCACAGGTACTTTGATGTTACTGTGTCAAGAAATAGATGTATATGTATTTTATTTTGACATGAAACGATCAATTGATGCAATCGCTATCAAACACCCAGCTGACAGTTTTGGTAAAAAATGGATGATAATCCTAAAATTCATATCCAAGTTCCAAGGGACCCAAAATGGCCAAAACACTTTTGAAAAAGAACAAAGGCAAAATTTCACACTTACTGAAAAACTGCAGTTGTTCAAACAGTGTGGTACTGGCAGAGGACAAGCATCCATCAACGGGATAGAAATGAGAGTACAGAAGTAAGCCCTCACGTGCAGGTCAATTATTTTTTATCAAGGTGCCAAGAAGATAAACAAAAAGAACTGTATTTTCAACAAAGGATGCTAAGCCAACTAGCTATCTCATGGGAAAGAATGAAATTGAGCCTATAGCTCACACGATACATAAAAACTAGCTCAAAATGAACCACAGACCTAAACTTAAGCGCTAAATGATAAAATTCTTAGAAGAAAATATAGGTCCTAATCTTCATGACCTGGATTAGATTATGGTTTCTTAGCTATGACATCAAACACAACAAAAGAGAACAGATAACTTACACAAGCTCAAAATGAAACTTCTGTACTTCAAAGAACACCATCAAAAAAGTGAAATGAAAATCCACAGACTAGGAAAGAACATATCTGCAAATCATGGTTCTGATAAAGGGTTAGTTCTAGCATAACAAAATATTATGAACTTTTATAATTCAATAATTAAAAATAGCTATTATGAACTTTTATAATTCAATAATTAAAAAAGAAACTCAATTAAGAAATGGATGCAAGCTCTGAATAAGGAACTCTCCAAAGAAGGCCGAGCAAAAGCCAACAGCAACAAGCACACGAGAAGATGCTCGACCTCAGTGTCCACCAGGAGCATGCCAGCTAAAACCACGAGCAGCTCCTGCTCCACACCCACTGCTGTTGCTGCTGGGTGCCACCGCCTGGGTTCCGACTCACGGCCACCCCACAGAAGGAGACACTGCCTGCTTGTGTGCCACGCTCATGATTGCATTCAGACTGTACTTCTTCCAAGGCAGATGGACTCGACCTTTTGACAGACCACAGTACTTTCAACAGTCTTCACCAACATCAGAGTTCAAATGCACCGGTGTTTCTCCAGTCTTCCCTATTCGATGTCCAACTTCCACAGGCATAGGAGGCGACTGAAAATGCCACGGCTTGGGTCAAGTGCACCTCAGTCCTCTAAGTAACCCCCTTGCTTTCCCACACTTTAAAGAGGCGTTGTGCAAGGAGACTGACCTCATGCAAGGCCACACCCACTTGGATAGCAATGCCACACCTTGGTTGTTGAGCGGTTCCAAGCTCCAATTTTCCGCTACTCAAACAACAAGCTCGAAAAAAATTTGCTTGGTGTCTATAACTTTGCTCGACAGTCAGACCAAAAGTCAAACTCAACAAAAACCTGTGCGGGTTGAGAGTCATACCCGCCAAGGACACCAAGGGGTGGCGCTTCCGTCTTGCTCAGGCAACACGTAATGCTTGTGTTAGTGTTAACATTGTCATCATTACAGGGTTTTCTCCCCACTTAATTTGCATACAATAGCATAACCATGGCTCCAAAGAGAGGTGGTGACCCCAGGAGTAGAGCTGAGGAGGGTAATGGTGAGGTGCCCGGCAGCATTAAAGAGAGACCTCATTGTGAAATCTGAGTCAGGTCACCCCTTGTCTGGTTTGGCAGCTAAGTACAATGTGGCCAAGTCGACAATGAAATCAACATTAGCAACATTGGGGGTGATTTCATTCGCATTTCCCTCATGGAGAGAGTCTTTAACAAGACACAGAGCCCACACCATCGAAAAGGCTGAAAGGTTACTGTTAAAGTGGATCCATTAGCAACAACTCCATTCCATGACAATGGTGTGTCCGAGACAGTACTTCCCGAGAAGCCTCCATGCTGAATTTATAAGTGTCCTTTCTGGGCCTCAGAACTAGGGATTTGGTTTCCCATTATTTCTTATGGGAAAAATGCATTCCATTTTCCAACTTTTCAGTATTCCAACATGAATTTGGAGCCAGTTAAGTTCGACAACTGAGGTACCACTGTATTAACTTATATATAAATCATATACATTACATATAAAACTTTCTCTATAGGATGTAGACTGGTACAGATAGGAACTGGAAACAGGGAATCAAGGACAGATGATCCCTTCAAGATCCAGTGGTGTGAGTGGCGATACCGGGAAGGTGGAGGGAGAGTGGGGTGGAAAGGGGGAACCAATTGCAGGGATCTACATGTGACCTTCTCCCTGGGGGACAGACAATAGAAAAGTGGGTAAAGGGAGACATCGGAAAGTGCAAGATATGACAAAATAATAATTTATAAATTATCAAGGGCTCATGAGGAGGGGAGCAGATACGGAAGGGGAAAGATGAGGAGCTGATGCCAAGGGCTTAAGTGGAGAGCAAATGTTTTGAAAATGATGAGGGTAACGAATGTACAAATGTGCTCTACACAATAGATGTATATATGGATTGTGATAAGAGTTGTATGTGCCCCCAATAAAATGATTTTAAAAAACCTTTCTCTATCTAAAAGAATGATAAAGCAAAGCAAATAGCATAAAATGTTTGGAGAATCGGCATAAAGGTACATGAGAATTCCTTGTGTACTTTTCCAAGTCTTCTGCAGTCTGAAATATTCCGAAATGAAAAATAAAAAAATAACTCCTAGCCATTGTTACTATTCCAATTTTCACGTTAGAAAACTCAGGTACAGAATCAGGAAAGGGTTTGCCCAAAGTCACACAGCTGATAAATGGCAGAGGTGACATGGAATGCAACCCCTTTCCCCACATGAACTGTTCTAGAACTACTGGGTCCCACAGTGGCATATGTCCTCACCTGATGTCCTGTGTCCGGGCGACCTCAGGCTTCAGTTGAATATTCAGGGGCGCCCTGTGCTCTGCCAGCCAGATGGCACACTGCACGGCCACCTTCTCATCCCCGCCTGCCACTGCCCGAGTTAGGCTCAGGGCCACCTCTTCTGCTGAAAGCCATAAGGGCAGGAACAGGTTAATACCAGAGTCTCTTTCAAGAATCAGGTGTGAGGGAGGAGGGGAGGTGACCAGGTACCTGTGGCTTACTCTGTATCTTCCTGCCCAACTCTTACATAACCTTCAGCACCCAGCTTGAAACTCCCCTCCTCCGAGACCTTGACATTTTCCCCAATCCAGGCTCAGTGGGGTTGATTTTTGCCCCTTCCTAGTCCCATTCATTCACCCAACACACATCATGATGAGCTCCCACTGTGTGCAGATCAGCTCCTCGGGAACTGGATTTGTCAGTGACCAAGAGGAACGGTCTGACAACGAACAAGTTTAACAAAGGAACAAGCTAAAAAAACTTGGACTGCGGTCCCTGCTCGGGAGATAAACAAGCTCAGGAGGTCGGAAGGCTTCTGAGAGGTCCCGCTGAAGCAGAGGCCTGTGGGAATCCAGGCAGGGTTTGAATCAGGGAAGAGAGTTCAGGTGGAGGGAAGAGCAAAGACAAAGATCTTGTGAGAAGACGCGGTTGGATGAGAAAGAAGAAGGCAGGGAGGACAGTGCTGAGGCCTTTCTAAAACCGCAGGCACGGGGTAGGGGAAATTCTGCAAAGCTGAATGGAGGCACCCTTTGACACTAGCGCGCTCCCTGGTAGGAGGTCGGTCTCCAAGTTCAATGCCCATGGAGCTGGCCCTTGAAAGTCCCAGGATTGGCAAGTAAGTGACTAACTAGACACGTAGAGGAGCCAGGGGCCGTCTGGGGTCCCCAGGGCAGAAACAGGGTGAGGGTGGGGGGCAGGTTGGCACATCGAAGACCCCTGCGGGGGAGGGGGAGGGCGGGGCACGACCGAAGTTCCCCAACCACCTCCCATCCATGCCCACCTTTCTTGGTTTTCTCATCCATCTGGCGCGGGTGGGCCCATCCCCCCCGGCGAGGGCTGCGGCTCCACGAAAATGCTACCTCGGGGTCACCTGGGGGAGGACGAGCGACCAGGAACAGCTGAGAGCCGGCCGAGGGCCCCCCCCTCCCCCCACTCGGGCACGAGCCCTCTCTGGGCCGAGCCGTTCCCGGCGGCAGGCGGGTCGCCTCACGTGACCCGAAGGCCCGGGACGGGGCGCGTGCAAGGGCACGCGTTGGGACCCCCGCGGGGGCGGGCCAGAGGGCAGGGGCCACCGACTTGGGGCCACATCCTCCTTTGGACACTGGGCGGGCAGCTGAGGGAGTCAGAGCCCAGGCCGCAGAGCCCGGCGACCGAAACCCCGCAGAGGGACACCCCACCCCCACCGACCTCTCCCCACCGAGCGACCCCGCCGGCGATGCCAGCCCACCTCGCACCTCTCCCCGGGGGGCCCCGTCCCTCGCGGGGAGCCGGCCGGCGCTTCGGCGGAAGAGAAAGTGATAGTGGCGGCCCCGGAAGTGAGCCGGGGCGGGGGGAGCGGGAAAGGGCACACCCGCCGCCGCCGAGGCCTAGGCCGTCAGAGGCGCCCGCCGCGGGGTCCCGGCGGCCCCCGGCCCGCCTCCCGCCGCTGCCGCCCGCGTCCCGACCCCCACTCACCGCCCGGCCGCGCACGCCCCGCCCGCGGAGGAAGGGGCGGGGCTGCTGGGCCCGGGGCGGGGCTAGTGGAGCCGGGGGCGGGGTCCGGGGCGTGGTTAGTTGAGCCGGGGGCGGGGCCGCGGGGTCCGGCGCGCGAGCTCCCGGCCCCGCGCCTGGAGCCTTTGACCCCGGCGCGGCCATGCCTGCGCCTGTCCGCGTTCGCCGGTGCTGAGGACGCGGCCTCTCCACGTGTCTTCCGAGTCGCGAGTGAAGGGTGCAAGCCCTCGGCCCACCCTTAGACGCCTCTGCGTCCTCCAGGACCCTCCGCCCGCCCTGCATCCCTCGGAGCGGCCCCAGGGAGCTCTGAGCTCGGCAGGTGCCGGGCACCAGCGTCCTCTCTGAGTCCCCGGCTTTCCACCTGCTGCCAGACAGTCTGGTTTAAAAGATAAATCAAAGGGTGTCACCCCTCTGCCCAAACTGCCACTTTAGACTCAAAAGTTTCAGTCCCTGCTGACATACAGCAACCAGCACCCCACCCCCACGCCCATCTCACCGCCATCCTCTCGGAATCCTCTCGCAGGCAGCCACTCAAGCCCCGGGTCTGGCAAGCTCTCGCCCGCTCAGGGCCGGCGCCGGGAGCCCAGGGACAGAATCGATCGTGCTCCTGTTTGTCTTGTCTGCTGTGTGCCTGGTGTCTAGAACAAATCCCTAGCACAATATAGGTGCACAAGGATTGTTTGTTGAATAAATGAACACTTGAATCACCTGGAGAGCATTTAAAACTATGTCCAAAGTTGCATCTCAGCTCAAGTGATTCAGAATATCTGGAAACAGGGAGTGTGTGTGTGTGTGTGTGTGTGTGTGTGTGTGTGTGTGTGTGTGTGTGAAGCTTTCTGGTGTTTATTTGAAAACCACCCCTTTAGACTTCCCCACTGGGTCAGTCTCCTGGTGACAAGCGCTCTGTTTTTTTGTTTGAAAAGACAATTTGATACCTTGATAAAGCTATCAAGGCTTCATCCTAGATAGACGATAGCATTGATTCAACGGTTTCCAAACTCAAAGAAACAGACTTTGATGGTTATCAGCGGTGGGGGAGGAGCTTAGTAGCATCTTGGTTAAGTGTCGTCGGCTGCGCCTCCCAAGGTTCGCAGATCAAAACCACCAACTGCTCTTCAGGGAACACAAACAAACAAAATCGGTTCTTTCTAGTTACAGTCTCGGGAATTCCTAGGGTGGGAATCGATTCTATGGCACTGTGAGTTTGGAGAGGGGGGGGAGGGGAGGTAGAGAAATAGGCTAAGGAGTATTTGGAAGTTAATTTGGGTGAAGCAGAAGACACAATCAACCCTACAGGAGGGATATGGTGAGGGACCCCATCAAAGGGGCAGGAAAATAGGGCACGCCTGAGGGGGCTTACTAAGTTGTTTGAGTTGTTCAGTATAAAAATGACGATCTGATATATGATCTTTCACCTAATTCACAATTTAAAAAAATAAGAAAATATCAAAATTGAGGTCTAATGATTCCTTAGAAGGAACCTTAGCAATCACATAATCTACTTCTATATATATTTGGTTTTTTAACATTTTTATTAGGACCTCTTACATATATAATTACAAGCCATAGTTCCATTACATCAGCCATAGTTGTACAATTGCTGCCATCGTCATTTTCAATATATTTTCTTTCTTTTTTTAATTAATAAGATTGTTTATTTGGAATTGATTTGCTATATTCTTTTGCCTAGATATTCATAACTTTCATTTTACTTATAGCCAAAATCTATTTTTCATAATATGTATTTATATTTATATCAAACTGTTTTTTCCCATTTTAATTATAGGGTTGAGTTGTAAGTGCTGGACTATAAGCTAACTTTTTTTTTTGGGGGGGGGTGGTGGTGGGGGGACTATAAGCTAACTTTAAAATTTTTTTAAAATCATTTTATTAGGGCCTCATACAACTCTTATCACAATCCATACATACATCAATTGTGTAAAGCACATTTGTACATTCATTACCCTCATCATTCTCAAAACATTTGCTCTCCACCCAAGCCTCTGGCATCAGGTCCTCATTTTTCCCCTCCCTCCCTGCTCCTCCTTCCCCAATGAACCTTTGATAATTCAAAAATTATTATTTTGTCATATCTTGCACTGTCCAACATCTCCCTTCACCCACTCCTCTGCTTTCCATCCCCCAGGGAGGAGGTCATACATAGATCCTTGTAATCAGTTCCCCCCTTCCAACCCACCCTCCCAGTATTGCCACTCACACCACTGGTCCTAAAGGGATCATCCTCCCTGGATTCTCTGTGTTCCTATCTGTATCAGTGTACATCCTCTGGTCTAGCCAGATTTGTAAGGTAGAATTGGGATTATGATAGTAGGGGGTGGGGGTGAGAAGCATTTAGGAACTAAAGGAAATTTGTATGTTTCACTTTTGCTACATCACACGCTTACTGGCTCGTCTCCACCCTGAGATGCTTCTATTTCAGAGGACAGCACTGAATCGGCAGCTCCAGGAGAGAGACATATCTGATTGGAGCACATGGAGCAGATGAAGGGGGAAGAGGAGAGAGTGAATCACATCCTGGCCCACCAGGTTGTGAGGACAATGTTCCTGATTAGAGCAGCCAGTCCACAGAGAGGACCACATGGCCGGCCCCACTATGAGACACAACGTCCCTCACTGACCCATGGCCCTACAGGGGACAACATTGGAGACACAGTGTGGGAATTGCACCCCATCTGATCCCACCACGCTGAGGCAAAACACTAAGGGGGTGCAACAGAACAACAAGGGAACAGAGCAGCGAGGTCCCCAGGAAATGCTGAAGGTGGACTTTAGGGCCAGGGCTTGGTCCCCCAACAGACCGGACTGGAAAACACTCCTAAAGTCCCACAAACAATCCTTGAACTAACTACAAGTTTTCCTTTCTTGTTGCGTTTTGTTGAGTTTTTTTGTGTGTCATTGGTTTGTTGTTGTTGTTTTGTTGTATATAGTTGCTTCGTTTTGTTCTGTCTTGTTTTTGTGCATGTTATTATCTCCACAGGTCTGTCTAAATAAGATAGGCTGGATGAACAATCTGGAGGAGAAAACAATGGGACCAAGAATTCCGGGGGGACATGGGAGAGGGGGAGGTGGGGGGAAAGGAAGTGGTGTTAACAAACCCAGGGACAAGGGAACAACAAATGATCCAAATGGATGGTGAGGAGGGTATAGGAGGCCTGGTAGGGCATGATCAAGGGTAATGTAACCAAGAGGAATTACTGAAACCCAAATGAAGACTGAGCATGATAGTGGGATAAGAGGAAAGTCAAGGGAAATAGAGGAAAGAGCTAGGAGGCAAAGGGCACCTATAGAGGTCTAAATACAGGCATGCACATATGCAAATATATTTATGAGGATGGAGAAATAGATCTATGTGCATATATTTATAGGTCTAGTATTAAAGTAGCAGATGGACATTGGACCTCCACTCAAGTACCCCCTCAATGCAAAAATACTTAGGTTCTATTAAATTGGCATTCCATGATGCTCACCTTCCTGACACCATCGCTGAAGACAAAGTGGGTGCATAAGCAAGTGTGGTGAAGAAAGCTGATGGTGCCTGGCTATCAAAACATATAGCATCTGCGGCCTTAAAGACTTGAAGGTAAATAAGCGACCATCTAGCTCAGAATCAACAAAGCCCACATGGAAGCGCACTAGCCTGTGTGATCATGAGGTGTCAATGGGATCAGGAATCAGGCATCAAAGACCCAGAGCAAAGAATCATAATGTGAATGAGGAGGGGAGTGTGGAGTGGAGACCCAAAGCCAATCTGTAGGCAACTGGACATCCCCTTACAGAAGGGTCATGGGGAGAAAGACGGGCCAGTCAGGATGCAATATAGCACTGATGAAACAGTTTTCCTCTAGTTCTTTAATGCTTCCTCTCCCCGCTATTTTTTTTTTATCCCCGCTATTTTTTTTTACAGGGGAGAGCGCGAATGCAGTCCCCCACTACCACAAATTATGCAGTCGAGTTTCCCTCATTTGGGGAAATTGCAGGGTCAGCACATCCGGAGTGCAATGGATGAGCCTCGCCCTGAGAAAATTACCTTTGTGATCATGGTATCTCCCCTGCCAGGTAAGTATTCCCCCACCCACTATCATGACCCCAATTCTACCTTATAAATCTGGCTAGACCAGAGCATGTACATGGGTACAGATAAGAGCTGGAAACATAGGGAATACAGGATAGATAAACTCCCCAGGACCAATATTGAGGGTAGCCATACCAGGAGGGGAAGGGAAGGTGGGGGGAGAAAGGGGGAACCGAACATAATGACCTACCTATAGCCCCCTCCCAGGGGGATGGACAACAGACAGGGGGTAAAGGGAGACACTGGACAGTGCAAGACAAGCAAAAATAACTAATTTATAATTATCAAGGGTTCATGAGGGAGGGAGAAAGGAGGAGGGAAGGGAAAAATAAGTAGCTGATACCAAGGACTCGAGTATAAAGTGCTTTGAAAACGATGATGGCAACATACGTAAAATTTGCTTGACATAATGGATATATGTATGGATTATGATGAGTTGTATGAGCCCCCAATAAAATGATTTTTTTAAAAAGAAAATGATGATGGCAACAAATGTATGTGCCAATGTGCTGGACACAATGGATGGATGTATGGATTGTGATAAGAGTTGTACGTGCCCCCAATAAAATGATTAAAAAAAGATAAGAGACCCAGAGCAAAGCAAGGGCTTTAGCCTCTTTGCCTTCTATTAATTCTGTATCCTAGTTCATCAATCTCCCATTCTGCCACCTGCCAATCCCAGAAGCCCTCAGATTTCTGACCTCGGATTCATTTCCCTCTGCATCCACCATGCCGTGGCCCTCCTGCTTCATCATCCTGCTTTGTATTCCTCAAGGTCCGTAGCTACACTGGTCAGGAGACGCCTCTGATCTACAGGCTTGAACTGAACTGGACTTATTTCTACAACTGTGGGAGCCACTTCTGTGGACACACACACACACGCATCCCTGGTTTTGTGTCTCCAGAAAAGACAACTTAACACAGGCACCAATTTATGGAGCTCCTGGTAGATCACTGTTATTGCCAGATGGTGTGCATAACGGTATTGACCTTGTTATCAGTCAGCACGTGCTGCATTGGGGAAGTTTAGTAGCTTAAGATAACACTTATTATAGGAAGCAAATGTTTTGAGGATGAGGGAAACAAATGTACAAATGTACTCGACACAATGGATGTGTGTGTGTGATTGTGGTAACAGTAGTATGAGCCCCAATAAAATGATATTTTTTTAAATCACACTTATTGTATTTAGTTCAGTATCCTGTGGGTCAGCACGTGGTTCTTCCTCATTGATCTCTCAAGCCCGAGCTGTGGACTGCTACCACTGTCCCACTGGGGGAGCCAAGAGTCAGCATGGGCCAGGAGCCTCTCGGGCCTTGCTCCCCGCTACTGACTCCCTGCCGTGTGGGAAAAGACAGTGCCCTCTTGTGGTTGAAGCTACTTGGACTCAGGGTTTCTGTAACTTGCAGCCCCAAAGCCCCCAACTGAGATATCAGTGTCAAGAGTTCTAAACCACCCGTCTCTCCTCGGGAGAAAGATGGGGCTTTCTACTCCCATAAACGGCTACAGTCTGAAAACTCCCAGGGGAGTTCTGCCCTGCTCTGGCGGTGGCTGTGAATCTGCATTGACTTGATAGCAGTGAGTTTCCCGGCTTTGGGGGGAAGACCCGGAGGAAGCGCAGCCCGAGTTGCTGGGAACGTGCCCTCACCCCCTCTGTGGGTGCGCCCCGCCTCATCTTGCTCTCCACAGATGCTGTTTTAGAGGCAGAGAGAGGGGAGGGGAGAGGAAAAGTCTAGAGAGAGTAAGTGTTTTGCCAGTCTTTTATTAAGGCACAAGGTAAATACATATACTCATGGTACCCAAGACTCATAGTGTTTGAGTGGGCTCCCCAGAACAAGGCCTGATACTTTGCAGGTGACCAGAGGGCCTAAACCCTTGCACATACGTCAGGGGTCCCCAACATGGATAGGCCTGGGCCCTCATCCTGAGCAGCCTGCCAGTCCCATAGTTTGGATTTCTGTTCTTGAGGCCCAAAGCCTGGACTTGGGTCTGGAAAAAGGCTCTCTCGGTCCAGTAGACAGCTGCGGGGAGCACAATTCCCAGCACGCCTTGAGCTCTGGAGGCCTTTGGCACAGGGACATCCCCTTTCTCTGAACAAGCTGACAGACACCAAGGCAGCAGGTAGCTGGTAAGCTTGCACAGGTGGGCACTGACGGTGGCCGATGGGCACAGCAGCGGTATCATTGGCTCGAGTGCACTGCTGTGTCCATGCCGTGAGGCAGGAGGTGTGTCTTTTTTCACTGCTGTGAAACTGGGCTTGGCAAACGAAAGCATCCAGGTGGAACCTGTGGCGTGGCCACACCTGTGTGCACTGGCATGTGGACACTTCGGGTGTGCCTCCTCCCTCCCAGAAGGCACTTTGGGCGTGGATCGGTTCCAAGAGGGGGCAGAGAGTCGGGCAGCACCTGGAATGAATCCATTGCTTGCAGCTGAACGTCCTGTTGGGTGGCCCTAACCATAGAGAGCCACCTCCCTGTCTCCCTCCTCTTCTTCTGCCTCCTCTGGTCCTGGCCCATCAGGGACCACCTGGTCAGCCTCCCAGAGGTGGGAATGGGATGGGGCTAGGGGCGGAGGGTCCTCCCGCAGCCAGGGGTGCAGCAGGATTCCCTCGGCTGTGAGACGCTCAGCTGGCTCTCTTCGAAGGAGGCAGCGCACCAGGCAGCTGGCCCGGGCCGAGAGGCCCTCAGGCAGGGCAAAGGCCCCACGGCGGATCTTGCCAAAGAGCAGGGCAGGCGCCGTATCCTGGAAGGGGTAGTGGCCAGCAAGCATGGTGAACAGCGCCACGCCCAGGCTCCAGACATCAGCTGCCTTGCCAGAGTAGGAGGCCTGGGAGCTGAGGATCTCTGGCCCCACATAGGCTGGGCAGGCACGTTTGTCCCATAGGCTGTCATCCGGCCCGGTCAGCACAAAAGCATCCTCCAGGTTCTCCAGGGCCAGCTTTGTCCTGGAGCCGGGAGAGAAACACAGGGGTCAGATCCTATCGAGACCCCAGGAGGGCACCCGCTTCCCGGGTGCCTGCAGGCATTTGGTAAATATGAACCAGTCCCCGAGCATGGCATAACTCAGCCTGTTTTACAGATGAGAACACCTCAGCTCAGAGAGGGCAAGTTCAATTCCATGTGAATCAGCGGGGGCTGATTCTCTCTTAGGTGGGCACCGAGAGTCCAGGCAGCCAGCAAAGCAAGAGAGCTAGGAGGTGGGGAAATGCCAAGCCTATGTTGCAGCACAAACCTGCCCAAAGGGGTGCCACTGACAACATGGGGTCCCGGAGTGATGCAAATGGGTACTGGGCTGGGCTCCTGTGGTAGTTACGTAATCTGGTGTCAGTCCGAGAGGATTAAGAGTGAAGGGGTGGAGTCTAGTCTGTTAATCGGGTCATAGCTAATGAGGCCTCTGTGTGAGCACGACCTTCTCCTGAGAATTCGGGGAACTCCTATATTTTCTGCTTGGAGGTGGGGGACACACTCTCTGCTCACTCCCCAAGAGACGCTCTACTGACAAGACACATGGCAAGATGCTGATAGAAGCCACAATGGAGACCCCTGCCAGCGCTGAGATGCTACTACCGCCACTGTGTCCACACAACTGTCATTCATCTTCCCGAAGACACTCCCTTTCTGGGTGCTAATAACATTTGGCAAATATCCATCAATCAATTATGGCACTGCGGGTCCATTTTACAGATGGAGAAACCAAGGCTAGGGCAGGTGGGCCAAAGAGCAGATAGGAAGAACTAGGAGTGACCCGTTCCAACAGGCAGCGTAGTACTGCCTTGCTTTCCAGGACTGTGTATCTTTATGGAAGCATCCTGCCTCATCTTTCTTCCACGGAGTGGCTGGTGGGTTTGAACCACTGATTTTTCAACTGGAAGCCAAGCACGTAACCACTGCGCCACCAGAGCTGCTGCATCTCAGTGTTTTTCACACTGCTCCCCCGGGAAGAAAAGGAAGCGTGTTCTCACCGCAGGTGGCTGGGCGAGCTGCGCAGATCCTAAGCTCCAAGTTAATTTGTCATTGTGTATGAGCTTAAAGATCATTCTAATACTGGGGGGTAGAGGGGAAACAGATCACAATGATCAATGTACAACCCACCCCCTACACACACACCTTTTCAGGGAGATGAACAACAGAAACGTGGGTGAAGGGAGACAGCGGACAGTGTAAAATATGAAAGTAAAAATAATTGATAAATTATCAAGGGTTGGAGAGGGTGGACAGGTGGGGGAGAGAGGAGGAAAAGATGAGCTGATAGCAAGGGCTCAAGTAGCAAGAAAATGTCTGGCAAAGGACGATGGCAACATATGTGCCAATGAGCTTGAAACAATGAATGTCTGGGTTGTTAGGGCCCTCAATAAATGACTGATTAAAATTTTAAAAAAAGAATGTATCTCCTATATCTTAGGATTGTTTTCATCTAAAATGTAAGGGGCAGAAAGAAGAAAGAAATCCTTGATGTCTGGACAAACACCACTGCAGGCACCGTGGACTAGGCCAAAAGGAAGGCTGGGGAGGAGCAGGATGTTCATGGTGCTTTAAAGTAACTCTCCAAGATACTTACTAATTAAAAAGCCAAACCCATGGCCCCCAGTGGAAAACAGCTCATGGTGACCCGCTGTGCAACAGAGCTGTGCTCCACAGGGTTTTCTTGGCTGTAACCTTCACACAAGATCACCAGGCCTTTCTTCCCCGGCACTAGTGGGTGGGCTTGCACTCCCAACCGTTGAGTCAGGGTCCCAGGCGACCTTGTTTATTCATGACGAAGGGAAAATCCGGGACTGTTTACAGTAGAGAAGCCTGGCAGGCAGATGCCACCTTAACCAGCAGATGGAGGTTGGTGCCACCAGACATCATATACATTGAGAGACAGGCACACCCCTCCTGGAGCTATGCTTGTTGGGAAACCGTAACCTCAACTGAACGGTGAGAGAAACCTGTCAAATCCCAAAGAGCTGGCCAGTGCCCTTGAGAGCGCCCAGGTCAGAAGTAAGGAGATGGAGGAGGGACGAGCTCAGGCTGGTCAACGAGGCGTGGAAACAAAGTCAGGCTTCCTGCCCGGGAGAGGACGCCCACTGACAGTGACTCCATACAGGGTGTCTGCGGCTGTCTCTATTTCAGGGGGCAACCTCAAATTCCTCCCAGAGTGCCAGGTGAGTTTGAATTGTCGGTGTTTAATCACCTGTGCCCCCAGTCGATCCGACCCCCGGGGACCCCATGGGACAGGGTAGAACTACCCCTGCGGGTTCCCCAGGCTTTAACCCTTTCTGGGAGTGGGAAGCCTGTCTTTCTCTGAGACACAAAGGGCACCCAAGGGTTACATACTCCGCCACCAACTGGAAGGCCTGACAATCTGCTTCTATGGAGACCCGGGGAGCACAGGTCTTGTCTGCACACGCGGGATCAGGGTCGGCAAGCGCAGGAATTATCTCCATAGCAACGGTGGGGCTTTCTGTTTGTCTGTTTTTACTGAACCCTTTCATAACCTGCTAACTGCAAGGCCAGCAGTTTGAATCCACCATAGCTGCCGACTTAGGAAGACCCAGTGGGGCAGGTTAGAACTGCCCCAGTGGGTGTCTGAGGCTGTACCTCTTGACGGGAACAGAAAGCCTATCTCTCTCCCGTGGAGCAGCTGGTCTCAGACTGCTGACCTTGCCACGAGCAGTCCACTGGGTAACCACTCCGCCACCACGGCTCCTCAATCCCGACGATCTCCAAGGAAAACTGCCTCCCTGATTTCAGCATGCCTTCCATGCCTGGAAACGTGTGATACCGACAAATAATCCAAAGCAGGAAAGAAGTCAGTCACGAGAGGGTTAGGGACACCCAAGAACAAACTGCCCACTTGGATCCTGGGCTGGAACCGGCTGGGAAAGGAAACCAGGGCATCTGAGGGCATCAGTAAACAAGGGTGGTTTCATGCATAGTATGGTGGTGGTGGTGGTGCCAGTGAGTCACCGTGACCCTGAAGATAAGAGTGGAAAGGCCCAGGGGTTCCAGGGCTGTACATCTTTATGGGAGCAGAGGACCAAGCTTTGTCTCCGGTGGAGTGGCTGGCGGGTGGGAACTGCTGGGCTGTGGGTTAGTCACCCAGGGCTCCCAGGCAGCAGCAGCAGCAGCTCCGGCCACCCTGTCAGGGATGGTCACTGCATTATGGTTACAGGAGATGTCTCCAACAGCAGAACTCCGGGAGGGAGACAGAGGGGCGCTCTGAGCTCTTTGTGCAACTTCTGTGGAAGTCTACAATTCCTTCAAAATAAAAAGCTTGAAAAAGGCCACAGGGTCACCCTCCTCTCCCTGCAAAAGAACGTGGACTTGAACTGGGCGTCAGTGTGACCCGGGCAGCTCAGACAACCCCCCCTCCCAGAGGCCTGACCAGTCTGACTAGAGCCTACCCTCCCTCCGCCCCCCAAGCCCAGCAAGAAGAGTGGGGAGGTCTCACTCCTTTCATGAAAAACCATTGATTCTCAGCTCCACGGAAACGCTCTCATGTGGGTCGGAAGCTCTCGGCCCACTCTGGTTGTGGTCCGTCAATCTGGAATCATGGGGACATCCTGAGTGTTCAGCCCCTTCCCTTACCAAGAGGGAAACTGAGGTGCAGACACCCCAGTCAGCAAAAAGTCCTGGCAGGCTTCTGGGCCTCTGTGTCTTAAGCTCACCTCAAATTAACACCCAGACTGGGAAGTCAGATCTGGATTGGGGTCCCAGTTTACCACTTAGCTGTGGGACCTTAGGCAGGTAATGTAACCTCTCTGGGCCTCAGTCCCCTCTTCTATCATATAGGGACATAGCCAGTACCCCCTCAGATGGGTCAGGATCCAGCCAACCAGGGAGGGTGGTACTACCTTTCAGGGTGGTCAGCTCCTGTGATGACCCCCAAGGGCTTCTTCAGCAGTGGGGGAAACTTCTCCCGGGGAGCTAGGCTTTTGCCTTAAGTTACTTTGTCTTCCTGGGCCCCGGGTTACCCCGTCCATGCCCACCTGTTGGAGAGTGAGTCTCCGTGGCAGTCACACTCACCTCTCTGGGTCGGTGAAGACAAAGCGGCGCAATTTGAGGTCCCGCAGGACCAGGCCGTTTTGGTGGCAGTGAGCCAGGGCGGTGGCCATCTGCCGGAACAGTAGGGCAGCCTCGGGCTCAGGGAGGCGGCGGCGACAGCGCACCAGGCTGTGCATGTCCCCCCAGGGACGCGGGAAGAAGGCGTAGAGGAGTTGGCTGCGCACCAGGACATTGGTGGGCCGCGCCACATGATCATGGGGGGGCAGCCTGGCATAGGGCTCTTGCACGGCCAGGGCCTCTCGAGCCGGGTACACCTGTGGACAGAGGGTGGTAGGAGCGGAAGTGAGGACCCTGGAGCCCGGGCTGGGCTCTGGCATAGTCACAGTGGCTCTTCAGACACCGACTGCGGGGCCAGGTACTGGGTACAGGCCATTCAGGGTTTAAGCCATTCCACACAGCGAGATAAGGACCGTGAGCCACTGTGCCAGGAGCAGAGAGGCCACGCAGCCTTCGGGACTGGAACTCGCTGTCTCTGCGCTCAACTTCTACCCTGAACCCCAGACAGCTAGCTCCCTGCCGTGGACTGCACGCTGGCTTCCTCCTCTTCCTCCTGCAGGGCGGACTGTGGAGCTGCGGTGAAGCAACCCAGTGCCCAATCCTTCATGCTCCCAGGGCTCCTTATGACTACGGCCCTTTAGAGCCTGAAACTTCATATGACTGAAAAACGATCGTCCACCCAAACGGAAATGTCACCCGCCAAGCCAGCCAAGGCAATCCCAAAGTCAAGTCACTCAGCATCCTCAGCCAGCGGCAGTGCTTCCCCACATCCGCATGCAAGGACCACCCAGCTGTGTCTGCCCACAGCAGGGAGGCTCCAATCCATGCTGGGGCTCTTTCAGAGAAAGGCCTGTGGTGCGCCCACACAGGAGAAGGCGGACACGCACACCAGACTGAATACCCACACGTTTTGAAGGGAGCAAAGGAACCCAGAAAGATGCTCAAGATGAAGCTGTTTCAGAAAGCGCAGGCCAGTCCAAGATGGGACCGGCTGTCCAGGTGGGGAGGCATAGGCAGCACCAAGGTGCTGAGCCGGGGGTGGCTGAGAGGAGATCGAGGGGAGGAGGGGCAGGTGGCGAAGCAGGCTGGGGATGCGCTAGGAGCTCTGTGGACATGAGGTCCAAATCTGTGCCCCTTGTTCATCCGTTTGAGTCTCATCTCTGTCCTTCTGGGCTACGACCTGACAAACAGCCTGACACTCAGATGGCCCTGCCCCTGACCATGACCAATTCCTGCCCAGAATCTTCAGACCTCTCGACCTCCACCCCCACTCCTAGCTTTGCCTTAAGGAAGCCTGGTGGCACAATAGTTCAGTGTTCAGCCAAGAGGTTCGAAGTTCAAACCCACCAAGCGGCTTTTTCAGAGTAAAGGCCCCGTGATCTGTTTCCTACGGAGCTGCGCTCATATGTCACCTGGAGTCTCTGCTGGTCGGAGTGGACTTGATGCCACACAACAGGATGTGAGCACAGAGCCAGGCCTGGTGCCCTGTGGCTTCACACACGGGGCCTCTCCTGATCTGTCTCCCCATCTGTCAAACGGCCGGCGGTCAGACCCAGTGACCTTAAGGATCCCTGAGGTCCCTCGCCCTTCCCAGACATGGGCACACATTCAGTCGACTGTGTGTTAGCATGGGTTTTTGTGGGTTGGTGCGTTTGTCACAGATTCAAAGCCTGCGGCGACCCTGCCTTGAGCAAGTCTATCAGCGCCACTTTCCCACACGCTCACAGCAGGCGTGTCTCTGAGTCCCCGCTGGGTCATTCTCAGAATCCTGCAGACTTTTTCCCCCAGTGCTCTTGCACAATTAACCAGACGACAGCCTTGCATCAGCGGAAGATGCACTGGGAAACCCACACAAGGGACCCCAGGCGGTCCAGCAAGGTGAACGCTGGCATCAAGCCTCGAGGTTGGTGGTTGGGGCCCAGCAGCTGCCTGCTCCATGGAAAAAGCCAAAGACCCCACTTCCATGGAGATGTACCATCTCAGGAACCCTGGGGAGCAGCTCTCCTCTGTCCTACAGGGAGGCTGCAAGTCAGAATCCACTCCATAGCCGTGATTTTTTTTTTTAATATTGGCATTCCTTCGGTGGGGCTGGAACCAATTTGGAGATGTTGCTAAGGTCAGTCTAGACAAACACCTTCAAGTGGTACCCCATGGGCCAGGGGAAGCCAGCCGCCGCCAAGCCCCTTCCGCCCCTTGGGTACAACAGCCACTGTCCCAGGAGTTTCTGCAGTTCCCTGCTCCCTCACCTCCGGGCCTTTGCACTGCTGTGCCCGACTGGAAATCCCTTCCCCTTGCATCTGCCTGGCCAATACCCACCCGCCTTTCTCCCTAGAACACATTAGCATGTCTCTGTGCCCCCAGCCTCCTGGCCCGCACCATTCAGCATTTAGCACCCTCAGGGCTAAGCTGCACCTTGTCCAGGAGCTAGCTGCTTCTCTGATCTCCGTTTAGCCCAGTGCTTGACAGGGAACCGGAGCTGTTTCCAACTTAGCAAAATAATAATTAAACGAATAGCAGGGCATCCCGTCCCCTGAAAACCCTCTGCAGACAGACCTCCAACATGCCGGGGAGGCTGGGCCCTGGGGACATACCGTACCTTGCAGGTGTACTCGGTGCCTGTGGGGCAGTGCAGGGCTCGGAAGGCCCGCCCGCCCTCCTCGGGCTGCAGGAGGACATAGGGCCCAAGCCGGGAGACAGGGGCCTCAGCAGGTGCAGGGTCAGGGACTGAGGCTGGGCTCTGAGGCAGCAGGCACGGGGGCAGCCAGGGCTGGGGCTGGCTTCGAGCTTGTTTCCGGGTGGGGCATTCAGCATCTAGGTCACTGTCCAACTCTAACCGCTTCTTCCGGGAAGCAGCCAGAGGGGTGACTCGCATCTAGAAAGAAGTCGAGAGAGAGGTTAAAACAGGCTGTCCGGAGGCCACTCTCTACACTGGCTTGGCCACAAGGGAGGGGGTCTCAAAGTGAGAAACGGAAACACCCTTGTCTGTTCTACTCTGAAGACTGAGCGGCTTAAGCTTCCCCCACCCAATGAAGTCTGTAGAGGGCTGTCCATCAGAGCCTGTGTCTAATGGCAGCAGACAGGAGGGGCCCCGAAATGCCCAGCAGGGAGGGCTGAGCAAAACACCACAGGGCCGTATGCTATGGACTATTATATGGCCCTGAAAAGGGATTAGGATGCTCTCTCCATACTGATGTGCACTTACCTCCCAGTCATATTACAAGAAAAAAGTAACACAAAAATTATGCATGTTTAATACTCTTAAATTTGAAATTACATAGCTGAAGAACGTATTTCCTTATAAAAACTCACGGGAAAAGTTCACTATTTTCTAACTCTGTCTTCCTATAGCTTTTTTTTAAATCGTGTCATTGGGAGTGCTTACAGCTCTAACATTGCACCATTCAATCACATCGAGCAGTATTGTACAACTGCTGCCACAATCGGGTTCAAAACATTTTCTTTCTTCTTGACCTCCTTGATCTCAGGGCCCATTGCCCCCCTCCCACGCCCCCCCCCATAGTCCTATACTTTTTGGAAGCCCCCTTGTGCATGAGTGTGAGAAAGAGGAGGCTGTCTGTCCCGTAAAGAGTGCCAGTCTTGGAAACCCACGGGCACTTCTCCCTGTGAGCCAGCATGGGCTCCATGGCAGTGAGCTTGGTTTCCAGGGCAAATCACCACGTTGGCATAAATTAACTTACACTCCTGTTGTTTCTAGCCATCCCTTTTGGTCAATCCCCTCCGTATCCTATGCTGTCGACCACTTCCTCCCTGTGCTTCCTGTTTCCACTCCTTCCTTCCTCGCCCTCCATTCCTGGGTGAAAGCTGCCCTGTTGAGCTTCAACGTGTGATGATCCCAGCAAGGACCTGATGGGGGACCAAGGCCATCATCCTGCACGCGCCCACCAGTTCCTATCCAACCACGCAGCTTGGGCTCTTGTAAGTTTGAACTCTGTCCCACACTCTTCTTGCACTACATCCTCCTCCGTTCCCCCTCCCTCCCTCCTCCTCCTCCTCCTGTTCTTATTTATTAACCCACGACCTTCAAGTGTGACTCTTTTCAGAGCACCTGGTGGGGGTGGGGGGGTCCTATCTAGTTCTTCCGGTCTCAGCATTGTTGTGGAGACAGGTGTTTGTGGGGTTCATCAGCCCACTGGACTCACTGTTTCCACGTATATTTTTTATGCTCATCACTCTTCTTGCCCTCAGGTGAGGAGAAACTAATAATTTGCCTCTCCGACGACCACCCACAAGCTTTTAAGACTCCGGCTGCTGCTCCCCAAAGCAGGATGTGAAATACTATCTTTGTGGGCTGCATTCTGCCACCTGACCTTGGTGCCCCTGGAGACTACAGCTCGGAGCCCCCAGGCGCACAGCCTCACTCCCTCAAGGTGTGTTCCTGTCTCAGACGTTTCCACAACGTTGCCTCCTGTACACTCCACCACCTTCACGGACATGCCTGCAGCCAAGGCAGTGACCCTCGGTCAGGCCTAATAGACCTTTACTTTTATCATGTTCCAATTTTCGCCGACGTGGATGTATTTTCTATTAAAAAATTTTAAATTTACAGTGGGAGTCAACGATATCATTTTCCACGGGGCCCGGGGGACACTTTATTTTAACATTTAAACAAACTGGAAACAAAGCTTCATCCTAAAATTCAAAGGAAAGCAAAACAGCCTGTCTGAATCCTGGCACGTTCCAAGATGCTGCAGCGATGTGACTGCATCCAGTTGCTCAGTAAGACCCCGGGGGTGCTGCCCTGTGCCTGCCCTAGGTGGGTGCAGGAGAGTGGTCTTAGGTAGGGAGTGTTCTCGCCCACAGGAGGGCAGACAAGTAATCGTCAAAGGAGAGAGTTAGCGCTGCTCTTAGACAGAGGTGGAGGGTCACGGGGGCTGTGGGAGTCCAGAGGCCCCCAGGCTGGAAGACTTAAAGCAAGACTAAGCCAGGTGATGTGGAGAGGCACGGTCTAGGCCACCGCTTCTCAAACTTGACCAGGCACCAAGATCATCAAAAGCATTTCCTGAGAAACACATGCCCAAGCTCCATTCCGGAAGCAGCTCACTCAGGAAGTCTGGGAGAAGGCCAGAGAATCTGCATTTCGATGAACTTCCCAGGTCTGAAAACCACTGTCCAAGGGAGAGGGGAATGAGGAGAAGGAGGCTTTCTACTCCCATAAAGAGTTATAGTCTCAGAAACCCACAGGGGCAATTCTATCCTGTCCCATAGGGTCCGTGTGAGTCAGAACTGGTTCGACGACTGTGAAGTGGGTGTCTGAGGGAGGAAGGTGTCCCTGAATGGTGCAAAGAGGTAACACATCAACTTTCCACTCACCCAGAGATGGGAGGGTCAAGTCCACCCAGAGGTGCCAAAGAAGAAAGACCTGGTTGGGTGGGGATCTACTTCTGAAAAACCAGTCGCTGAAATCCTGTGGAACTGTTGAACGTTCTGCTAGGTGCAAGAGACAACTCACAAAAGACCACACACATTGTGTGATCCCAGAGAAACCCACGGGAGCAGAGTGATACATCTGGGGTTGCCATGAGTCGACATCAACAGTTTAATGGTCAGGAGAGGGAGGAGGCAAATGTGCACGCTGCTGCGCTGGAGAATGAGTGTGGCTGCGGCAGAGGGTGTGAGCGCTCCAGAACCGAGGCACATGGAGTGGGCAGGGCTCCTAAGCTTGCACCCCTGGTCTCTCCTTCTGACCCACGATCAAGACCTAAGCTCAGAGGAGCACAAAGCCACTGGCGATAAAGACACCTTTGCTCTCCCTCTAGCACCTAGGTAGCAGCCTGTGGCTCATAGACTAGAGAGAGATGCACCTCCCAAGATCAGGTCCTTAAAGGAAAGGCCTGCCAGCATATCTTCCTCCCAGGAAGCAGGAATGTAGACCATCTTCTCTGTCTTCTTGCTGCTGCTAGGTGCCCTTCAGCCAGGTCCGACTCCCAGTAGCGCCATGAACAGCAGAAGGAAACACCGCCCAGTCCTGTGCCCTCCTTACTTCTACTGTTATGGTGAAGCCCGCTGTTGCCGCCACTGTGTCAACCCGGCTCACTGAGAGTCTGCCTCGTTTTCACCGCCCCTCCATTTTATCGCGAATGGTGTCCTGCCCGGAACTGGTTCTCCTGATAACATGTTTCAAGTCCTTGAGATGGAATCCCGCTCTCCTCACTTTGAAGGACACAGGCTAGGCCTCTTCCAGGACAGCTGTGTTTGATCTTCTAGTCGTCGATGGGATATTCTTTGCCAACACTGTCATTCGAATGCATCGATTCTTCTCAAATCTTCCCCATCCATTGTCCAACTTTCACATGCATATGAGGTGACCGAAGACACCACGGCTTGGGTCAGGTGCTCCTTCGCCCTCAAAGTGACATGTTTGCTTTGGAACAGCTCAAAGACGCCATGGGCAACACATGTGCCCAATGAAGCACATCATTTGATGTTCTTGACTGCTCCTTCCATGGGTGTTGCTCCCGGTTCCAAGGAAGATTAAATCCTTGACAACTTATCTCTGCTTATCACGATACTGTCCATTGCTCTGATGGTGAGGATTTTTGTTTATACTGAGTTATAATCCATACTGAGGGCTGTAGTCTTTGATCTATAGCAGTAAGTGCTCCATCCTCCTCGCTTTCAGCAAGCAAGGTTGTGGCGTCTGCAGACCACAGATTGTTCAGAGAGCCTCCTTCCAACTCTGATGCCAGGTTCTTCATGGAATTCAGCTTCTTGGGTGGTTTGCTCAGCAATGCAGACTGAGTAAGTGTGGCGAAAGGTACACCCCGACCGGCACCTTTTCCTAACCTCCAATCAAGCAATATCCCCTTGCTCTGGTTGAACAGCTGCCTCTTGGTCTCTGCCACGAAAGCAGTATGAAGTGTTTGGGGATCTCCCACTCATCTCTATGTCTATTTTATTATGATTCACACATTCGAATGCCACTGCATGGACAACGAGACTCAAGTAAACTTTTTTTCTGGTATTTTTTCCTGCTCTCCATAAGGATCCATCTGATGTGAGCAATACATATCCCTGTTCAAACCCTCTATGCCATGAATCCCAGGGCTCAGAGGAGGCAGATCGAGGGCACACTGTCATGGACTGAACTTGAGAGAGAGAATGGAATCTCCTGAAGTACAGAGGAGGCATGATAGCTTCGCTCTCTGAGCTCGGGGAGAAGTCCTTGTTTCTGGAACTCTGGCAGAAGGTACCCCAAAACCAGACTCATTGCCATCAAGTCAAGACACTCATAGCAACCCTATCTGAGAGAGTAGAACTACTCTGGTGGGTTTGAGACTGTCACTCCTTACAGGAGTACAAAGCTTCCTCTTTCTCCCTCTGAGTGGCTGGTGGATTCAAACTGCTGACCTCGCAGCCAGCAGCCCAACGGGTAACCCACTGCCATATCAGGGCTGCTGGGCAGAAGGCAGTTGAATTTAATTTTCGATGTGTTTCATCTTCCCAGACAGAGAGGCATACACCAGGGATCACTGCCCAACACTGCCACCACTGGGACCTCCTGCTACCGGGAAATGTGCGGAGCACATTCTCAGCACATGACAATAAAAATGTACAGACTGGGAGCACCCCGAGACCATGGCCCTCACCCGCTAAGCCCACAGCCATCAAGTTGATTCTGGCTCACAATGGCCCTTAGTCCCCCTTTAAACCAGCCTCAAGGCTCGACTCTAGGTTCTGCTTTGTTTGCCAGGGGGATAAGAACACCAGGGAGGAAAGCAGTCCAGGGGCAGCATTTGCCCAGGGATAAAGCTTTGGTGGCAGAAGTATTGGGAAGGGTTACTGTTGTGAGTTGTGCTCAGTTCCGACTTGCCGAGACCTCAGTTAGAACAGAACCAAACGCTGCCGGGCCGAGCCCACCCTGGGGGCCGCTGGGTCCATCCATCTCATCCAGGGGCTTCCTCTCTCTTTCACTGCCCTTCTACTTTACCAAGCATGATGGGCTTCTCAGGGACTGGGGAGACGCAAGGGAGCTTTCCACTGAAAAAAGTGATGCTACATTCACGTATTGCTTGGGTGTTTTAAAAGAGTAGGTCTTCTATCCAATGTGACTTTACAAAACAAAACCTGTTTACTGTGCTGAGATGAAGGTGTACAGAGCTGATCACCAGTTTCACATTCAGCAGTCATTCACCTCTTGTTTGAATGCATCCACCACAATCCGCGATACCCCACCACTTACCCTACTTCCTCCCTGTGTTTCCTGCTGCCATTTATTCCTCCTTCATTCCTAAGCCTCTGAACTGAATCACTGGGTCAATGTTGCCCTTCTGATCTTAAATGGTTGACTTTTGTGCCCAGCAGCGGGTTGGCTTGAGTCCCAGACCTGAAGGGTGACCAAGGGCTATGGTCTGGGGGGATTCTCACCTGTCTCTAGTCTACCAGTAGCCTGGTCTCTTTCAGGATTGAGTTTCAGTCCCAATGTTCTCCCTCCAATGGGATTTTTATCTGCTTTCTTGGTCGATGGCCCCGAGCTGCCGGAACCACACAGGGTTCACAGGAACAGTTAGTCTACAGACAGACAACTACATCACCAGCAAAGGAACGAGAGTGGGCAGGGGCTCTCTCAAAGGTCCCGTGATTCGGTCATGCAGAGGCAGAGGACACGGCTACATGCCAGCTGTGAACTGTGTGTGCTGGGTGAAGGAGCGGCCCTGGTGAAGGCAGGTCACACTGGAACCTTGTCTCCAGGACCCACCTGCCCACCCAGTCAGGCTCTGGATTCGGACATAGAGCCCCAGGTCTGAGCAGGCTGGGCTTGGGCTCTCTTAAAGGCTGGGCAGGCCAAGTAGAGGCAGATTGTTGGAAAAGCACCATCCGCATCCGTTCCGAGACTGAGACCCAGTCACATAGGTCAAAAAGCACCAGCTCCCTGAACCAGGAGGGGAGGGGACACCCCCCAGATGAAGGAAAGCCCATATGCCCTTCTGGTAGAGAATGTGTGAGGAGGGGAGGCTGGAGCCAGCTGTTCCTAAATTCTCATCCTAACTCTGTCCCGTCCTGGATGGGTAGCTCTGGGCAGATTCCCTAAATTTCTCAACCTCAGCTCCTTCGCCAGCAAAATGGGAACAGAATGCAAAGCCTCAGGGGATTTGGGATGACAAAATGACAACACAGAGCAGGTATTGCTTAGTGTGGTACTGCTGCAGGGTTTGCTTGTTTTTGTTTTTTTTTTTTTCAAAGAACTGGCCCTCCTGTCAATCCTGGCTGACAGCGCCCCAGGGACCCCACACCCCAGCTAGCACTGAGTTTTCAGAAGTGGATCCCGGGCTTTCTTCAGCTGTGCTTTTGAGTGGACTCCTACTGGGGTGCTTGCATCCCCCAGGGACTCCTGCAGCAGGACACTGTGTGTCCCACAGTACACTGGGACCAGAGCGACCCTACAGCACAGGGTGCAGCTGCCCCACTGGGTTTCTGAGACTGGAATCTTTACCAAAGCCGATCTCCAGGCCTTTACCCCTGCAGGTTTGTGCCTCTGACCTCAGTAGCCCAACTGCTTACCCACTGCATGTGATTACTATGGTGACTACAGTTGTTTTATTGCGAGCCCTGGTTGCATAGTGGTTACGTGTTGGGCTGCTAACCATAAGGTGAGCAGTTCGAAATCACCAGCTGCCGCATGGCAGAAAGACTGGGTTTTTCTACTCCCTCAAATAATTACAGTCTGGGGGGGAGGGGGACAAAGAGGAGCTGATACCAAGGGCTCTGCTCCCATCATAAGTAAATGTTTAGAAAATGATGATGGCAACATAGGTATGAATATGCTTGACACAATTGATGCATGATATGTTATAAGAACTGTAAGCACCTCCAATAAGATTATATTTTTACATAATAAAATAATTGCCATCTCAGAAACTTACGGGGACAATTTCACCCTGTCCTTTAGGGTCACTATGAGTCAGTATCGACTCGATGGCAGCAGGTTTGGTTTGACTGTTTTATTATTGTTGTTGTTATTCAGAGCTGAACAGACTTTACATACATGCTACTGTTCAGTCAGAGACTCAGGAACCCCTCTCCGGGATGGTGCTGGAGTCCCTCACCTGACAGGGCTCTTCCAGGAGGCCAGTCAGATGGGACTGGGCTGAGTACATGCTATAGACTTCACACACACACGTTTTGGTTTCCGAACAACACCAGGTGCAGGGCCTGGGATCACCGCGATTGGACGCATAGGGGAACGGAGTTCTCCACATGCAAGAGGACCCTTGCAGGTCATGAAGCAAGCCTAGAACCTGCACTGCAGGATGGAGACAGCCCCTCTAAGCTACCTCCTGCTGTGCCTGTCCTCCAGGACTGGGGAAGGGGATGAGGACCACTCATGCCAATACTTACCCAGACCCGGGGCACACAGGTGTACCTTTAGCGTCCCTCCCTCCCCCCTCACCAACACACACTTCATCTTAGCCTGTCTGGAGCACATTGGGAGCAGTGAGGGGCGCGGAAGGACACACACACCTCCCGGGACTGGGGAGAGAGGAATCAAGCTGTCCAGGGTCCACCCGCCTTCGGAAGCTAGGCCCCTCCCGTGGGAGCGGAAGCAGGGGGAATCTGGTGTCTGGAAGGAGGATCGCCCCAGGCCTGGGAAAGAGTGAGTAGACAGGGGGCAGAGGTTGGACCGCAGGGTCTGCCCGACAGCCTGCCTCCCGGCAGCACTAACTGTCCAGCGAACAAAAGCCCCAGCCGCACAGCGCAACCTGCAAACCCGCAGCCACGCTGCCGGTGCCCGCCTGCCGCCCACGCCGGGACTGCCTCACCCTTCGCTCCCACACCCTGCGCCTGGCCTGCTCACCCCACCACCCTCCGCTGTACCCCACCCCTAGGGCACCACCGTGTCCACTACACATCCAACACACACGTGCCACCAGGTGCCCAGGCCTCCCACGGTACTTACCATTCACCGAGGCACGGAGATCCCCCGCGCACCCCCATAAACAGACCCCACAGAGTTCTCCAGCCTTCTAACATCCCCCCACCCAGCAGTGCTGCCCCAAGCCTTCCCCCACCCCCTTACCACAAGCACAGAAGCAGACGGCCCCGCCGCACACCTCTCCAGGGTGACTCCCGGGCTCCCCTGCCCTCTGGCTCCCAGCGACCGCTCCCCGCGTGTGCGTGTAACACAAAGTCTCTCCAAAGCTCCCCGTGCGCGCCGAGCGCCCCCCGCGCCGGCCGGCGGGTACCTTGGCGGTACAGCGTCCCGCGCTGGTCCCGGCGCTGGCTGAGCTCAGAGCCCCGCCCGACGTGGCCCCGGGCCGCTCCGCTGCGGCCGAACTCCGGCTCCGCTCTAGTTCCGACCCATCGCCCGCGCAGCCGCTCGACGCCAGCGGAGCCGCCGAGGGCGAGTGTCTCGGGGCGCCCCGCGTGGCCGCACTCCCAGCCGGATGATGTAAACCTGAGCTAATCGGCGCCGCTGATGCGCTCCTGAGGGAGATTGCACCAGCCCGCGCGCCCCGCCCCCGGCGCCGCCCCGCCCCACAGGGCCCCGCCCCCGCATCTGGGCACCGCCCCCTCGTGGCCCCGCCCACGCCCCGCCCCGCCCCTCCCTACCGGCACTGCGCCGGGGCCAAGCCCGAGGCTGGTCTGGGCCCAGAGGAGATTCCAGTTTCTGGGTCCCCCATTCCCTGAGGAAAATTCGGGTTGTTCTGAGCTTCAGTTTCCCCATCTGTGAAATGGGAAGAACAGCTTTTCTTCCCAAGATGGTGCTGGGGAGAAAGAGCTCAAGCTATTTGACCCCCGTGGCTCTCCCTGGTGGTGTCCTGGATTATGGGTTGGATTGCTAACGACAAGGTCAGCGGTTCAAAAACACCAGCCGGTTGTTGGGAGAAAGATGAGGTTTTCTACTCATAAAGAGTTATAGTCGGGTGGGGGGGGGAATGAGTTATAGTCGGTGCCAGGCTATCAAAAAAGATAGTGTCTGGGGTCTTAAAGGCTTGAAGGTAAACAAGCGGCCATCTAGCTCAGAAGCAACAAAGCCCACAAAGAAGAAGCACACCAGCCTGTGCGATCATGAGGTGAAGTGTCGAAGGGATCAGGTATAAGGCATTATCAGAAAAAAAATTCTTAACATAGTGAATGAAGGGGAAAGTGCAGAGTGGAGATCCAAAGCCCATTTGTCAGCCACTGGAGATCCCCTCACAGAGGGGTCTAGAGGAGGAGATGAGTCAGTCAGGGTGCCATGTAGCGCCGATGAAGAATACAGCTTTCCTCCAGTTCCTAAATGCTTCCTCCCCCCAACTACCATGATCCGAATTCTACCTTGCAAGTCTGGATAGAGCAGAGGATGTACACTGGTGCAGATAGGAGCTGGAGGCACAGGGAATCCAAGGCGATACTGTGAGAGTAGAGGGTGAGTAGGTTGGAAAGAGGGAACCGATTACAAGGATCTACATGTGACCTCCTCCCTGGGGGACGGACAACAGAAAAGGGAGTGAAGGGAGATGCCGGACAGGGAAAGATATGACAAAATAATAATTTATAAATTATCAAGGGCTCATGAGGAAGGAGGGGGGGAGGGAGGGGAAAAAGAGGACTTGATGCAAAGGGCTTAAGTGGAGAGCAAATGCTTTGAAAATGATGAGGGCAAAGAATGTACAGATGTGCTTTACACAATTGATATATGTATGGATTGTGAAAAGAGTTGTATGAGCCCCTAATAAAATGTTTTTTTAAAAACCTCCGGGGCTGCTTTCCTATAGCGGTCTCAGGCTGTCCTTCCATAGAATGGGAACTTCTCTGCCCCTTTTCCTTCCATCCCCGTCTTTCCCTCCCCAGTGGACTCCTAAAGGTTTGGGTTTTTAAATGTTTTTAAATTTAAGTCATTTTACTGGGGGCTCGTACAGCTCATCGCAATCCATATATACATCCATCGCTTCTAGCACATTTGTACATTTGTTGCCCCCATCATTCTCAAAACATTTGCTTTACACTCGGGCCCTGGGAATCATCTCCTCATGTCCCCCCTCTCTCCCCATTTCTCCCTCCCTGATTCCCACTTCCTAAGAACCACTGAGGTGCCCACGGCCTGAGCTTCGTTCTCCTTAACTCTACAGCCTTCATTGACAGAGGCAGTGTGGTCTAACAGTTAAGACGCTTTTGATGGAGCGTGCCTAAATGTGTACACATACACCCTGACCTTGACCCCCTGCCCTACTTCCACCCAGTGATTGCATTTCCTGCGGTAGTTTCCTCCTCCCTCCTATGGGCTCAGGACAGTGCTCGCTTCACAGCGCTGTTTTGAAGATGAACGAAGTCACCATATGCAACATTCTGAAGGCGATGTGTGGCGGCAAGGGAGGCTCAGGGAGGGGAAGGGGCCCACCACGACTGGAATGGCAGGCCTGGGAGGCCCTGGTGCCATTTCCTGTTCAGCAGCGATATCCTGGTGGAAGCCTGGTGGCCTAGTGATTACATGTTGGGCTGCAGTCCACTAGGTCAGCCGTTCCAAGGCACCAGCCTCTCCGAGGGAGAGATACGCTTTCTACTCCCATACACAGTGACAGTCCTGGAAACTCAGGGAAGCAGTTCTACCCTGTCCTATGGGGTCACTAGTGGCAATGAGCTTCATTTGTGTGTCTGTTTCTCGTTTGGGCTGTGATAGCCGCAGAGGCCCAGCATGGTTCTTGGAAATCTCTGTAAAGTCTTGCTATCTGAATCCACTCAGTGCCAGAAAGAGCCCCTGGGGCCAAAGCTAGGTGGGAGGAGGGGCAGACCCACCTCTGTTTTCCCAGTTCCTGGCCACAGGGACAGGCTCACCTGTGTCTCAGAACTCCCAGCCCCTGCCTTGGGCACAGCTGAGGGATCTAGGGTAGCATTTAACGCTCCGGGGAGCTCATGTTTTGGTTTATTGTGGTCGATTTCTATAGCACACACATCCAGCAAAAACATATGATGTTCCGATGTTTTTTGCACATGTATTTCAGTGACATTAATGACATCCACCATGTTCCGCCGTCACCACTGTCCGTTTCCAATTGTCCCCATCACCCTTCACAGAAACTTTGTTCACCTCACCAATGACTGCCCCCTTCCCTTCTCTCTGGTACCCACTAGCAACCACGGGTCTCTAGACGTTTGCCAGCACTAGATGCTTCGTATGTGGGGGATTGTACAATATTTGTCCTTTGGGGACTGACTTATTTCACTTAAATTTTCAGATCTGCCCAGGGTGCAGCCTGCTTTCGTACTTCATTTCTCTTTAGAAGTGCGCCTGACTCTAAAGTATATGTAGGGCTCACGTCTGCTCTAGCTATTCATCTGTTTACCCTTGGGCCGTGGTTCCCTCTGGGTTAATGTGGAGAGAGCGCCAAGGCACATGGGTGCACAAGTGTCTGAACTCACTGCTTTCTAGTCTTTTGAGTAGATACCACGGAGGGGATTTGCCAGATCATGTCAATGTCTTTACATCTTTTTTTTTTTTTTTAACCTTCCAGGTTTCTATTGCAGCTGCTCCGTGTTCCAATCTCATCCGCCATGGATAAGGGTTTCTGTTGCTCACGTGTTCACCAGCACTTAATGTTTGAGCTCTTTTTCTTTCTTTCTTTTTTTTTTTTTTTAACACCAAGGCTCAGTTTGGAAGGTCCCACAGCCAGAAGGGCAGACAGTGGCCAGGTTGGTTGTTCTCCGAGCACGTCTGAAGTGGGCACTGCAGCGGGCTTGCCCACACAGCCCTCTCTTTGTGGAACTCGGCTGCGTTGCTGGGACTGTTCCCCATGCTGATGTTGACTCAGCAGAGACCAGACGGATCCACCTTGCCCCTCTTGGATCTTTACTTCAGACCATTGACAAGAAAACAAACTCTTACTCACTGCAATCAAGTCAATGCCAACTGATCGCAGCCCTAGAGGACAGGCTGGACCTGCTCCTGTGGGTTTCTGAGACTGTAATTCTGGGAGCAGAAAGCCCATCTTTCGTGTCTGAAGTGGCTGGTGGTTTCGAAATTCATCCCAAAGGGTGACCACTACGCCACCAGCACTCCTCGGAAGGGAGCCTGGAGACCATGTAAACAAATGTTACGTGTCCTGTGCTATTTCCTTGACTAAAATAAGACGAGTTTGTTTCCTAACTGGGCAGAGGGGTGGCTCCTTTCAGCAGGCCTCAGCAGGAAGATGATGGGAGAACTGAGGTCTTAAGGAAGAGAAGGGGTAAATGGTGCGAAGATACACAGGAAAGACAGACAGTGGGCACTGCCAGTGGGCATTACCATCTTCATGGGGAAGTCAAGGGGAGGGGCTGACGCAAGACCACCTGACTTGGATGCAGCCAATTTGAGATTTGAACCTACAACCGTTGGCTCCAGGGCCCTTGTTGTCCCTGGGACGTTTTACAATCTGTGCAATCAAGTGGGCTCCCCCTGCATTTGTGGGTCTGGACACTGGAACCGCTCCTTGGACACAGCCCCTAGACTTAGGGGACTTGTGGTAATTGGGGTTACTGAACCCCAACTCTCCAGTCCAGCACTTACTTTCCTATAAAAGCTAAAGGGAAGCCACCTGCCTAATTTAAAATATCATTTTTAAAGGATAAAGAAACAGATACAATTCATTTTCAGAATTGATTCTATTTAACCCAAAGTATCCACCATATTATTATTTCAACAGATAACAGATGTAAGCTATCAATGAGCACCTTTGTGGTGCTCTGAGGGTTAATTATTGGACTGCTAACTGCAAGGTCCATAGTTCAAACCCACCAGCAGATTTGTGAGAGAAAGAAGAGGTTATCTGCTCCATAAAGATTTCCAGTCTTGGAAACCCGATATACAGGGCTGCTGTCAGTCGGGATCAACTCGATCGCAGTGCGTTTTAATGTCTTTGAAGTGTGATATGTATTTTATGTTTACGGTGCTTCACAGTTTGGACATCAACCACGTTTTCCATGGGTAAGATGAAATTGAGCCCCCCCCCCAAAAAAATAACTACAATTTATTTAATGGAGAAACTTATTTTTTCGCTGCTTCCATTTTTAAATTAAATTAAATTTTAAAATCCTTTCCACTAGTCCGTCAGTCTAACGAAGCAAGAGTCACAGAACTAACATATATCTGCACGCCCATTTCATCGCAGCACTGGTCACAATAGCAAGAAGTTGGAAAGAGTCCAATGTCCATCGATAGAAGAATGGATAGAAGAAACTCTAGTACCCACACACAGTGGAATACTATACACCCCTGAAAAACAATGATGAAGCCCCTCATGACATGGATGGACCTGGAGATCCTTATGCTGAGAGAAGTTAGTCAGTGTGTTAGTCTGAGTTGACTCAGGAAACAAATCCATAGATACTCATACGTGTATAAAAAAGAGCTTTGTATACAAGAGCAATTGTATATTGAGAAAATATCCCAGCACAGTTCAGATCAAGTTCATAAGTCCAATATTAGCCCATATGTCCGATATCAATCTATAAATTCCTCTTCAGACTCACCCAACACATGCAATGACGCCGAATCCAGGAAATCACTGGCCAGTGGGTGGAAAGTCTTGTGGATCCAGTGGCAATGGAAGCATCTCAGCGCTGACTTGGGTCTCCACATGGTTCCTCCAGCTCCAGGACTCTGTGGTAGCTCCACATGTCTTGTCATCAGGAATACCAAGCAGAGAGTCTGTGTGTTCCACCTCCAACAAGCTATTTATCTCCAGCGCCTCCAAATGAGGTAATCAAGCAGCGACCCAATTGACAGGCTAAACTCAACCCCTTCACTCTAAATAGTCTCGAGTTGGCACCAGATTATATAACTACCACAGTCAGTCACAAAAGGACACAGACTGTATGAGGCCCCAACTGTAAGGATAAAAACCAAGACAAAGACTTTGGATGCTACCAAGGAGGTCAGGGCAGGGGAGGGGAGATGAACAATAGACTGGAGGGCTGACAGGTGTTGACCTGGTGAAAAGGGGGATGGGGATCCACAAAAGAGAAATCAGGGCAGAGGGTGGGGTGGGATGTAGGCAGGGGGGAAGGGATTGCTGGTGAGAAGTTTGCACTATTGACTGCAGAGTTGATTGTCTGAAGTGTGAACCACCCCCCACCCTCCAACTCAATTCACAATCATTTGTGAAATGGACTTTCTCGATCTGGTCTGTTTCCACAGTGCATCAAGGCCCTTCAGGCACAAGTGGTCAAAGCTCACATCTCTTGGACCATGGTGCAAAGATTGGAAAGAGAGCATGATATCCTACATCTCCCAGACCTCAAATAAAAACGAATGTCCCCTCTAGGGAATGTCCCCTCTAGGGCCTAGAGTTAGATCCGTGTCAAGGTAAGGGCAACATCAATGTTAGAGCAACTGCTGTTGCCGAAAAGGCGGTGTTTTAATGCATTGAACCCTATCTCAGATCTGCCTGTACCCTTGGGCTGAGCGCTGGGGTACTCTGATGGGAGAGGAAGCAGAGTGGAGGTCCCGGGGTTGTGGAAGTGGCAGTCATTGAAGTTAGGGGAACCCCCTGGCTTGATAGGTGCCTATGGAAAGGGGCCCAGAATCGTCATATCTTTAGTACCTCAATGCCGCCCTTGCATTGGTATGACAGGTTTTGATCTGGTGGGCAAGGGTCTGCACATGTAAGCATTGATCCAGGAAGTTTTCCTCTGGCATCAATGCCCGTGCTCATGATAAACAGAGTGCAGTCATTGGAGGATGGAACCGGGCAAGGCAACAACTCATGGGCTGTGGAACTGTCCTGGCATAGACTGTTCCCAAGAGAGGCTGCGTGCTTGGGAGAACTCAGGAGGTTATCAGTGCAATCGCCTGATACCCCAGAGGCATGATTGACAATGTTTTGCTTTTTTATTTATTTGGTTTTTTTTTTGTTTTCCTCCCTTTCATTTGCTTGTTTTGTTGGTTGTTTGCTGGTTGGTTTGCTTCTGTTGTTGGTGTGGTTGGTCTTATGGGGTTTGGTTTTGTCATCATATGACCGCCGAAGTCAACCTGAGTCACTCACTTTCAGGGACAAGCAGATGGATTCTGGGCTCCCACTGAACTCTTGCCCCAGTCACCAGCAGTTTGTTATGATCACATGACCCTGCTCTGTACTCACCTTCATGAATCGATCACTGAAGCAAAGGGTGTTTCACTTAAGTGTGGTGAGGAAAGCAGATGGTGCAGCGTCTGGGGTCTTAAAGGCTCGTATTCAAATAAGCAGCCATCTAAGCGAAGAATCAACTAAATCCACATGGAAGAAGCCCACCAGTTTATGTGATCCAAAGATGACAATAAGAAAATCCAGATACGATGAAGGGAAGAGTATCAGAGTTTAAATTATGAACACCCAATTTGTAGAAGGCCATGGAGGACAATGGGAGGCCAAACCCCATTTGCAGAGGATCTGGTCAGATTAAGCCACGGGCAGACCTCCCCTCTAGCCACAGGAGGGTTGTGGCTTTACTATCAGAGGGCATTGTAAACTTGATTACGCTGGATCAAACTTGATACTTGGTTAGTTGACCCTTCCTCTTGACCCAACCTGAATTCCTTCTCGGCTCAAGCAGTTCTTGCTGTTCCATGACAACAACAACAACAAAAGGCTTCTCGGGCATTTTAAATATTGATGGTGGTCTTTTCTTTCTAGCTCATTATTTGCATTTTTATCTTGATATGATGACTATGATTTTTATCCTGACTTCTCTATTTGGATTTTATTTTTTGTTGTTTCTATTGGGTCTCCCGGCTTTTGAAGCACAGAAGTACGTAGGTTCATAGAGACAGTAACTGATGCAAGGGTTGATGGGAACTATGAGTGTGGGAGCACTAGACCTGATTGTGATGATGTATCTACAACTCACTTTAAAAGTGATTTGACCATGGAAGTATATGATATAGAAACATCAAGAAAACCACGAGAGAGACTCAACTTGACCAAAGGTTACCATGGGCGACAGGAAAGAGGTGGTGCCTAGGGGCATTGGGCTTATGTCAGCGGTGGCAGGATAGTTAGGAAAAAGACATCAATAACGGGCCATACAGCACGAAGCACATCCTCAGTGGCACTGACTTCTACGTGTAGAAGTGGTGGGATGGGAGAACATTCCGTTGTGTATATTTCTGCCACAATTAGAAAAAAAATAGTAATTACATGAATAACAAGGACCACAAGGAAGAAGAAAATGTTCTAGCATTGAATATGGTGACAATTGAACTCTTCTTGATATTATTTGAATTATCAAATTGTATGCCATGTGGATGAAGTGCTAATAAAAATGTTAAAAAAGAGAAGGCAGTGTTTGAAATTCCACCCGGATGCTAGGCTCCTGTCAAGATTTGACTATGGAGTTTAGGCTCTGTTCCAGATGGCTCTGTGAACACTTACCCAACGCCTCTGAATTTAGACTCTCAGACAGTCTCAAGACTCTGTATTAAATAACAGTGCGTCAGATTGGGCAATGCACTTTCCCTTTCGGTTTCCTGTTGCTCTAATTGCTTGGGAGAAAAAGCCTTGTTTAGTATATGTGTTTCACAAAGGGGTCCACGCAGAGGACATCCCTGGAAGCCTCAGGCTCCTCTGGCGACAGGGTTACCAGGGGTTGGACTCCACTGACCTGAGAAGAAGGGTCCATGTCTTAGACACCTTTAACCCTTCACTTGTTCCGCAAGAGAGCCAGGCCTTGGCTCCCAGGCCTCAGCAGGCAGCAAGGTGTAACTGAGATGCAGTCACCTGTCTTGCTTTCTTTGTGCTTCAGGGGAGGCTGCTTTCTCTGACTGCAAATGGCCCTGGAGTTCCTTTGAGGTCAGTGATGCACCTCAAAGAAAGGGATTTAAAGGTTTCAAAGAAAGGAATGTAAAACATTTTAAATGACTTCCTTAAAAGAAAACATCACAGGACAAATACTGGGGGTGGGGGGTGGGAGGGGTTCCTGTGCCCAAAGGACAACTCTTGGAGAGTTCCACATACATGAACGGTCCAGAACAGGTAAGTGCATGCAGTTCAAAGCCAGCAGCCGCTCCACGGGAGAAAGCTGACACTCTCCAGTCCCATGAAGTGTCCCAGGCGAGGGAGTCCACAGGGGCAGTCCTGCTGTGTCCCATCAGGCCCCTATGAGTCAGAATGGACATGCGTTTGAGGGCATGGTGGGAGCGGAAGGCGGGGGTGGGGGCAGGGGAGAGGTCTCCCTGCTGAGATGCTGAGCATGTGTGAGGGCTGATAGACAAACAAGGGAATGGCTAATGGTGACGATTGTACAGCACAGTACACATGACTAAGCGGTACGTGGGAGGAATGTTGAAATGGGAAATGTTTTGCTACAAATACATTTACCACCTTTCAAACTACAGAGACAGACGGGTACATGGATCTGGGCCAATCAACTTGAGGAGGAGAGCGGGTGATTCAAGAATTGCAGCCCCTGCTCCTCGTGGGGACAGCATCTCTCCTGTCCGGGTCCCCCAAAGGGCTCTGCAGAAATCCTTCATCATCCAGATAGATGCAGCTCAAGCTGGGCCTCAGGAGAGTCTCAGACAGCCCAGGGGTGGCCCAGAGGCAGCCATGCCCCACTGGGTGATCAGCCACCCCTCGGGCTCCTGTTTGTTTGTTTGTTTTCATAAGGAAGGCGACTCGCTGGGTGGGCGCTTCCTTGACATCATCTCAGTGCACCCACGAGCCATCCCCTGTGGAATTGCTGTTTCTGTCCCTGGAGACCTACGAAGCTGGGGCCCAGAACGATGACATCACTGACCCCAGGAGTGAGGAGGGGCGCGGAACTAGGAGCCAGCCAGCCTGACTCCAAGCCAGTACAGTCTCCTGTCCACCATCCTGTCCCATGTCCTTGGCCTGTGCCAGCTACATGATGACAGGTAACTCACCAAGCTGCTCAGAAAGCCCGTGCTCGCACTCGTTTAGAGAGTAGAAGTGTGTTACGAGGAGGATTCGATGAGCTTCTAGAAGCTACGTGCTTAAAAAAAGTAAGAGCTCCGCCCTGGGTACACACCCGTAATGAGTGACTCTTACGGTTTCCAAGGAGACCAGCCCACCCTACCCCAAGTAGAACTGAGGATGAAGATGAGAGGTGGGGATACATTTCCTGAGCATTATCTCCTGGCAGGTCAGCTCGGTGGGCCCTTCCCTCATCTGCTTTCTTATATCATCCCACCATCGTCTAGGAGCAAAGGATGCTTGTACTAGGAAGCCAATCTGGGATCAGAGGGAGGAAGTGCCTTGCCCAGGGCCACCTGTCAGGAAGCCAGTGGACTTTGAACCATGATCTCTGAGGGTCCAGAGCTCTCCTTGTACCACGAGTTCGGGACCCCCAGTGACAAGGATGGCAAGTTCCCAGGAAGTCCCACCCACTCCTCAGAGGTAAAGTGTCCTCTTTCATGTCCCAGTTGCCAGGAGGGGCTGAGGGTTGGGGACCCTGGGGAGTGCCGGGTGGCAGCTGTGTGGGGAAGGAGCAGCAGAAACCCTGGTTTCTGGTTCTTGCCTTGCCTGGTGACTGCTGGGTGACTTCGGGCCACCACCAATGGCTCTCTGGGTTCTGGTGTGTGTGTGTGTGTGTGTGTGTGTGTGTGTGTGTGTGTGTGTGTGTGTGTGTGTAGGTAGGTAGCTCTCCACCCTTAGCTTCCAGCTGGGAGAGGGAAGGGAGTCCCAGATTCCTGCTCTTCTCTGCCTCCACACTGAAGGTGTTGCATCATCTGACCCCATGTCCTTCAGTCTGGCTGGCTGCCTCCTGCAGGGCCTGGAGTCATCAAGGGCCAAGGAAGGAAAGAGATTATGTGTGTTCCATCCAGGCCACTGCCCAGCCCTTCCCTTTCTGAGAAAAGCTGGGGTGGGGGTGGGGGTGAGGGACACTGTGTCAGGCAGGCTTGCTGAGGTGTTTAGCCGGTTGCATCAGACAGACAGCCGCCTTGCGCAAAGTGAACTCCTGGGTCAGTCACTGAACCCCGCCCCGTGGCCTCTACCCACATCCTAGTGCCCTGAGGAATCAGTCAGGATTCTTAGACCTCCTGGGAGAGAAAGCCAGGCCTGGACCCCAAGGGCACCCAGGGTGGACACAGGGACAGGGAATGGACAAAAGCTGCCTGGATGGTTGAACTTTAGGCCAAAAGATGGGACTCCGACGCAGATTCCACTCCTCAGGGACCTTTTCTGGAGTAAAAAGGAAAAACAGATTCATCTCTGATCCCTGACCTTGGCTGCAGTCTTAGCCCTATTTCCTGACTCTGAACTCTGACCTGACCCTTGGACATAACTTGAGTGCTGAGCACTGACTGGTAGGATTGACTCCTGACCAGCACGGCTGACCCCTGCCTTGGGTTCACAGTACAATTTTGACTTGGGCAGACATTTCCATATGATCCCTGTCTCTTCCCATATGATCCCTGACTGAGTTACAGTAATGGAGGCAGACTTGGATCTAATACAGTAGGCCTGACGCCAGCCCCCAGACAAACCCCAGCTTCTCAAGACACCTGGTCTCAGACTCTCAGAGAAAAGAGAACAGGCACTTAGGCACAGGCAGCAAGTGTCTGGCACCTGCTTGCTACCTTCCCTCTGGGCCTCTTGGCTTTTCCCAGACAGGAGAGGAGAGCCAAGGGGCTGGACTCCACCGGAGGCCCCACAGAGCGCTCCCTGAGCTGGCAGAACAGAGTCAGCAGGATGAGGCCTAGAGGAGGAGGCAGCAGGCAGGACTTTAGGGGAGGGGCTGGGGCAGGTGCTGAGTCAGAGGGAGGAGAGAGAGATGGCTTTTCGGAGGCCAGAGCTATGGGGGTGGTAGGATAAGCCCCAGGTCTGGAGATGTTGACTGGTTCTTGCAACTGATCAGGGGCCTTCAGGTCAGCAACCCTACCCAGTCCTGGGCACTTCCATATGTTGCCCACGTATCCACCATTTATTGGCCATTTTCTTTTCTTTTTAAAAAAAATTATTTTATTGGGGACTCATACAGCTCTTATCACAATCCATACATGCATTCAATGTGTCAAGCACATTTGTACACTTGTTGCCATCATCATTTTCAAAACATTTTCTTTCTGCTTGAGCCCTTGATATCAGCTCCTAATTTTTTACTCTCTCTTCCCCACACTCCCTCCCTCATGAACCCCTGATCATTTATAATTTTTTTTTCATTTCTTACACTGATATTTCCCTTCACCCACTTTTCTGTTGTCCATCCCCCAGGGAGGGGGTTATAGGTACATCATTGTGATTGGCTCCCCCTTTCTCCCCCCACCTTACCCTTACCCTCCTGTATCACTAGTCTCATGGTTGGTCCTGAGGGGTTTATCTGTCCTGGATTCCCTGTGTTTCCAGTACTTATCTGTACCAGTGTACATGCTCTGGTCTAACCGAATTTGTAAGAATTAGTAGAATCGGGGTCATGATAGTGGGTGGCTGGGCGAGGAAGCATTAAAGAACTAGAGAAAAGTTGTATGATTCACTGGTGCTATATTGCACCCCAACTGGCTTGTCTCTTCCTTGTGACCCTTCTGTAAGCAATGTCCAATGGTCTACAGATGGGTTTTGGGACTCCACTCTGCATACCCCCTCATTCACATTGATATAATTTTTTGTTCTGGGTCTTTGATGCCTAGTATCTGATCCCATGGACACCTCATGATCACACAGGCTGGTGTGCTTCTACCATGTGGACGTTATTGCTTCTCAGCTAAATGGCCACTTGTTTGTCTTCAAGCCTTTAAGACCTCAGACACTATATTGTTTGATAGCAGGGTACCATCAACTTTCTTCACCACATTTGCTTATGCACACATTTTATCTTCAGTGATCGTGTCCAGAAGGGGAGCATCATGGAATGCCAGGTTAATAGAACAAAGTGTTCTTGCATTGAAGGAGCACTTGAGTAGAGTCCCAATGTCCACCTGCTACCTTGATATTTAACATATAAACATATGTACATAGATCTATTTCCCTATCATTATATATAAATATATTAACATATATACCTGCCTGTACTTAGATCTCTATAAATGCCCTGTGCCTCCTAGTTCTTTCCTCTATTTCCTTTTACTTTCCTCTTGTCCTACTATCATGTTCAGGTTTCAGTAATTCTTCTCACCTTCATTTCCCTTGAGAAAGCCCTACTAGGCCTCCTACACTCTCCTTGCCACTGATTTTAGATCACTTGTTGTACTCTTCTCCCTGGGTTTGTTAATACCCACTTCCTTTGCCTGCCTCCCCTCTCCCATGTGCCCCTGGAACCACTGGTCCTGTTGTTTTCTCCTCTGGATTGTTTATCCTGCCTATCTTATCTAGGTAGACATGCAGAGACAATAATAAGCATAAAAACAAGGCAGAGCAAAATAAAACAACAAAAGAAAACCAAACAAACACAAAAATGATGGGGAGGGGGGATGGCAGGGAGGGAGGGCAAAAATGAGGAGCTGATACCAAGGGCTCAAGTAGAAAGCAAATGTTTTAAGAATGATGAGAGAAACAAATGTACAAATGTGCTTGACACAATGGATGGATAGATGGATTGTGATAAGAGTTGTATGAGCCCCCAATAAAATGATTTAAACAAACAAAACACAACAACAACAAAAGAAAAGCCTGTAAATAGTTCCAGGTCTGTTTTTGACCTTTAGGAGTGTTTTCCAGTCATCTAATGGGGTGCTAAGCCCTGGCTCCAAAGCAAGCCCCCAGGGGGCTTCGTTGCTTCACTCCCTTTGCTGCTCTGTTGCACGTCCTTAGTGTTTCTTTCCTTCAGAGAAATTATTATCAGTTGGAATCACATATGTGCTTTTTATTGGGTTGTTTTTGCCTTCTATGGCTATATTCTATCTCATTTGTATTTGCTTTCCCTTGTAGTTGGATTTGAGTGGCTGTCTCCCCAGCTAGACAGCACGTTCCATCAGAGTGGGCGCCTAGTTTGTTATGGTCACGGTGTTAGTCCAGGTAGACTAGAGAAACAAATCCAGAGACACTCATATGTGTATAAGAAAGAGCTTTATAGACAAGAGCAGTTGAGTATTGAGAAAACATCCCAGCCAAGTACAGCTCAAGTCCATAAGTCCCCTATTAGCCCATATGTCCGATACCAATCTATAAAGTCCTCTTCAGACTCACGAAACACATGCAATGACGCCCAATGCAGGAAGATCACAGGCCAGTGGGTGGACAGTCATGTGGATCCAGTGGTGGAAGAAGCATCTCAGCGCTGGTGTGAGTCCCCATGTGGCTCCTCCAGCTCCAGGGCTCTAGCGTAGCTCCATGTGGCTTGTCAACAGGGAGACCAAGCAGAGAGTGTGCGTATATCTGGCCTCCAGGGAGCTATTTATCTCCGTGGCACCTCAAAATGAGGTCATCAAGCTGTGACCTGATTGACAGACTAGACTCCACCCCTTCGCAAGTTGACACCAGATTATGTAACTACCACATTCACCACTGAGTCTTCCTCACAGGCCCTGTGCCTGGCATGGGGAAAGTGCTTAGTAAATAGAACTGACTTAATTAACCTCTTCCATTAATTTATTCATCCTTCATCCATTGGATTTCCATTCATCCACTGTCTCTCCGTCAGCATCCACCCTCTAAACTCTGTGCTGTGATCGTTCGACTTTTCCATGCACACTCCACTCAACCACTCTCCATCCGTCTCCCAGCCACTCAGTGTGAGCATCACCATACTCAGCCATCCATTCACCCACCTCTCCAGCAGCCACCCAACCATTTATATTTATTCAAGAAATATTTTAGAGGAGCTAGGCAGCACTCTAGAGTGAAAAGAACAGTCAAAAATAATGCTTACATTAAAACAAAACAAAACCCACCTCAGTGCCGTGGAGTAGATGCTGACTCTGAGTGACCCTAGCGGACAGGATAGAGCCACCCCTATGGGTTTCTGAGACGGTCACTCTATATGGGGGTAAAGCCCCGTCTTTCCCCCGAGGACCACCTGCTCGTGTCAACATGAATGTTTACATCATAGACGGGAACTATGCCAGAAGAAAACAACATAATAACTGCTTAAATCACAGAGCATGCTCGAGAGTGGTAAGCAGTATGGGAAAGCGTGCTGGAAGAACAAGGTCTGAAGAGAATGAGGAGCGGGGAGTGGAGCAGGCTGTGTTGAGTAGGGTGGTCTGTGGATACCATCAGACATCTGGAGGGCAGCGGTGGATGTCCAGGTGCTGGCATGCTGGAGAACGAGGTCCGTGTGGCTGACGTGCAGAAGGTGAGGGGAGGCAGTGGGAGATGAGGTCAGAGAGATACAGGGGTTGACGATGTGCATCTGTGGAGGCCCTGGAAAGGCCTCCAGGGAGGCATGGGGAGCCATAGAAGGTTTTAGGCAGAGGAGGAATCTGGTCTGGCTGTAGGCTCATTTAATGAACTGCGCTGACACTAGGCTCAAAGGGGGCACGGCAGGACGAACAGGGGCAGGCTTTGCAATCATTCTGTTGAAAACATGTTAGCTCAGAGCAGGGCAGGAGTGATGCAGGGGGCCTGGGACATGGTAGAATTCTGGGCATATTTTGAAAATGGGCCAACGGGGATGGTCAATGCTTCAGATGAGGGGTGTAAGGGACAAGGGGTGTCAAGGAACAACAGGAAGTGTGGAGTCACCATCAAATGAGAGAGTGCCAAGTGTTTGGGGGAAGATGGAGGGTTTTTTTTTGTTTGTTTGTTTGTTTGTTTTTTTGCTGCAAAAGAAAGCTTTATTGTTTCCATTTGGTCCCCAGCTGGGGAGGGGCTCCAGGGCGGTGGCGCTGCGGACCGGTTCAGGCAGAGGGGCTAAGGCCGGCCGTGGGGAGGCAGAGGGCCCCTGGCAGGTGGCTTGGCGCCGCAGGCTCCTAGTCTTCTTTGAGAGTGAGCCTCTCGAAGGGATACTCGCCCAGCCCGGCCTGGGGGCTGGCCAGCCTGCGGAGGTTGGTCAGGTGGTCGCCCATCTTCTTGAGGAGTTTCACCTCCTTGTCCAGGAAGTGGTTCTCCAGAAAGTCACAGAGATGAGGGTCGGTGTGAGTGGACCCCGCGGCATGCAGGTCCAGAAGGGCCTGGTTGAGTTTTTTCTCCAGGGCTAGGGCAGCTTCCATGGCGTCCAGGGTTCGACCCCACTAATCTTGAGACGGCTTCTGCACATCCTGGAAGAGGGTGCGGCCGCCGCGCTGGTGCTGCAGCTTCCAGAGACGCCCTCGCGCTTCTCCTTCGCCAGCTCGCGGAAGAAGTGCCCCACGCCTTCCAAGGCCACATCGTCGCGGTCGAAAAAGAAGCCCAGAGAGAGGCAGGTGTCAGAGGCCTGCAGGTGCAGGTTGACCAGACGGTTGACGCCGGCCTCCGCGTCGGCGGAATAATTCTGACGGATCTGAGAGCTCATGATGCGTCGGTTTGGAGGTCACCACACGCCAAATAAAAGTGTCCGCTGGTCCCAAGAGGAGGGGCTGGCCGAGAAGCTGGTCCCCAAGTTACTTCCGGAAAGAAACCTGTTGCGTGGCGGAGGGTTGGCGGCAGGGAGTCCCCGGACCTGATCCGTTCAAACACTGTTGAAGCAAGACACAGATCCTCGGGACCTCCAGGCGAGCTTCGATGGAGGTTTTTTTAATCATATAATCTTGTAGACTGTACTCGACCTCACTGCCTTCAAGTCAATTCAAGCCCCTAGCAATCCTATATAAGGTTTCCGAGGAGGTAACTCATAGGGCATCAATGAACGTTTAATGATGTCCTGTCATTTGCTATATCCAACAACGCTGCGATGCCCATACATAGATTGGGGGTGGGGGTGGGGGGAGGGACGCGACTAGAGAGACCCTGCCAGCGAACTGCTAATAGCAGAATTACTCAATCAAAGCTTGTGCATTTGCTGTTATGATAGAGATTTCTGGATCACCTTCCACAGAGATTATAAGAACTTGCTTCCCACTAGCAGAGCCTATGAGTGCCAGTTTCTCCACAGCTTCACCAGCATAGAGTGTTAATGGTTTTTTAAAAAATCTTTTCCAATCTGTTTGTTGTTTTTAGGTGCCATCAAGTCAGTTCTGACCCATAGCAACCTTATACACAACAGGACAAAACCCTGCCTGGCCCTGCACCATCCTCATGATTGTTCCTGTTCATGTTGCAGTCACTGTGTCCATCCATCTCCTTGAGGGCCCTCCCCTTTCTCACTGCCCCTGCACTTGACCAAACATGACGTCCTTCTCCAGGGACTGGCACCTCCTAACAACATGTCCAAAGTATGTAAGGTGAAGTCTTGCCACGCTTCCCTTCTAAGGAGCACGCTGGCTATACTTCTTCCAAGACAGATCGGTTTGTCCTTTAGCAGTCCATGGCACTTTCAGTATTCTTCTCCAGCACCGCAATTTTAACGCATCGATTCTGCTTCAGTCTTCTTTATTCCATTTCCAACTTTGCATGCATATGAGGTGACGGAAAGTGCCATGGGATGAGCCAGGTGCACCTTAGTCCTCAAAGTAATGTCCTTGCTTTTCAACACTCGAAGGAGGTCCGTGCACCTGATTTACCCAATGCAATCTACCTTTTGATCTTTTGACAGTTGTGTGGGAGGCTTATTTGGAGGATGAGTCTTTTCACGTCTTCCAGCCACAAAGGCAGATTCAACATCAGTATGGCCCAGGATGCCTTGTGGCCACTGAGCTCCCTGTCTCTGGGGTGGCTCAGCAAAGGTGGAAGGAGGCCAGGTATACCGGCATAGGCAGAAGCCTGCGGTCTGCATAGGGGCCCTGCAGCTTCCAAGAGTAGCCTCACCTCCTTCTCTCTTCTCCCACAGGCTCTTGCTCTCATCTCTAGCGTCTCCCCCACCCCAGCTCTGCACCTCCACCAGTCACCCCTGTGTCCCTGTCCCTTCCTTAGGAAGTTGTTTCCCTCTCCTGCCATTTAACCTTTCCTTGGCCCAGAGATTCCAGAGGGCCGCCTAAGAGGACATCCAGCTTCCAACTTGACGCCATGAGACACCACGGACAGTGTTAGTACCTCAGTCTGCTGATGGAGCCCTTGGGAGCGCCAAGTTCACTGCCCACATAGTAGCCAGTTTGTGAGGGCAGCACATGGATACCTGTGTGGTGGCCACCTGGGATTAAGCAGGGAAATGCCTGGTTTCCTGATTCAGGACCGACCTGGGCATCAATCCCTGTTTGGGTCTAAAGAACTGTGACCTTGAACAAGCTCCTTGTCCTCGTGAGTCTTGGTTTTCTTGTTTATAAAGTTGGAACAGAGTTATCAATCTGGTCCCTGCCAGCCTCCGCCTCAAGACCTTTTTTAATCTTGCTCTTCCAGCCAGAGGCACCGCTACAGAACTTAAACTTGCCTGAGCAGCTGGCGATGGAACTGGAGCTCGCCAATAGGAACTGCTCCCTGGAGGGCCCCACCACCACCTCCATTGGACACACAAGGCACAGGCCACACCCACTGTGTCCGGGAGAGGCCTCAGCTTCCAAGTGCCCGGACCGTTGCCTAAATCTTCCCGAGCAGCCTTTTCTCCTTCAAGTCTCTCTGCTCCACTGCCACCTGGTCCGAGAAGCCCTCTCTGATCCCACCCCATGCGTCCCTAACCTGTTACTCAGTCTGTCACAGCACCTTGAAGGCCAGAGGTCTTCTCATTAAGAGGTTCCTTTGCTTCTTGCCTGTCTCTCCGGCCTCAGTAGTCTGTAAGAATCCTCAGGAGAGGGATGCTCCATCCCAGCTGTCTAGCAAGAGCCCAGCATCGTGACATGTGCGGTGACCATCTATCTGTTGAATCGGTGCAGTGCCATTGGCGCGGTGTCTAAACGCGCAGCAACGGTAGGTGATTGTTCTTAGAGCAGTGCTAGTGGCTGCCATCGCGATTCTGCCTGAGGACCAAAAGCTGCACACAGCTACCTGAGACCATGCTGGAGAAGCCCTGGGAGAGTGTGGCCCTCAGCCCAGGCCCTGGAGCCCAGAAGAGAGATCTTCCCCCAGAGGGACCCGCAGTGTCCCTTTCCACCAGGAGCCCTAAGAAACACAGGCAACCCAAGGCCACCCAGTCACATGCCCTGAATGCCCAGCACTGGGCCGCAGGGAGACCCAGGCATTATGGACTGGTCGCCCAGGCACTCCAGACTGGCACTGCAGACACTCTGACCAGCTCTCAACCCCTAGCTGGGTGTGCATATGTAGACACGCACACACACACACACACACGTTTCTTAAACACCCTTGCGTGGTTCCATTGTGTAATGGTTAGCACTCTGGACTCTGAACACCCTTGCTCTCCTGCCAGACTGAGCAGCCCACCCACAGAGTGTAAGTCACTGTACAGGTGAAGGCAACTCCTGCCCTGGGTGAGTTCAGAGACAGCACTCAAGGCTTGTGGAAAAAAACAAGTTCCCTCCCTCATTCTATCATTCATTCATTTACCTGTTTGTTTACTCACTCACTCCCAACCCCCACCCCACCCTGGACCCCGGTCATCTCATGCTGTAATCCTGCCCCCTCACACCACATGGATCTACTGTGTGCCCATGCCTGGTCCGTGGACCATGGGGTACATCCCACGGGCCATCCTGTTTGCTTACCCCATCCGCTTGCCCTGAGCACATCCTGCACCCCATGCCGAGGCTTATGAAATCTCGTGAGTTCTTCCATCACCAGGGCTCCTATGGCCTGGTGCCCAGGGCTGGGCTTTGAGCCATGTGATCTGGGGCATGGTGACATTGGGACAGGAAGCTCACGGGCCTCGGGGATGCCAGCCCAGGCTGAGACTTGGAGAGGGCCTAGGAGTCCCTGGTCCCATCACCATGCCTGTCCACAGAACATGGACACCTGGGAGGATATGGGTCGGACAAGGGCATGACGTGGCCAAGATCATGGGGAATCTCAGCGTGGGAATCTCTGAGGTCCAGGGTGTGAATCCCATGTCTGAGCCATGTGACCTTGGGAAAGTCACGTCACTTCTCTGACCTTTATCTGCGCTCACTCACCCATGGTAGGTGTTCCATGAATGTAGCAGCTGAAATCAATCCCAGAGAAGGCATACATGCACCACTAGCTGCATGTGTGTGTGCCCACAGACATCGCAGACGGCATGCTCTTTGGTGTGTACAGGAATCCATCTGAGTGTGCACTCAAGATGTTGTACAGGGATCTACCGGTTCATATATGGGCGCACGTGTGGTGGAGTTCAAGTAGGACTGGTTGACCCCGCCCACCGCCTCCCGCAAGGCACCAATCGTAGGGAAGACAGTGTTCCAAAGGGCTTCCTGCTTCCTGTGTGCCTGCGCACAAGCCCCATCTCCTAATACACTGGCTCCCTGGCGGAGTGGGTGGAGGAAGGAGTCAGGTCTGGTACTCGGAACCTGAACTGCTTGGATTCAAATCTCAGCTCTCCTGGCGGGCAACCTTGAGCAGGATAGTCTCCCCTTACGGGGACCTCGTGGCACTGTGGGGTAGGCCTTGAACTGCTCACCATGAGGCTGGCAGTTGCTATCCCCCAGTTGTGGGCGGGGGTGGGGGGGGGAGATAGATAGATAGATAGATAGATAGATAGATAGATAGATAGATAGATAGATAGATAGATAGATAGAGAGGAGGCTTTCTGCTCCCCAAAGAGTCACCGTTTCTGAAACCCTTTATTGGGTCGGCAGCAGTTGGAATTGGCTTGGTGGCAGCGGGTTTGGTTTTGGGGGGGTGTTATGATCACGGGAAGACTAAAGAGAAAGATGGGGCTTGCTGCTCCTGTAAAGAGGGACCACAGGGGCAGTTCGACCCCGTCTCTGTGCGTCTGCCCTGTTGGCATCTGTGGCGGTGAGTCTTTTGAGATGACAGAAAAGGGTTACCATGTGTCAAACACTGGGTACGGGTACGGGGCCCGGCAATGGTAAGAGTTCTTAGGGGTCACTTTCTGAATTGCCCTGGGTCTATTCCCAGTGACATGGCCTTGCGTCTCCCTGATTTGCCTCATCCTATTGTCGCCACCGTCTATCGACAGGACTCTTCTTTCCCATGGACTCTGTGAGTCCCCGGAGAGTGGGGCCAGGTCTGAGTCACCCAGGGTCCGCCCCTCTGTGCTGCCTGCTCTTGCCTCAGTCCGCCTCTGTAACAATAGCACCAGCTGTTGTGGAGTCAGCTCCGCAGTGCCCCCTGCTGTGCCTGAGTAGAACTTCGACCAGCAGGATTTGCAGAGGCTGATTCTGGGGAAGTGGGTCACCGGGACTGTTTTCCAAGGTGACCTCAAACCACCACCCTTTCGGTTAGCAGCTGAGGGTTGAGCCATTTGCACCACTCAGGTGCAATATTGATATGCATATTAACAGATGTTTATTGGGCACAATGAATAATATTAAAATTAATGGAAGTTGATTGGACACTTCTATAAGCCAGGCACTGTGTTAAACTCATTCTGTCTTCAAACAATCTCAAGAGCTTGTTACCATCATCGTCTTTATTTTAGAGACAAAGGAACCGAGACTCAGAGAGGTTAAGAAATTGCCCAGGATCACACGGTGACTTGATTACTGACATTCCCTCAGCCTAAACTGCATATAAGATCTGGGATTTGTGACTAAGAGTTTGGGGCATGAATTATGACTGGACATCTGCCTCTCTGACTCTCCCCTTAGGCCCCTTCCCATCTATATGAATAAATACCCTCTCATGCTTTTTCCTTAGCTTAGAGTGCCTGCACCCTTACCTGGCACAATGCCTATATGATAGGCAGTGGTCACAGGTCACCTTTTTGGGGCCCTTTTTGGTAGGCTGGAGGGGCTTCTCAGAAGCTGGGTGTGTTGGGGTTCTGTAGAGAAGCAAGCCATTGATGCTTCTATGTATAGAAGAAAGAATTTTATACCAAGAAAGTTGCTCACCCAATTGTAGTAGGTAAATCCAGTCAGGTTCTAGTCTGTGGGTCATATGTTAAAGATTTTCTTGACTTGCCAGACTGATGAGCCAGAAAGCAGGAAGACCACGGCTGATGGATACAGAGGTAGATGAATCCCAGGTCAGCAGGTCAGAAGGCAGGCTCTGGAGACTCCTGGGTTGGGCAGGCAATATGGCGGGCCACTTGAATGAGAACTCTACGAGCCAGATGCAGGGTCCAGATCAGCAAGAAGAGAAGCAGCTTTCTGTAGTGTCTACTTACATATCAAGTAGGCCACACCCCTGGAGAATATCATCGAGGCTGGGACCTGAGTAAGGCTTGGTTGCCGTCCACCCCAGTCTTCCCACAACTGCTGCTCTAGTCACAGGTGATCCCATCATGGAGTTGATCACACTATGTTAGATCCCATCATAGGAGAGGCCTCAACTGCCAAACCACAGAGAATCCTGGTCCATTCAAGTGCACACCAAACCTAACCAGCACACTGGGGTATGCATCCCTTGGACTTGAGAAATAACCCGTCCCCTGGATTGGGGTGATGAGGAAGGGTAAAAACAGGATTCAGTTGGAGGGGCCTGCGAGGGGTCTTGAGGTGGGAAGAGAAGCAGTCAGAGGAGGAGGGGCAGGAGTGAAGAGGGATTGGATGCTCAGGTTCTGAGATGAAGGACAATGGAGCAAAAAGTAACCATGCCCCACCTCCAAATCAGACTCTCTCCTGCTCCCATGTCATACACACACACACACACACACACTTGCACAGTGGACAGGGAATACTGGTGAGAGAAAATGTAGCATCTTCTCTGGTCAGCACCCAACTCACGCCCATTCAGTGGATTCAATTCAAAGCAATGCTTTGGGTTTCCAAGACTACACATCTTTACATGCAGACAGCCTTGTCTTTCTCCCATGGAGTGGTTTGAACTATAAGCAGCCCAGCAACGAACCCACAGCAATCTCAGGGCTCCTTTCTCTGGTTGGTAGGAAGCTATTAAACACCAAGCTGCCACCATCTGAGCAGGAGACTGACTAGCCATGGGCTTTGTCTCTGTTATGGCCTCCAGGGGCAGATGGAGCTGAACCACAAACACCTCACTTCAGTGTAGTCCATTCCAACCCTAGAGATCCTACAGGACAGAGCCAGACTGCCTGATAGGATTTCCAAGCCATAATCTGTACAGAAGTAGACTGCTACATCTTTCTTCTGTAGAGCTAGTGGTTGTGGGTTGGGATCTCCAACAGCTGAGTGCTTTAATCACTGTGCACCAGGGTTTTTCCAGAGCCTGTAGAGTCTGCTGTGGTTGGGTAAAGTGTCAGTTAGGTCAAAAAGATAATATTGCAAGGTTGGTAGTTCAAACCCACTAGCCGCTCTGCTAGAGAATGATGAGGCTGTCTGCACCCATAAGGATGTATAGTCTCAGAAACCCTACGCAGGATTGCTAACATGCCAGAATCAACTTGATGGCAGTGGGATTCTGATTTGGGATTTGTTCCATAATAGGAGGTGACCTTGTGTCTTAGGGGTTCAGTAAGGGGCCACTAATCAAGTGGTGGACATGGGTTATAGCTTTGGTCTGTTTGTTTGTTCCATCAGTATTAATAGAGGATATTGAACTCTATTCTGGGGCCTGGAGACTCTCAGGGAGGTCAGCTAGCCAATGGAAAGGTTCGACTCACTTACTTCCTGGTCCATTTGGTTCTTTCAGGTGCCAGGTTTGATCCCTGTTAATCCATCTTGGCTGGAACAACAATGTTTATTTTCTTAACTTCTTTCCCCCTTAATTAGAATCCTGGAAGGGTTGAAAAGAACCACAGAGAGCTCCCTTCTGTTCTTTCTTTTCTGTCTTTCCCCTTCTGTCTTTTTGCCATGTCCCCTTAATCTCCTCTGATCTGTGACAGTTTCTTGGGCTGGTCTTATCTTTCATGACCTTGAAGAGAAAGTATGCAGTCAAGTATTTTGTCGCATGTCAATTCATGGGTCTTGTCATGATGCAATTGAAGTTCTGGGTTGCCTTTCACAGGACGTGGTGCCGGGGATGCTAGCTAACTCGGGTCATTTGGTTAAGGCAGCGTCTGCCAGATTTCTTCACACCAAAATCAGTATGTGTTCCTGTCCAGGTAGGTTGTGCTTGTTACCGCCACATTGCTAAGTCCCACCCACACTCAAGGGGAGGAGACTGAAGCTCCACCTCATGAAGGGTGAAACAGCAAAGAACTTCTGGGCACAAGTTATCAGCAACACAGTAACAAATAAATATTTGGGCAGAGCTCATTTGAGACTGCAAATACCCTGGTTCTTCACCCATCTCTGTGGCTTTCCTCAATGGCTCTTGTGAGCAAAAGTTATTACTGTGGTGTTCCAAAGGTGAATGTTCTATCTCTCTCACTCCTTCACACTTAGGAGTTAGAAATCCTCTAGAACAGGGGTCCTCAGCCTTTGGGTCATGACCCCTTTGGTGGTAGAATGACCCTTTCACAGGGGTCATCTAAGACCATTGGAAAACACATATTTCTGATGGTCTTAGGAACCGAGACACCACTTCTATATCCATCTCCAGGGGTGTTTGCCCATATACACCCACCTACGAGTACCTGGCATGATGACATCATTGCATCAACCCCATCACATACACTCTGTACAAATACAGGTGCATGTGACAGGATTGGCGCCATAATGTACTTATGCGAACAAGTCACACATGTGTAGAGAGAAGTTACTGTGTAGAGAGCAGCTACTGTGTTGAAAGCAGCAGTATTGGAGGTAAAATGACACTTCATGAATCATAATTACTGGGTAAATGTAAAGTCATGTACTGTATAATCAACCACTTTAAAAAATCTGTGCCATAAGAACTTAATCTGGATGCTGATCAGTTTTTGTAAATACTGCTGTGGTTGATGTGAATACTGTCCCCTTATGAGAGTAACAGGTATGTAAAAACAACAACACAGAATGGTAAATCATAGAAAACTAATGAACTGTATTGAGTGCTATGCCATGTATCATCTTTTGTATTATTAAAGCTATTATTATATATTATTTTCATTAGCAAACCATCCCAAGACAATGGGTCGTGTAAAGAAGAACATTAAGAACTGAAAATATAGTAAGGATTTTTTTACAGTATGGTTTTACCTCAATAAATACAGCAGGAATTGATAGATTGCAATCTGTTATTTGTTGTGAAGTTCTACCAGCCAAATCCATGAAGCTGAACAAACTAAAATGCCATTTTGAAAGCAAGCACCCAAACTTTGCCAGCAAGGATACTATTTTAGAAGCAAAGCTGATGGGCTCCAGAAAGGCAGACTTGACACTGGTGGCAAGTACCACAAACAAAACGTAGCAGCCACTGAAGCTTCATATTTGGTGGTACTCAGAATCACCAGAGCTATGAAACCTCACACCATTGCTGAGGATTTACTGTTGCCAGCAGCCAAAGAAATTGTTCGAGTTATGATCAGAGATGAATTTGTTATGAAATTCAGTGCAATTTCCTTATCTAATGACAATGTCCATAGAATACATGACATGTCTGCTGATATTCTTGATCAGGTAATCCAGGAAATTAAATCTGCTCCTCTTCCAATATTTAGCATCCAGCTTGATGAATCTACAGACATTGCAAACTGTTCACAGTGACTGATTTATGTGAGGTATATTAATGATGGCAACTTTAAAGATGTCAAACCTCTTGAAACGACAGCTACTGCACATGATGTATTTGACACAATTGGTTCATTTCTGAAAGAGCATAAGATCTCTTGGGGAAAAATTCGTGTGTTTGCACAGATGGTGCTCCAGCTATGCTAGGATGTCAATCTGGAATTCAACGTTTGGTACTGAGTGAGTCACCAAAAGTTACCAGAACTCCCTGTATGATTCATTGGCAAATATTAGAAATGAAGACGCTGCCACAAGAATTACAAGAAGTAATGAAAAGCGTCATAAGTTCTGTAAATTTTGTAAAGGCAAGCACTTTAAACAGTTGACTGTTTTCCCTATTGTGCAACGAGTTGGATGCGCTGAATAATGCTCTGCTATTTCACACTGAAGTGAGATGGTTGTTGAGAGGAAAAGCTTTAAAATCTGTTTTTGAGCTTCGTGATGAACTCAAAACGTTTTTTAATCAGAAAGCAAGACCAAAGTTCAAAGCACTTTCCAGTAATAACAGTGAACTGCAGAAAATAGCTTACTTGGTTGACATCTGTGCCATCTTGAATGAGTGAAATTTATTACTGCAGGGACCAAATGCAACATGCCTTGATTTGTCTGAGAAGATCCGATCATTCCAAATGAAACTTCAGCTTTGGCACACACACACAAAAAAACACCCCAAAACCGGATGAAAATAAAATTTACATGTTGCATACCTTATCTGTTTTCTTTGAGGAACATGAGCCAGACAAAAGGATTACGATGATTATCTCTGTGTAAGAACACTTGCACATGCTTGAAGATGAAATTTCATCGTACTTTCCAAACCTACCTGACACCCCATTTGGACTTGCCAGAAGCCATTCACAGTCAAATTTGAAGATGTTCCTGAGACAGCACAAGAGGAGTTCATTGAACTTATTAACAGTGATGCAGCAAGACCTGATTTCTCTACAATGCCTGTTACAAAATTCTGGATCAAGTGTTTGCAGTCATATCCTGTTCTGTCTGAGACTGGGTTGCGCCTTCTTCTTCCATGTCCAACAACATATCTTTGTGAAACAGGGTTTTCCGGCTTGTTGGTTATCAAGTCTAAATACAGAAGTAGACTTGTTGTGGAAGATGATCTTCATTGTTGTGCTCTTGCGAAGACTGCCCTGAGAATTTCTGATCTGGTGAGAAAGAAGCTGTCTCAATCTTCACACTGATGTTGGCTATTTACGCATACTGTTGCAAAATGTAGCAATGTAGTTTACTGTTGTTATATTAAGACTGTTACCCATGCTTCAAGACAAAATTTCATTTATTTGTAATTAGAAATAAGTATTTCATAATATATCATTACATATTGTTTTTGTGATTAATTACTATGCTTTAATTATGTTGAATTTGTGACAATGAAAATACATTCTACATATCAGATATTTACATGACAATTCATAATAGTAGGAAATGACAGTTATGAAGTAGCAATGAAGATAATTTTATGGTTGGGGGTCACCACAACATGAGGAACTGTATTAAAGGGTCGTGGCATGAGGAAGGTTGAGAACCACTGCTCTAGAAGGAAGATTTGCCTCCGTTCCTGCCCCCCCTTATTTATTTATTATCAGGTGTATTTGTTTCATTTGAAGCTTAAAATTAATATAATGTAATTCATAGACCACAATTACAATGTGATATATTCACATGGGTTTATAATAAAAACAGAATGAAAATCTTCCTCTCACCCCAGGTCCCCTTCCCAAAGGCAGCCAGATGAATAGATTTTAGGAGTAGCCAAGCAGCATACATATTCTCCTCTTTTAACACCAATATTTTTAGTGGATTCATCGTGTTCTTCTCCTTCTCATCGAACCAGACTTCACAATGGATCCAGACTATGGCCTCGTTTTCTCATTCCTTTACAGCGTTCCAGTCTATCAATGGGACATAACTTATTCATATGTTTATTAATAGATAGACCTCTATTCATCTTTTTATAACAAATTCCAGAGGTAAGTCAACATTTCACATAATTTTGAGAACATGATGGACATGCATTATATTTCACGACAGCTGTAATATTGTAATATATGAAATTTCCATTGGTGACAAAGCCATCAACTCAACTCTCTGCCATTGAGTGGATGCTAACTCATAGCAACCCTATAGGACAGGGCAGAACCTCCCCTGTGGGTTTCTGAGACTGTCACTCTTTTTTTCTTTTTCACCTAATAACCGTGCATTTAAAATTTTTTTGTTCTTTTCTTTTTAAAAAAACATTTTATTAGGGACTCATACAACTCTTATCACAATACATACATACATCAATTGTGTAAAGCACATCTGTACATTCTTTGCTCTCATCATTTTCAAAGCATTTGCTCTCCACTTAAGCCCTTTGCATCAGGTCCTCTTTTTTTCCCCCTCCCTCCCTGTTTCCCCCTCCCTCATGCGCCCTTGATAATTTATAAATTATTATTTTGTCATATCTTTCCCTGACGGCTCCCTTCACCCCCTTCTCTGTTGTCCGTCCCCCAGGGCGGAGGTCACATGTAGATCCTTGTAATCGGTTCCCTCTTTCCAACCCACTCTCCCTCAACCCTCCCAGTATCGCCTCTCACACCCCTAGTTCTGAAGGTATCATACGCCCTGTGCCTTCAGCTCCTATCTGCACCAGTGTACAATCTCTGCTCTGTCCAGACTTGCAAGGTAGAATTCTGATCATGATAGTTGGGGGGAGGAAGCATTTAGGAACTGGAGGAAAGCTGACTGTCACTCTTTAAGGGAGTAGAAAGCCCTGTCTCCTCTCTTGGAGCTGGTGGTTTTGAACTGTAGATATCCCGGATCGCAGCCTAACGCGTAACCACTATACCAGCAGAGCGCCATAAAGCCATAGCTGAACCATGGACAAGGATTTTGGTTTTTATTCTAAGTAAGGTGGGGGTGCAGGGGAGGAGCAGTTACACGTTGGTCTGCTAACAGCATGGTCTGGAGTTCAAAAGCGCCAGGCCCTCAGAGGAGAAAGATGAGGCTTTCTGGTCTGTGAAGGGTCAGTCTCAGAAACAACGGGCAGGTGTACCCTGCCCTCTGGGGTTGCTAGGAGTCAAAATTGACTCGAAGACAATGAACTGGTTTGTTTCATTTAGAAGGTGGGGGCCATAGGAATGTTCTGAGAAAATGAGGGTTAGAGCCTGGCTTTTAATTTTTGATTATTGTTTCGAATCAAAGGCCTCACATGATGTATTGTTAACGTCTTGCATAAAAACAGAGGCAGAGGGCTTAAGTGGAGAGCAAATGCTTTGAAAATGATTAGGGCAAAGAATGTACGGATGTGCTTTATACAATTGATATATGTATATGTATGGATTGTGATAAGAGTTGTATGAGCCCCTAATAAAATGTAAAAAAAAAACACCAAAAAAGTCTTATTGGCAAATGATGAGGGCAAAGAATGTACAGATGTGCTTTATACAATTGATGTATGTATGGATTGTGATGAATTGTATGAGTCCCTAATAAAATGTTAAAAAAAAAACAACCGAGGCAGAAACCAACACAAGTGCAATTCATCAGATGGTGCCCCTTCCCCCACCCCACCCCCTTTGTAGATATGCTGTGCTGCACATGGGTTTCCCAAGCAGGTGGGTTTTTGAAAGAGGATTTCCAGGCCTCTAATCTGAGCGGGGCGATCAGCCCTGGTGGCTGGTGGTTATGTGACTGTGATCCGAATGCGCTGCGATCTTCTAGGCTGCCAGTTCGAAACCGAAAGCCCGGGCTTTCTACTCATTTACAATTTTGGAGACCCCCAGGGGACACTGAGTCAGCATTGACTTGATGACAATGAGTGTGTTCTTCTGAGGGGTCTCTGGATGGCTGGGAACAGCCAACCTTTCAGCTTCTGCCAAGCACTCAATGTTCGCACTACCAGGAACTCCGAAAATAAGAGATGAATCCCTTTCTAAAAGGGATTGAGAACTGACGATGTTAAGTGCCCGGCACAGAAAAAAAGAAGCAACCCCACCAACATCCATCCCAACGGTTTATTGAACGGGAGTGGGGGTGGAGAGGAGGGGCAAGGGGCCCAAGGGCGGTACCGCCAGGCCAGATGGGGATTGAGGACCCTTCCAGGGGTCGGGGAGTGGAGGGGCCTGGGGAGGAAGGGCCTGAGCGCACCTGTTCCGCTGGCTTGGAGCTCCCTCTAGGGGTAGAGAGGATGCAATGCCTCGGACCGGCAGCCTACAGGCTGGAGAGGTTGGTTATCAGCTCCTGGGAGGGCTCTTTAGTTGTCAGGTCAGTTTGTGAATGAAAGGGGCCGGGGAGCGCAAAGTCATCCCAGTTCTCCTGCCTTCCAGCGACACATTTAAATCCATGTCCAAAATTTTGTCCAAGCTCCCTGGGGCCATCAGGCCTCTGGCTGGTCTCTTTAGGCCAAACCTGCACCTAGAGTTGCCCAGGGTCTGCAGATGTGGAATAGCTTCCTGCAGGATGCCTGGTAGCATGAAGCTGGATGCTTCACTTCCCTGCGCACACAGCCCACCCCCACCCCACCCCTGGATCTATAATCTGGAGCCAATAACTCCCCCCCCGACAGGGTGGATTCCGCCACGCTGGTGTCATGCACACCTAGAGAACATGCTCTGTGGAGTGACTTGGGGTGTTTCACATCGTCCTGGAGGGCAAGGTGTGGGGGGTACCTTCTGACCCACCTGAGGCATTCTGGGAGGAAGAGAAGGGCCCCTTGCTCCACCCCTCACCCTTGCCCATGGAGGGAGTACATAGGGTCTGAACCCCTCTTAGGACCGAGGTAGGAACTGAGGGTCTGAGAGTGAGGGACTTGTCCAAGGTCACATGGTGGCAATTTGGGGTCCAAATGGAAGACGTTTTCTGCCCCCCTGTATGGCTTTGAGAGAGGCAGGAGGTACCTTTTAGGAGGATTTGGGGAAGACTAGCATCTTGGATGAGCTCTAGAACTGGGAAATTTGGTCTCCAGACTTCCTGACCTGGAATCAGGCCTTTCAGAGGCCCTGCTAAAAGAGGAAGTTGGGGTGACCATGGGAAGGCGGCTGTGGCAGGGAAAAAGGGCCCTGACCTTTCAGCCAGCTCCTCCTCTGGCTGAGCGGGCAGCTCAAGGGTCCCGTCTAGGCTGGATGGTCTGCACAGAGGACGGCCCAAAGGGGCTGGTGCTTGGTGAGAACCACGCCTGGTTGCTGCCATCTCGGAAGAGTGGGGACAGCTGTTGCTCCGGCTCGTTCCCAAAGACTTCCACCTGGCCAGGCGTGTCGATGTCCCAGGGCTCTGCCTTGAAGTCCTGGCTCAGCCAGCTCGTCAAGGCCCAGCACAGGCAGATGGCCAGCAGGACGCCGGCCGCCGCACAGAGCACCGTGCCTGCCAAGCGGCAGGTGCCCAGGGCTTGGTTGTAGTCAGCTGCCCGTTGGTCTAATACCAGGAACTCACCCTCACCGATGCCCTCCAGTTTGGGGGGCACTGCGTAGCCAGTGGTCAGGGCCGCCACACCCAGCAGCAGGAGCAGGGTCCCTGAGGACAAGCTGATCTGGAGAGAAATAGACCAGGAAGTAGTCAGGGTCAGCCTGGGCCTCCTGGCCACAGAGTCTCCTTGGATCCCAATGGGATTGAAAGGTCACCTCTTGGTGCAGCCTTAAGAGGTAGGAATCACAGAACACATTCAAACCAAACCAGTCACTACCATTAAGCCAATTCCCACTCAGAGCCACCCTACAGGGCAGGGTAGAACTGCCCCTGTGGGCTTCTGACACAGTAACTCTTTAAGGGGTTAGAAAACCTCTTCCTTCCTGGGAGGAGGAGCTGGTGGCTTTGAACTCTAACCTTTTGGTTTGCAAATCAAGGCCTAAGAACTATGCCACCCACCAGGGTTCCTGTACAGGACACACCAGTTGGGGTCTAAGTGACCCATTCCGGAGCACAAACAGCCATGTTCTATTTGGATTCTTAAAGTTTCTTGATTGATTTCCTTCCCAGCCCCCACTCAGTTCCCGCCTTCTCCTGCCCACCCTGAGTCCCCTCTTGTATGATTTGGGCCTCATCGAATCCCCGTGTCCTACCAACCTTTGTTGTCTCTGCTAATACCTACATGCTCCTCAGATCTTACCTCAAACTCCACCTCCTCAAGGAAGTCTTCCGGGATACCCACCCACACCCAACCCACCTCCCGCACACAGGCAAACAACCTGGCTGCATAGGCACTCTTCAGTACCTTCCCCGGGGGGGCGCACGCTGATGTGTGTTTTGGTTCCTAGAGACTGATGCCTGCATTGGGTCAGTCTGTTGTCCAAGACCTTGGGAAGCAAGGATGCTACTTTGAGGACTAAGGGGCTTCTGACTCAGGCCATGGTATTTTCAATTGTCTCAACTGCAGGGGAAAGTTGGATATTGAATAAAAAAGAGTGAAGAAGGATCGTTACATTTGAATTATGGGTATTGGCAAAGATGATTGAAAGTACCACGGGCCGCCCAAAGGACAAACAAACCTGTCTTGGAAGAAGTACAGTCAGAATGCTCCTTAGAGGCAAGGATCGCGAGACTTTGACTCACCTGCTTCGGACATACTTTGAACCTAACGTTGTCAGGAGAGACCGGTCCCTGGAGAAGGACATCATGCTTGGTAAAGCAGAGGGGAAGCGGGAAAAAGAAAGACCTTCCACAAGATGGACTGACCCAGTGGTGACAATGCTGAGCTCACACTTCAGAGTGATCGTGCAGCTGGGCAGGGCCGGGCAGCGTTTCCTTGTTGCCCTCAAAGCTGCTGGGAATCGGAACCAACTTGATGGCGGCCTCACAACAGAGAAATGAAGAGACGTCCTAGTGGGGCTACGGTGAAAGCAGGAAGCTGCTAACTTCAAGGTTGGCAGTTCGACTCCACGAGCTGCTCCCTGGGAGACAAGTGTGGCAGTTCTCCAGGAGAAAGATCACCGACTGGGAAATTCTATCGGGCAGTGCCACTTTGTCCCCCCCCCCCCCCCCCGCCACCACCCCCGGTCACTGTGGGTTGGTATTGACTTGATGACAACAGGTTTGGAGCTAGTTTCTTAAACATAAGCTTGTTTTTTTATATATATGTTTCTTAAATCTAAGGTCTGAGAGCCCCTGAGCTGTACTATTTGGCTCACTATATGGTGCAGTGAGTTAAAATCTTGGGCTGTTAACCACTAGGTCAGCGGTTCGAACCCACCAGTAAACTTATGGGAGAAAGATGAGGCTGTCTGTTCCCTTACAGCTATATAGCCTCAGACACCCTGTCTAGGGTTGCTATGAGTCAGAATTGAGTCAAGGGCAGTGGCTACTGCCTACCATAGTGCTACCAACAATCCAGTGCAGCAGCGTGAGGAATGTTTGCTGAATTACTAAATGAACCACAGCTAGAAGAGCTTCAGAGCCCATAACAAGAAGACCGTCTCTTCTGAAATTCTGTGTCCCTGAGAGAACTCCCTCAAAGCCATGGAGGCAGTTCCGACTCATAGTAGCCTACAGGACGGGGTAGGATTTCTAAAACTAACTCGCTATGGGAGTAGAACGCCTCCTCTTTCTCCCTCAGAGCGGATGGTGGTTTTGAACTGCTAACTTTGCCGTTGGCAGCCAAACGCATAACCACTATGCCACCAGGACTCCCTCACAAGAGGGCAGTGCGTCACAGTGAGAAAATGCTCACAAAATTGATCTACATGCTCACCCCTTCTTGGATGTGTCCTCTGGCTCTCCGGACAAAGGCTACTTCCTCTCCTGGCATTCTCTGCATACCCGGTCTGAGATTGGTATTTGCTCTGCCTGGGTTGGTACCTCGCCCTATGCCTCTATCTCCTACGAGGTTCAGCAAAGAGCTGTGCCCATTGTAGAGACTTGGCTCACCGCCCTCTCCACACCTTTACCCACGTGTAAAGAACGAAAGACAGAATGAAGTCACCAAGGATTTCATTTTGCTTAGATCCACGATCAATGCTCATAGAAGCAGCAATCAAGAAATGAGATGACGTTGGCAGGGAGCAAACGAAAAGAAAGCAAACAACATATTGCCTTGGGCCGATCTGCTGCCGGAGACCACTTTACATTTTTGAAGAACAAGGATGTCATTTTGAGGACTAAGGTGCGCCTGATATAAGAAGGCATGGTGATTTCTAATCGCCTTCTCCGCACGTGAAATTCGGATACTGAATAAGGAGGACTCGAGCAGAATGGTGCGTTTGAAGGACGGTGTTGGCCAAGAATAAGAATAAGCTGTCTTGGGAGAAGTACAGCCAGAATGCTCCTTACAAGAGAGGATGGTGAGACTCATCTCCTGTACTTGGTCAGGTCATCAGGAGAAGCTGGATCCTGGAAAAGGCCATCATGTCGCTGATGACACAGAAGGCCAGCGAAAGAGAGGAAGGCCCTCAAGGAGCCAGACTGGCACAGAGGCTGCAACCATGGGCTCAAACATAAGACTGGGAGGGCTTCTGTTCTGTTGCACACAGGGTTTCTATGAGTCGGAACTAACAACAACATCTAGGCCTGATCTTTCTCCCTGAGCCAGGCAGTGTACACCAGCACCCAGCCATGGTCATTGGCTCACGGATGAGCAAGTGACCGGGTCAGAACTCATGTGATGTTTGACAGGACGTCTGGGAACGAGAAGCATTGCCTCGTTTCCGAAGGAACGACCCTGCTGGTGCGTGAAGTGGAGGTCTAGGGCCAGCGTGGTAACCATCAGTCAGGGAACAGGACGGAAGCACTTGCGGCTGAGCATGGGCCAGAGGGAGTGGGTGCCAAGGGTAGTCTGAAAGCGAAGGGAAACTTCGAGACCTCCTCAGGGCGATGGTTTGAAGGCCTCGGTCCCTCAGTCTCTGGTCTCATCTCTAGAATGAACAGCACTTTCTCTTCATCGCGTCAAGCTGTGGGAGCTGGGCTTTCTGCAAGACTCCAGATTGCTCCGTGCCTTTCCCTCACCCTTCTGAGCTTCCATTCAGTCCCATCACCGCCAGGAAGCCATAGGTGCTGCTCTTCCTCCGGCCTTACCTTCCAGCACAGCGAGGGCCAGGGTCTGTGACGTGGGCACGGGGCCGGGGGCCCCTCAGGATCGTCGCTGAGGGCAGCACCCATACAGTCTTCATAAAAGAGGTGGACATACGACCGCACCCCATACCACTTGCCATTGTCCACCTCGGGGCTGTGGCTGCAGCGCCAGGAACGATCACAGCTCAGCATCATGGATCCCTGGCTGCGGCCGACAGGGGAGGCATCAGTGACAGCTGCCCAAGGTCCCCTCACTTCTCAACACCAAACACTCATAGCACATCCTGGCCTTCTGGAACCCCAACCTGTCTTTCCCTCAGTACACTGCCAATGAACCAATGCAACGAAGTGCTTGACTCAAGAGCTGGTATCTCTAGCTAGCTATCTCTAGCTAGCTATCTAGGTAACTCTAGCTAGCTATCTACCTATCACTTATCTATCAAGCCCATTCTGACTCATAACAACTCTATAGGGCAGGGCAGAACTGTCCCCATGGGTTCCGAGACGATAACGGTTGATGAGAGTACAGAGCCACATCTTTCTCATGTGGAGTGTCTTGTGGATGCAAACTGCTGACCTTGTGATTAGCAGCCCAATGTTTAACCCATGACACCACCAAGGCTCCTCCCCTATCGATCTATTGATTTATATATCTTTGATAGATAGAGATCTGTGTCTCAATCTATGCTTATCTATATAGGTAGATAGATCTTTGATAGGTAGATAGAGAGATAGGGTAGATAGAGAGACAGTGGCTGGAACTGTGGGCTCAATTTCCTCATCTGTACAACACGGCTAATCATCACACCTGCTTCATAAAGTGATTCTACCCAGTACTGAAACCATCACTGTTCTATTATTGCTGTGATTTCTCTACTAATATTTCTGTTGGGGCATTTTGGGCCCTGTATCTTGGACAACAGATCTTCAGCCTCATGCTACTTACAGATTCTCACCCCCCCCCCATCCCATTCAAGGCTCTTCCTGGAGAGAACTGTCCCAGCTGACAGTTGTTCATCAGTCAGGTCTCTGATGTCACAAAGTCCTAGAAGGTCCTTTCCTAGGTTGCCCTTGGAACACAAAGCAAATCTCCAAGTCCCAAGGGATTTCATCCCAAGGGATTTCATCCCAAGTGAGGTGAAAGTCAGGGGTCCTCAGGATTAGGGGTTCGTTGGCTCAAGGACTGTTTGCTTTCTTAGAGGGAGATGAGGAAGCTCAAGAATGGAAGGTCCTTGTGTGAGCACACTCAGCCAAGAGACAGGAGCCAAGTCCACAGCACAGCTCTTTCACAACAAGGTTCCCCGAGGGGGGAACACCAGAAATAAACAGATGACAGACAGACAAAAGGAAACACACACACACACACACACACACACACACACACACACACACACACGGGGAATACTGCTCAGCCATGCAGAGAAATACAGCCCTGCCTCAAACACCAACACCACTGACCGTGGAACACAGCAGGCTGAGGGGAGTCGGTGAGACACCAAAGGGCAAACACCGCACGGTTCTGCTTCTGTGAAATAAGCAAATCCACAGGAACCAAAGGTCATGTGTGGCTACAAGCCTGGTGGGGTAGTGGGGTATGTTCTGGACAGTGAACCCTAAGTTAAGTTCCACAGGTGGAACCTGTTGTCAGGCACCACTCGGAGGCAGGGGGTGCAGTGGGGGAGGGGAATGAGACTTTCAAGATTGACAACCTCAGAAAACCCACAGAGGCAGTTCTACTCCGTCCAGAGGGTCACGGAGGGTCAGAGGTGACTCAATGGTAGTGAGTCTGGAGTTTGAGGGTGGGTTGGAGCTGAGAAGGGGGACTTTTGCTTTTAGGGTGGCAGGGAGACGGGCAGTCTGGTGGGCTTCGGGGGCAGAGATTTTATGCTAACGGGATGGAATCATTTGGAAAAGGGCACCAAGAATGTGTGGAGGGAGGAAGTTGGGGGAAGGAGGGGTAAAAAGAGGAGCTGATACCAAAGGCTCAAGTAGAAAGAAAAGGTTTTGGAAAGGATGATGGCAACATATGTACAAACGTGCTTGAGACAATTGACGTATGGATTGTGATAAGAGTTGTAAGAGCCCCCAATAAAATGATTTATTAAAATCAATAAAATGAAAGAATGCACAATCTGTGGGATGTGATCAATGTCACAGAATTACACATGTAGTCACTGCGGAATTGTTGTGTTGTGTACATTCAACATCATTAAAATAAAGTCGAGGAGGTGCTGGGGTGCTTCCCCCCATCCCCTCCCACACACCTGTCCTCAGCCCCCTTGAGCAGTTTCCAATGAAATAAAACCATGCGCTTGCTCCGCAAGGTAAGAAAGATCTCTAGGCCCTTCCAATCATATGTGAACCTCAAATCCTCTCCAGAAACTTAGAGCCCATACAACATACACATGCACACAGCACCGCCAAGAAACACACTCGCCACCCAGAGACACACAGACGTGCCACCGCGAAACATAGATACACACAGCACAAAGACACGGCGAAGGTGCAAGTACACACACACATACACACACACACACACCAGCAATGCGCACATAAAGGCACACCCCCCCTTTACAAAGTATATTGAGGGGGTTGCCTCGCGAACCCACACGAACACACATGAATGCTGTGGACAAAGCCTGCCCATAAATCGAAGCTCTCCCATAATCCCCTCACCCACAGTTCTGGGGAGGAATCAGGATCCGGGCTGACCGTGCGAGAGCGCACGGCGGGGAGCAGGAGGGGCCGCCGGGAGAGGGCGGAGCGACCCTGGAGGGCTCAGGGCTGGGAGAATGGATGGCGCCGGAGCTTCTCCCGGAACCTGAGGGCAGCGGCCGTTCGGAAATGGCCCTCGGGGAAGGGGCAGCGGGATGGAGGCGAGGGGGATATTAGCCTGGGTTGGTTCCTCCCCTGCAATTCACCGCCCCGCGCCCCTAAAGGTATATAAAACCGCTCAGTCCTGCTGTAGCGGGCGAGGAAGGTGACCTTGATGCTGTCTCCCGCCCCGCCAGCCTGGCCCTACCCTCTCCCATTTCAGGGAGGCAGTGGGGGGTACAGTCTGGCGGGCTGGGGGAGAGAACAAGAGGATGCTGGGGAACCCGGGACCAACCATGGTTGCCATGGGAACCGCTGGGCGGTGTCCTTGGCCCAGGGAAGAGGATGCTGGCGGGGAGGGGGCAGAGGAGGGCGCTGCGGGGTCCTGGGTGGGTGGGGGGTTGTGGTGGTGGAGATGGGGCGGGAGAGGCACACCGGGTGGTGACAGGCGCGAGGACCTGAAGATGGATAGCCTCTCTCGGGTCTCCTTCCCTTCCCCCATAACCCCGCCCACCCTGACCTCCCGGTTCCGAGCAGGGGCGCTCCCCGGGAGGGAGAGGGGCCATCGATCAGGAAGTGAATTCTGGCTCTGCCATCTCCCGTCGACTCCCATCCCAGTTTGGGGCCAGACCCATTTCCTTCGAGGTAGTCTTCCCCTAGGGGGAAACTGAGGCAGCCCGGGGTGGGACTAAGTCTCCAAGAGAGAGCAGGGTGGGGGTCTCGTTGTTTGCACACTGCCCAGCCGGTCAACCTGGAGGCGTCCAAGGGTGGTGGGCGGGAGCCGTCCAGGCGCGCCACCCTCTTAACCACCCCAACCCGGCCACTACCCTGAGACCCCCACCTAAAGCCGGAAGCAAGTGTCTGTCCGGCCGAGGGGGTGCGGCCAGAGCCGGGGGTGCAGGCCTGGGGGGGGGGCGGTTTCCATACCCCTGGGGAGGGCGAGGGAAGGGTCAGGCCGCGAGGCGAGCAGCGGCTGAGCTCACCTCTCCGCCCGCTGCCTCTGCCGCCGCGCGCGCGGGAGCCGAGCGGGAGCGCGCAGGTCCGCGCCTGCGCCGCCGTGGGGCCAGCGCGGGGGAAGGGGGAGGGGGAGGCGCCTGCCAGCCACTGGGGCTGCCTTTGCAGATTGCCTCTCGTGCCCCTGCAGCTCCCCGAGTCCCTTTCCCGTCCCAGAGCCCCCTTCTCCTCACTGGGACTCCAGGCCCCCTCCTGAAGACCCCACCAAGAACCCGGGCCCATCACCCCACAGGCTCCCTTCCCCCCTCAATGAAGATTCTTTTCTGCACCAAACCTTCATCTCTCTCTGGGTCTCCCTCCCTAAGGACAAAGAGCCCCCAGCTGGATGGAGAAACGAAGTACCTATTGCCTTCACAGACTCCCTTCTTTCAAACATCTCCTTGGGCAGGAGGGGCCCTGGAGGACCACCCTCCCTCCCTCTAGTTTTCAGAGACCCAGGGGCATGTGACTCCCTAAAGCACCCCCCTCCCCTCCGCGTGCCCCCTCACTTTCTGCATCCTCTTATTATCCCTTTGAAGGATCAGTCTCCCTGACCCGGAAAGGGAGCTGGGTTAGGGGAGCAGAACCAGAACCAGGGGTCCTTCCGACAGGAAGTTGATATTCTATCCATTGACCGCCAATGGGAGACTGGGGAGGAAGGGAGTAGGTACACTGTCTTCCCCCTTCAAGACCAGGCCTCCCCTCATCTACCTGACTAGTATAAACACTTCATCTGAAACTGTAACCCCTCCTCCACGCTTTCTCCCCTTCACCATGACAGCTTGTGTATACTTCTTGTATGTTCTTATCTGTTGACTTATTGTGTGTTTCCATCCACCAGCACGTAAATGCTCACGAGGACAGAGGGGATGTCTATTTTACTCATTGATCCCTAATGCCCAAGACAGTGCCTGGCAGCTATTAGGTGCTCAACATTTATCAAGTAAGTGAATAAATTCAGCACTGGAACCAAATACAGACAGAAGAGCAGGAAAAGAAGCCTTGTCCAGGAGCTACAAGCCCGTCAGGTGACTTCTTCAAGTCACTTAGCAAAACCCCCACTTACCTCACACCGGGTCTTTCCACTCCAGGTTTGAATCCATCACTATCTGGGTCTCCAAAGAGCTCACAGGCTCAGTTTTTGGGTTGTTGTTTTTTGTGTGTGTGGGGGGGAGTGGTTTTGGAAGAGAAAGAGAGCTTGACATTTAGTTAAAAGGAAACCCTGCAAACAGCTGAGGATGAGAAATTGGGTTGCTAAGAAACCTCCAAGGATGGGGAGAGGGTTGGCATCCACTGCTAGGCAATCTGGACGCTAGAAGACAGGTAGGTTTGATTAGGCGCATCGAGCACCTTTCCATGTTGTCGGTAGGTGCCATCCAGTTGACTCTGACTCATAGCGACCCTGCGAACAATGGAACGAACGCCACCTGGTTATGTGTTATCCTCACGGTTGTGCTGGAGCCACTGTGCTGATCCAGCTCATCAAGGGGCTCTTATTCGCCACTTTGTAGAATGTCCTTTTCCAGGGACTGGTCTTACCTGATAACGTCTAAAATGTGTGACTCGTCGCGTACGAGATTGGGCAAATTTTTAAAGGCTCCTAATCCAGCCATGTCAAGGTATAAAAGGGGAAACTGAGGCCTCAGGAGGCGAGATGACTAACCAAAGACCTGTGGGGAGCAAAGCACAGGAAGAGAGTGTACACAGATGAATCTTTTATTCTCATATATTAAGAAGCCTGGCAGGCTGGGGTTCTGGGGGGAGGGAGGCCTTCACCCTTGTGAGTTGGAGGTAAGTCCCAGTCACATTCTCATAATTAATATTGTTCCCCACTATACCCTCCCATAATAGTGCTACCTTAAAGTTACCTCCTATAAGCACATGGTTGATTATATCTCCCTATAAACAGACATCCTTTTCTCTCTTCCCGCCATGTCACCCAAGCCCCCTCAAACCCCCCAATACAGGTATTCGATTTCTTCATCTATGAACTCAGGGTCCTTAATGTAGATCCCACCCACCTTGTGATGCATGTAACTACTGAATATGCATGTCTTATTATTAATATCCTATTAATGTCCCAAGATAGTAAAAGTTCTCAATCACTTCTCCCAGTTCCACGTGGACCATCAAGAGGAGCTGAGGTGAGCATGCTACCATAAAATGTGTCTGTCTGACTCCTTTATTTTACTCTCTCTCTCCTATCTTACCCTCTATGACTTTACTATAATCTGTATACATTATCGCCGTCCAATTGTGCCTACTGGTCCCTTGGTTGTTGGAGGCTGGTTTCCTCTGACAAAGACCCTCAGATTTCCCAACAAGAGCAAAGCCGTACATCGGAGGCCTGGGCTGAGCCTATTTACGGGAGCACCCCAGGCCATCTGTCCATGTGGTGTAATGATCTTGAGTCATCTGGACCTCTTACATGATGTTCAGTGACCTAGCCTTGGCAACCCTCCAATCATCACCTCCATGACCTCCTATTGGTGATGTGGGTAAGAAAGGCCAGCCCAGATTCAAGGGGAAGGGAATGGATGGGAGGCATGTCGAAGAAAGGGTGGCTATGGTCTGAAACCATGAGTCTACTGGGGCTTGGGGACATAGCATCCTTAGCTCCCCCTGGCGGTGACCTGTCCATTCCTGTGTTTATGTCTTTCTCTTCAGACCTGTGAGGTCCAAAGAGACCAGGTCTGTCTTTTCCACCTTTTCATATTCAGTGATTAAGGAGCTTGGATGGTGCAGTGGTTACAAGTTGGGCTAATATCAAGATCAGCAGTTCAAAACTACCAGCCAATCTGCAGCTTTTTCTCATTCAAGTCTCTCTGCTCCACTGCCACCTGGTCCGAGAAGCCCTCTCTGATCCCACCCCATGCGTCCCTAACCTGTTACTCAGTCTGTCACAGCGCCTTGAAGGCCAGAGGTCTTCTCATTAAGAGGTTCCTTTGCTTCTTGCCTGTCTCTCCGGCCTCAGTAGTCTGTAAGAATCCTCGGGAGAGGGATGCTCCATCCCAGCTGTCTAGCAAGAGCCCAGCATCGTGACATGTGCGGTGACCATCTATCTGTTGAATCGGTGCAGTGCCATTGGCGCGGTGTCTAAACGCGCAGAAACGGTAGGCGATTGTTCTTAGAGCAGTGCTAGTGGCTGCCTATGTGTGATAGTGAGATTTCCTGTGTCAACGTGGCTCCAGTGGGAACACGTGGGTGGTTTAGACTGTCTATCTGGTCCCGGCTTGGTTGGAGGGCAACCAAGTAAATGGCTTTCTGAAACTGTTCTCCCTTGAGGTGGGCCACACACTATCTCTCTGCTTTTACTTTCCTGTTGACAAGCCACGTGGAACCACGCTGAGATCTGCGATAGCTCTGGAGATGCTTCCACTGCCACTGGATCAAGACTTTGCACCCACTAGCCTCTGATCTTCCTGCAGTTTTGCATCATTGCATGTGCTGCGTGAGTCTGAAGATGGATTCATGGACTAGTATTGGATGTATAGGCCAATATCAGACTTATGGACTTGATCTGGACTGGGCTGCGATGTTTTCTTTGGTATAAAGCGCTAATACACATGAGTGTCAAAGAATTTGTTTCTCCAGCCAACCTGGTCTAACACATGACTCCTGTAAAGAGTAAGTCATGGAAACCCACAGGGTCAGCTCTATGCCATCCTACAGGGTCACTATGAGTTGGAATCGACTTGATGGCAGTAAGGTTGTCTGTCTATGGGACTGTTTGATGCAGATGGGTGACTGAACGAGCAGAGGCCAGCCCTTCATGAAGCTTGCCTACTTACCCGATGGACAAAGGCAAACTAGAAACAACATACCTGAAATGCCAGGTAGGGAGAAATTCTTTGAAGACAAATAAAGCCAAGGAAAGGGATCATGTCAAAAGGGGGCACTGATATTTGTACAGGAGAGTCAGGGGAGAACTCTTGGAGGTGGCTACTCTAGACCTGAAAGACCTGATGGACATGAACCACGTGGTTATCTGGAAGAGCATTCCAGGCAGAGGGAATAGCAGGTGCACAAGAGCTGTGAGGGTGTTTGGCCCGGAGGAGGGCCAGCAAAAAGACGTGTGGCTGCCGCAGGGAAGAAAGAAAGGGCAGTCGGAGATGGGCCAGGCCCGTTCCAACATGGCTTCACAGACCATGACGAATGCTTGGACTTTTAAAAAATTTTATTTTTTGTAAGCTTGTACTTTATCTTGAGATGGCAGCCACAGGAAGCTTTTGAGCAGAGGAGTGTCAGTCTTCTACTCTAACTAGATCCCTTGGGCCGCTGTGGGGGAACAAAGACTGAATAGCAACTTGTTATGCAGCGACACAACGCCAGCACATTCACGTGTGGTTATCTGTGAAGCCTTGGAACCAAGACGGTTACAGAATCGCCCAGGCAAAGGGCCGAACCAGGGAGGAGGCAATGTCCACAGGATTGGAGTGAGCCAGGCCCACCACCCCAACACCTTTACAGGCCAGGACTCCGGGCTTTCAATTCGTTCCAACCACTAGGTGTCCCCAGCAAACCCATATGCAGGTTCTCCCCAACCCCCACTCCTTGCCCCACCTTTCACTGGTCAGAATCTGAAATGGGAGGAACAAAAAAAAAAGTTTCTCTTCTACTTTTACTTCGACACTGCCCGCCCCCCCCGCCCCCCAACTTTACATAGGGAAACAGGCCTGCCCCAAATCCCAGTGCTCTAGAACAATCTATCACTCAGTCCGACATGTTACCCTGCCTCCCTCCGAGCAGGGCACCAGGGTCAAGCACACAGATAACCTCCTTCCCAGGGCTGTGACCAGGGAGGGGACTGCAAGTTCAAACTGCATGCCTGGAGAGAAGGGAAGCTCTGGAATGACTTGCTGGCGGAGCCGGAGTTCCCAACCTTCTTAATGCCACGGCCCTTTAATAGTTCAAGTGGGGGTGACCCTCCAACTGTAACATTTTCATTGCTACTTCACAACTGTCATTTTGCTCCTGTTAGCAATTAGTCGACTCCTGTGAAAGGGTCATTCGACCCCCCCAAAGGGGTCGAGACCCACAGGATGAGAATCGCTGTCCTAGTTGATGCCAACTGCTTTGCAGACGGGAAAGGGGTGCAGCCTCAAGGCTGGAGCCTGTGGTGTTGGGAGAAGGAAGACTCCCCCGATGTTGAGGGCATCCAAGGTGACCAGCGCAGTGGCCCCCAGGCCCTGGCACCCTCCCGTTGCATACTTGAGTTCAGAAGCAGACACTGAGACTGAGTTTGGGGTGTAAGATGTTTATTAGGGATGAACACCTGTGGAAAGAAGCAGGAGCAAGCAGGTTTGGGCCGAGGAGAAAGCCGTCCATACCTGCTGGCCACACTGTGGAGCCCTGCGGTGAGCAGTCTGCCTCTGTCCCAAGTTGGGCTGAAACAGCTAGGAAATGGTCAAACCCTTATACCTTACTTCAGAGAACAGATTCCAGCTGTCCTGGGAGGCCCTATCGACTGGCTCGGCGGCTCTCTGCAGCTGCAGCAGACCCTGAGAGGAACTGACAGCTAGAATCTAAGCACTGCCTGTACTTCTCAACCTTCGCCTTGGTGCCCTTTTTAAAGGGTTTGCCATCTTGCTTCCAAACAGACACACCAAGGGGAAGCAATTGTACTTCCTCCACTTCCAGGCCCAATCTCTGTAGGCTCCCAGCTCCCAAAGACCCTTTCCAGATGAGCCTTGGCTCTTGAAGGGAATTTGCTCATGTTTAGAACTCGATTGGGTAGAGGAGCAATGAAGGGGAAGATATTGCTTTCTTAACCCTTCAGGAGATTCAAAAAACCAAACCTAGGAATTAGCCAGGTCTTTCTATCTCACCTCAGATAGGATATTCAGGCTGCCCTGGGAGGACATAACTTGAAGGCCAGGTGGTTTTTCCTGCAGCTGTGGCAGGCCCTGAGGTCTGTGCCAGGCACTGGGACCTATCCCATCATCCAAGCTGAGGGTCTGTGCTGCCCGCAGGCTTGGGGGGGGGACGGGGACGGACAAGGCAGTATCCTGAAATGATACTGCACCAAAACCCACTGGGAATCAGGGACCTGCCTCTGACCTGGGTTGCTTACATGTCCTCCTCCAAGTTGTGTGACCCTCTTGAACCAGTTTCCTCCTCAGGGCAATGGAGTAATGCGCTTTAGAGAGCCCATCCTAAAGGCTGCTTGCCTCAAACTTCACCTCCCGGCCATGATGTAGATACTCTGTATTACGTTCCCCTTTTACAGATGCTGAGGGGCCAGGTCACACAGGTGCTCCACAGTGGAGCTGGGCTTTGGGCAAAGACTGCGTGTGTGCAACCCTTGCTTTGTAATCCTCACCGAGAGCAAGGTTGAGCTGGCCACCTTGGACCAGCGCTGCCTGCACACCTGTCTCACACAAGAGGGATCACTGGGGTTTAGTGATCTTCAAGCCAGCTTTCATTTTAAAATTCAGATTGATTCAACAAAGCATCCAGATTTCCAGTTTCTCTTGAAAAACTGACCATCTGGGTCATCCTGGACTTCCTACAGGGTCACAACTGGGAGGTGGTGGGTCGCCACCACTTTGAATTGACTCATGAAGCCAGTGTCCAGCCCAGCCCCTGAAGGGATGGGTTTTCCATCCTACAAGAAGGACCAGGGAGGTCTAAATGGAGGAGCCTGAGGCTAGAAGGACCAAGGGCTTTAGTCTGGGACACCCAGTTCTTCTTGCAAGGGGCTGGCATAGAGCTAAATCGTCTGAATTTGAACTTGGCAAACAGTGCAGGGGCAGTGAGGAAATGCACAGACATGCAGAGCCACAGGGCAAGGTCGGGGCAAATACACTTTATTCAGTCCTGGCATCAGACTGGCGCAAGTTCTGCTGGGTGGGTGCCAGTGCCCCAGAAGGAGGGACCCCTCCCCTCTGCTACGAGACTAGTTCTCTAAGACCACAGACAGCGACACCTCTTCACTCACATGACATTTTTTTCATTGTCTTTTTTGTTTTGTTTTTTCTTAAAAAAAAAAAAAGAGAGAGAGAGAAAGAGAGCGCGCGCGCAAGAAAAGGCCCAGAGCCGGAGCACCAAGCTTAAAGGAGGCAGCTGGTGGCTTTGTCAGCGACGGGAACGCGTGAGGCAGAGACCTGCAGAGACCCTGGGCAGGGGTCCCGGAGGACTCTGGGACCGTTTGTTCCTGAGATTTGTGTGTGTGAATGAGTGTGTGCAGCACCCCGCGGCGGGGTGAACACACGGCCGGTGAGATACAGGTAGTGAGGGCAGAGGGGGCATGGGGAGGCCGGAGGGGCGGGGCTTCAGCAAGGAGTTAGTTGGAGTAAATGAAGGGCAACAGGGGCAGGGTCCTGAGGGCACCCTGAGGTGGACACCATTTCCTCCTACCCCCATTTTCTCACGTGGAAGCACTGCGGTGCCAAGGGTCCACCCCCACTGCTCTGACTGCACCGGCTCCACGTCGCCGGCTCCAGCGATGGTCCCCTAGCAAGCCAGCAGTTGAAACGCCTGGCTCGTCCTGCCAGCCCATCTGTTAGAACTCAGTCTCCGCCCCATAGCACCAAAGTGCCCGCTTCTCCCACTGAAGACTGCGGCGGTGAGTATGGAGAGGGGGCCTAGGGAGGGGCCCCAGCTGGGAGGGTACCCTGAAGTGATAGGGCGTTTCTCCAGAGAAAAGGGAGCATCAGGGGACCTGGCCACCAACAGTCTGGTAGAGGTCTTGGTTCCGGGTTTTCTTGGGCAGCCAGCCCCTTCTCTTGGTGGGCTTCCAGAGAAAGCTCCTACCCTCGACTCCCAGGTGGGGAAAGGAGAAGTCTCTGGGGGAAAATTGGATGTGGGGGCGGTCACGCAGTAGGGGAGCGGTGCAGAGCAGGGCCACTTGGGAGAGCTCCAGAGTCTAAACCACCCCAGCAGACCAAATGGTCTCTTTCTCCCCTTCCAAGTGCTCCTCCCAATAAGGCAGTGACGCCCCCCGTTGGCTGGTGAGGAAGTGGCGTGGCTCCCAGATCAAAGGATTTCTCAGGAAGGCTCTCCATGCCCTTCCCCGTCCGTCCACGCTTCTTTCCGAAGCGGGGGGCCGAGGCGGGCGGTTCGGGCTAGGACCAGCCCCCTCCTCCCAAGAAGCATTAAGCATGCGCGAGGAGGGGGCGGGGCCTGACCCCGGGAGTAGCGCGCCCCTCCCCCTCCAGCAGGAGGGCGGGAATGGGAGGAGAGCGCGGGGGCCGCCCAGCCGCAGCGCCCCCAAAACTGAATGTGTGGGGCGGGCCAGGCAAAAGCAGAGGGATTCGGGAGCAGGGGGGCGTGTCCTCCGGCCACGAGGAGGGGCGTGTGCAAAGTGGGGGAAGGGTGCAGGTTCCTAGGAGAGGGCTGGAGGTGTATCGGAGGGGGGCTGGCTGCTGGTGGCTGTGCGGGATGGGGCAAGGTGGGGAGGAGCATTAATGTTAAAGAGGGGGTGGGGGCTGGGCAGCCTTGGGGTGTGTCTGCGGGGGAGGGGCATGTCTGGATTCGAAGGGGGATGGGCACGTCTAGGAGGGGGATGGAGGCTGCGCGGGAGATGGGGTGCCAGCCTCGGCCTCCGAGGGGCCCCAATACCTGATTCCTGTATGTAAACAGCTGGTTTGGGGGCGTACGCGCCCCGCTGACGGTGGGCTCAGTAGGTGAAAACCAGGTCGGCGATGCTGGACGGGCGCCAGTCCCCGGCGATCATCTCGGTAACCTCAGGGGTGCAGTAGTCCGGGAACTCGAAGTGCGACGTGCCCGATGGGGGCGGCAGGTCCGGGTCTCGGTCCAGGGCACTGCAGTCCAGGCCGGCGGGGCCAGGGGGCAGCCTGGCCAGAAAGCCTAACGGCTCCTCCCCCGACGCCACCGGCTCCTCTTCGCCTTCCTCCGCAACCGCCCCGTCCTCCTCCTCTTCCTCGGGTTCCTCGTCCTCCGACGGGGTTGGAGAGGCGGCGGTGGCTGCTGCCCCCTCTCCCGGCGGGCCCTGGGCACGCTCCACCGGTCCCCGGGCGGCCCGCCCCGCCGGGACCATCCTCCACAGCTCCCGCCCGGGGGTCTCGACCAGGCGCACCTCCAGCAGCTCCTCCTCGTCGTCTTCCTCCTCCTCGGGCGCCGCCGCTCCGCCCCCCAAAGGCCCTCCCGCCGCTCGGCGGCCCCCGCGGCCGGGCAGCTGCGCCCCGGGCTTGAGCCGGCTGCCGCCGCCGGGGGGGCGGGGCCGCGCCTTGGCGGGCGCCCCCTTGCTCTTTTTGCGCGGCCGGTACTTGTAGTCCGGGTAATCCGCCATGTGCTTAAGGCGCAGCCGCTCCGCCTCCCGCACGAACGGGATCTTCTCCGAGTCCTGCAGCAGCTGCCAGCGGCGGCCCAGGCGCTTGGAGATCTCGGCGTTGTGCATGTCGGGCCACTGGTCCATGATCTTCCGCCGCTCGTGCTGCGACCACACCATGAACGCATTCATCGGCCTCTTGATGTGGCCGCTCGGGGTCTTGCACCAGCCGGGCTCGCGCGCCCCTTCCTCAGTAGTCCCGGGCCCCGGGGGCGGCGGCCCGCTGTCCCGCTTGGCTCTCGCGCCCCGCTGCTGCACCATCGCGCCTGGGCCCGGGGCCGCTAGACGCCGCCGGGGGCAGTCAGCATCCTCCGCGGCTGGGGGTGGGGGAGGAGGCAGCGGCGACGGAGGGGCGGCCCCGCCCCGCGGCTCGGCCCGGCCCCCACGAGCTGGGGAAAGAGGAGCAGGGCGCTCCGGCCCAACGGACGGCGGGGGGAGAAGGTCAGCAGCGCCGGCTCAAGCGGGCTCGGCGCGCCCCCGCCGCCTACGGCAAGTTGCGCCGCGCTGCACGCCACACATTGTTTTGCGGGGGCGTGGAAATTGCAGCCCCCGGATCCCCGCGGGCTCGCTCTGCTGCCGCCTTCACTGCTGCGGCCCGTGCGCGCCGCTCCCCGTCCCGCCGCCGCCTTCCAGTGTCTTTCTTCCCGCGCGGCCCCGCCGCGCGCGCGCCACCCCTCCCCCCTCGCCGTCTGCGGGCCGCTGCGGCGCGCGCGGGGCCGCCCCGTGTAAACACCGAGGTGCCCGCTTGGGCTGCGGCCGGGCCACGCCTCGCGCTCACCCGGCGCGTCACCGGTTGCTGGGCAGAGAACCTGATATTTGCATCTCCCAATCGCTGGCCGCGGGGGTGGGGCGGGGCTCAGACTGCGGGGTTGGGCGGTCTCGCGCTGGGATGGGGCGGGGGGCGGGGGAGACGGATGAGGTCGGTTTCTTTTCTTAGGCTAGGGGCTCGGGGGAGGGTGGGGGGAACGCCGGGCGAGCTTCCCATCTGGCTCCTAAAGGTTCTCCCCGCGCTGCATTGCCTTTGAAAAGTCAGCTTATTCCGGCATATTTGCCCGCAGGTAGGACCTCCATCCTCCCCACCCCCCTTTTGAGGAAGTCTTCTCGAATGGTCCCAGCTCCGAATTGGAGGAGGTGGGGACTAGGCTCAGGTTAAGGTCTTTGAGACAAAGTCCTCAAGGAGACAGATCCATCTTGTTCAGAGAAAACACGCGGCGCCTTATGGACTCAATAAATGCTTTGGGATCCAATGGACAACCCCCCATGTTTCTTTCCAGGTCGTTCGAGCGGCCACAAAAATCTCGAGAAAGAATGAATGACGACCACTTTACAAAGCCCGTGGTCGCGGACTTCGGTCCTAGCCCTCTCCTCCCGGGCTCTGCGCACCTAAAGGCTGAGGATCTCTTCTGCTTGCCAGGGGTTCGGATCAGAACGATCCTCGTGCTCTTCAGTCTCGGGCCGGAGGATGCGTGGGTGCTGTAACCCCACATCCTAACCAAGCGACCAGTTTGGGTGCGTCTCTCACCCCCGCCCCCCCGCACGCCCCCAGCCGTTTGGAGAAGCGTGCGCGAGCGCGGGGGCGGGGCCAGTTCAAGGGGCGGGGCCATACGCAGGCGCGTGGCAGGGAGGAGGGGGCGCGCACTGCCCGTTTCCCACGTGCGAGCCCGCCTGGGTACCGCCGGGCGTGTTCCTCCAGGGGAGGAGGTCACCTTCATGGCGCGCGGTGGGCCCGGTCGATGGGAGGGGTCAGAATTAGAGTTTCGAGGGTGGCTTTACTCCGGGGCCCAGTGGGTACGATCTGGGACCGAGGCGCACTCGCCTCAGGCTGCAGGTCATCCTTTCTTTCAAAAGCCGAGCTGGAGGTTGTGGGACTGGGGAGGGCAGAGTGGGGGAAGTGCAGCTCTGTGGAAGCCATGGGGAGTGGAGTGTGTTGCTATCCGGGATTCCTGCGAGGCTAATGAGAGTTTCCTGGGTAGGAGACCGTGAGTGACTTTAAAAGGGACCGGGCTCTTGAAAAGAGGAGAGGGCCCTGCGCTTGCTCCCTCTGCTGAATGTATTGCACTCTGATTTTACAGCTGCAACCTGGGAGACCGCATTGCTTAGGGACTTCATGTCGGTGGAGTCAAATTTTCATCGTTCTCCCGGGTCTCCTTTCGGGTGATCCTTAGGATGGGCATAATACAGTCCTTCCCTCAGAGGTGGGTTCACAGATTGAGATAATGAAATAGTGCACGTCCCTGACACCTAGTAAATGTGCACTATACGGGGCTAGATTTCCCAGTGGGTTCCTAGGGAATCAATAACATAGAGACATGAACAAAATGAGAAAAATGGAAGGGAGCCTGTGTGGGTTTGACATTTCCAAAAAGGTGTCCTGGGGAAAATCAAAGCTTTCTGAAATTAACAAAGTTTGGGAACTGCCCCCATTTAGTATTTGTTTTCCCTTAAATGATACCTGATGGGGACTGTCATCTGTTTAATGCTTAGGGCCTTCCAAAGGTCTTACTCTGGCTCTGCAGCTGTTAGAAGCAATAGGATCATCAGCTGTCTGATTTCCAAAATACAGAACGTGTACTTGACCTTATTCATCGCCAGCTTGTCTGCTTTAGAATGCAGTGCCACTCCTATCAGTCAGGAAAAATATCCATTCACTGTCCCTCTGTTCTCTTCCTCCCTCCCTCCACTCTCCACTTCTCCAACCATCCATCCTTCCATTCCACAAACATTAATACTGTTTCCCAGGAATTGTGAAAGATGCTGAGAAGAGAGGAATTGGTAAGTGCAGTGTCTGGGCCCTCCAAAGCCCCTGTCTAACAACCTCAGGAACTCACAGGGCTCTGGGAAGCCCACAGGAGATCGCTAGAAGTCTGAAAAGACTGGGTAGCAGTGTGAAGAATCCCTCAGACGGCATTGAAGAGGACAAGATGGGGTGGGGAGTTCAGGGAGGGAGGTAACATCTTCATCCTCTCTTTTTCAACATACATCTTCCCAGTGTGGAATAAAATAATTCCATAGAAAAAGACATTTAGTTCCACAGATATTTATTGACCACATACTAGGTGCCAGGCGCTGAGACTGAAACCAGGTTGATGGGTTTGCAGCAGTGACCGAGATAGGGCCTCTGTCCTCAAGGAGTGCGATGCCACCCCATTTGACAGGGTAGAACTGCCCACGTAAGCGTTTTCTAGACGGTAATTCTTTTATGAGATCCAACAAGTGGGTTCTAACAGCCAGCCTGAGGGAGTCAGCATCCCAGTACTTAACCGGTGCTCCACCAGGACTCCTTAGGGAACTAGGTCAACGGAACACAGCAGTAAAACAAGTGACATCATTTCAGATAGTAGTTTAAGTGCCGTGAAGGAAATAAAACAAGGTCATAGATGACTGGGGAATGGTTAGTGACCAGGACACCGGCGATGAGATGGGGTGGGGGTTGCGGTAGGGGCTGACTTGATCAGGGGTTGGCATGATGAGAAGGAGCTATCAGTGCAGAGACCTGGGGGGAAAGTATTCCAGGCAAAAGAAACCGTGCAAGTCCCCCGAGACGGCCAAGCAATGGGGTGGTGGGTTGAGAGATTCCGAGAATGGGAAGTCTCCAAGAGCAGAGAGAGGGACCCATACCTGGGGAACCCAAGAGGTTTTTATGTGGAGCCGGAGTGAGAGGGCAAAATTTAAGCTTTAGAAGCCAACTTACTGGCAAGTGGTCCCTGGGCTTCAGACAGCTAGGTAACGTTTCTGAGCTGGAAGGTGACATGATCAGAGTTATACTTGAGGGAAATTTGGAGGCACAAAGATCAGCCCCAAAGTTGTGGTGGTCTTTGATATGCCTCCCTTCAATAGGAGATGCCCAGGTCCTTCTCTGCCCCCTTTAAGAGTGGGCTGTCTCAAGTGGACTGGCTTCTAAGTAACAGAACAAGGCTGAAGTGGTGGTAGATGCCAAACGAGATTACATTCTTCAAGTTGCACATCCATTCTTGCTCTCCTTTCTCAGCTTTCTGCCAACCGTTAATATAACAACAATGCCCCCTAAGCAAGGAACTCCCCCCTTTCTCGTCCCCCCACCTGTGGTAACCATTCATAATCTTTAGGCTTCTATATATTTGCTTATGTCATATAAGTTCATACACAACAATCCTGCCCTTTCATACCATTTGCAATGTGACATTACTACTTCTTCTTCCAAAAAGAGCTCTTTCAAAACTGGGCTGGTTTTATGACTTACTTTGACCAAAAGAATATGATGGAAGTGATGTCGTGTCACCTCAGGTTGGGCCTTAAGCTTCTCCCACCTGGAAGCCAGGTGCCCTGTAAAGTGGCCTGTGCTAGACTTAATCTGGGGAGACAGGGGCTACCAGAAGGACTGAGCACTTAGTCACATGCTGAGCTTATTTTGTTTACTCTTTTTTAAAAACACAACATTTTATTGATTTAGGTGAAGACAACATATTTTCATTTAAAATTTTAATTTAAATAATCAGTTTTACATTCAACGTTTTATACACATTTTATTTCAACTCATTCAACTTACCTGCCTTCTTCCTCAATGTACCCTCACGGATCCTGCTTCCTCCCCTTGTTTCCTATTTCCCTTGGTCCATCTTGTGTGACCCTCTGAACGTAGTCATTAGGTAAATAATGCCCATTTGATCTTACATGGTTTAGTTTACTACGGGAAGTTTAATTTCAGACCAGAGGGGGTACTCAGGACCGTAGTGCTGGGGGCTCCCTCCATTCTATTCAACCAGTAAGTCTGGTTTCTTTTATGATTTTGAGTTCTGCTCCACACATCCCTGCCAGCCCCCACCCCACCCCACTCTATCCAGCACTTTCTAATGTGGTCCTTTGCAGACCACGCGGTGGTGGTAGCAGGGCACCATCTAGTTCTTCTGGTCTCAGGGTTATGGAGACTGATGTCTCCATGGTCCATTAGTTCATTGGACTCATTGTTTCCATGTCTTTCGCTTTGCATTAATTCATCTTCCCTCCGGATGGGAAGAGATCGATATTTGCATCTTCGGTGGCAGTGCGTGGGATTTTGAGACCCCAGCCACTACTCACCAAAGTAGGATGTAGAACATTGTCATTGTGGACTGTGTTATGCCAGTTGAAACTGGGGTCTCCTGAGACAGTGGTCTTGAGTCCCCAGGCCCAATTACTCATTCTCTCAACATTGTTCACAATGTTTTGTTTTGCCCAATCTCCTCTCCACTAGCTATGTCAACTCCCAAGAGAGCAGAGCTTTTTGGCCTGTCTTGTTCACTCTGTCTCCAGGAGACTGTCTGGCACCTAGCAGATGTTCAGTAAGTATTTACTGAATGAACCCAAACCAGTGCGCTCTCATGGGTGCACTCAAATTCTTATGGGAGCCCAGAGAAAGAGGGCCATTTTTGGAAACAAAAATCTGAAACACAGCAGTGTGTTTCACCAGGTTGTCAGCACATACAGATGACTCTGCACCCTTCTAATGGGTGCTGCAGAATCTAAACGCAGTGGACCAGTGAATTCTGTACCATCGAGCTGTTGAAACCAGACTGCCCCAGGAGAGGGGCAGTGAGCTGTTCACTCAGATAGCTGCAGCTGCAATGCCACAGGTCCAGGCCACCACCAGCTCTCACAGGGCAGCTTCTTGGCCTGCTAGGAGTTCCCTCTGCCTCCCCTAGACCTCCTTCCATTCAATACCATCCCCTCTCTGAAGCCCCGGAGCAATGATAGCTTGTGGTCATAAATACAACAGCTTCCTTTTTATTAATGTGTGTATATATATATACATTATATATAATTATATATATAGTTGTGGTTTGGGTGGAAGTTTACACAACATATTCATTTCCAACTCCACAACTTTTACGCGTTCTGCTTCCTGAAAGTAACAAACAGCAATACCCTAAATGTAACAAGAGCCCTCTTCCCACTTCCTCCTTGCGGCCTCCACTTCCGGTTTGTTTGTCCATCCTCCTTCCAGGGGGTCCCCATTTGCAGTTAGAATCAACATCAGGCTCTCAGCTGAGCTCACCAGGGTTTTTACAGTTGGACCTCTGGCTTGCCTTTCCCACCCATTTCTTCCTTTCTGTCTGCCTCCCCACACAGGGTCAGTTTCCAGGATCTTCCCAGCAACATTCCTGCCTGTTTGGCTTCTGAATGTTTTCCTAACTCCATGGGGTTTGTTTTCTTTTATTTTCTGTCATTTTTTTCCTTCAGCCCACCAGTGACCTAGCTAGCGCATACAACATGCAGACAACATTTTAATACCTATCACCTTTAGGGAAGGTAAAATTTTCAGTAGCAGTTATGAAATGTAATAAGTACTTGCTAGTGATCAGAAAGAGATGTAGAAAGTACATCTAAATTTTGTGTCCAGAATCATGTCAATAAAAAGAGAAATGTTATGAGGGGAGGTACAGAGTGCGGACCCAAAGCCCATCTGTTGGCAACTGGACACTCCCTTACTAAAGGGTCGTGGGGGAAGATCCCAATTCTACCTTACAAATCTGGCTAGAGCAGAGGATGTACACTGGTACAGAGAACAACTGGAAACACAGGGAATCCAGGACAGATGATCCCTGCAGGAACAGTGGTGAGAGTGGCGATACCTGGAGAGTAGAGGGAAAGGGGGAACCGATTACAAGGATCTACATATAACCTCCTCCCTGGGGTATGGACAACAGAAAAGTGGGTGAAGGGAGACTTTGGACAGTGTAAGATATGACAAAATACTAATTTATAAATTATCAAGGGTTCATGAGGGACGGGGAGCAGGAAGGGAGGAGCTGATATCAAGGGCTCAAGTAGAAAGAAAACATTTTGAGAATGATGACAACAAATGTACAAATGTGCTTTACACAATGGATGTATGTATAGATTGTGATAAGAATTGTATGAGCTTCCAATAAAATGATTTAAAAAAAGAAATGTTACAATATCCCCCAAAAGAAAAAAGGGTTGGATCCATTCTTTTCAATTATATTCATATTTTTTAATAAAAAGATCACCCTATGGTGATTTGTTATAATGTTAACCATATTAAATAATTACAGTTTTAAAACAAGAGAAATAACACTTTAAAATAAAAATCTATTTCAATTTTAAATATATGACAACTTAATGGCAGTGTTATTTTCCTTTTTGTTTTTTTAATTGGGGTGAATTTTACTAAAACATAGAATTTTGCTAAATAATAACAGCCATTACCATACAATCGTATTACACCGAACAGTGGATTCTTTGCCTCACTGTTTGAAATTTTAAATACACAGGCTTCAAGTGGTCCCATAGAATTGAAGGAATTCAGGTTCTAACCCGCCAGTTTCACAATCACTGAGCGATAGTGCCTGTTTTTAGACTACTGTTTAAATATAGTCGTGGGGCGTGGGGGCCAGTGGCCTTCACCATTCCAAGCTATTACCAACTGACCTGCATAGTTTGAGTAGGCCAGTCATATCGGGGGCTGGCTGTACCTGGGAGATCTCTCTTTTAACTTCCTTGTAGAATATAATGCTTATTAATGTATAAGTAATTAAAATGTGCTGATTTGACGCATATGAATATTAAAATGTACATTAGACCAACAAAAGATTCCAGAGAAGAGTGTTTTATCACTGACATGATTTAGATCCACTTTCTGGAGGTTAGACCAATATGTTTTATTATTCTCTCCAGACGAGTCACCCCTCATTCCCTGCAGGGGCTGCTTCCACCACCTCCTGTCCATGTGCCCCCACATAGCACTCCTCTTCAGGGTATTTAACCCTTCATCTGTGCAAAAGGAAAGCTCTTTGAGGTCTGAACCAAACAACACCAAGCTCATTGTCATTGAATGGAGGCTGACACATAGAGATCCTATAGGTCAGGGCCGAACTGCCCCTGTGAGTTTCTGAGACTGTAACTCTGTATGTGAGTAGAAAGCCTGGTCTTTTCTTTCTTTCTTTCTTTTCATGCCATAAGTTTCATTGGCAGTCTGGGAAAGAGACAAGGTTAAGGGCCCCACCAGTCCATACACCAGCCCAGGAGTCCCATCTGCAGGAGGGTAGGGTAGGAAGCCCAAGACTCAGAGGACCCTGATGATCCATGTAGTAAGTGAGAATCCTGGCCCAGGAGCAGGCTGCCAGGCTGTCATAGGTGTGATTTGATGCCCACGAGCAGCTGGTATTCCTGATTCTGCTGCTCCAGGTTGGTGTGCACATCCTCCTGACAGAAACGGAGGCCCGATTTGGGGCCCAACCGGGCAGCTTTCATGCTCAGCTGCGACTGTAGCTCAATCTCCAGACTCAGTAGTCTCCACTGCAGGTCGGATACCTCCATCTCACTGACCGGGAGCTGCTCTTTGTGGTCAGTGACCTCCCAATTCAGGTCCTCGGTCTGGCTGATGAACCAGGCTTTGGCATCCTTCCGGTCCTTCTCGGTCATGATCTTAGACTGGCTTCTCATGTCGCTCAGGATCTTGGCAGGTCATTGCTGGGTGCAGAATCCACCTCCCCATTGACCAGAGCCTTCAAGACGCTGATTTCCAACCTGTGATTCTTATTCAGGGAGGTCAGACCCTCCCTTCAGCCCTTCCATCTCTGCACCCCAGGTCCACGCCGAGCAGGGGCAGCTTGTCCCACTCCCTATGCAGCCCGGGGATGTCTGTCTGTCTCTAAGCTCGTGCACAGGGTCTGCTCCATCTCTAACATGGTCTGAAAGTCATCTGCAGCCAGATGGGCGTTGTCGATCTGCAGCACAATCTTGACGTTCTCGATGGTGACACCAAGAATCTTGTCCTGTAGTGCCTGGATGGTCTTGTAGTAGTGACTGTAGTCCCAGGTGGGGCCCCCATGGTGCTTCGGGGACCAGTCGCAGATTTTCACCTCCAGTCTGGTGTTGGAGAGGAAGCCAGGACGCCCGCATAGCTGCCGCCGTAACCCCCGGAGAATGGGGATACGAAGAACACACCGCAGCCACCAGAGCCCCCATGGACTCGCAGAAGGCATCACCAACTCCAAAGCGCATGGAGTCCTGCCACCCATGTCCCCGGAGGAAGGACGAGGCCGGAGAGTGGTGATAGGTCCTGGAGAGATTGCTGGAGACGGAAAAGGCTGAAGACGTTGGCCCTTGCAGCTGCCGACTGCAGGAAGAGAAAAACCTGGTCTTTCTCCCACTGAGGAGCTGGTGGTTTCGAACTGCTGCCCACCTTGCAGGTAGCAGCCCCATCGTGTAGCCCCTACCCCACCAGGGCACCTTATTTGAGGTCAGAGGACCCATCTGGGTCCTCTCACCAATGTGCTCTGGGCACCTAGCAGAACTTGGCAAACCGGTAACCAACTGGTTTCCATGGAGTTGACTTCGGCTCATGATAACCCCGCGCCCGTCGCCGGGTTTTTTGTCTTTCAGTAGATGGCCGGGTTTTCTTCAGCAGTGTCCCGAGTGGCCTCCCATCTCCAGCTTCTTTGCTAACAGCAGGCGGGTTCCCTGTTTACACTCCCCAAGTGTTCCTGGCACACAAACACATATTGCAAATAGCAACAAAGAAAGGACCCAACCTAGGGAGGAGAGGGGTGGCCGCACAAGTCGCCATGGCCATCCACACCAGCCACCCACCCCAGCTGTACTTCCAGGTAGACCTGTTACAGCCGTTACAAGCTGGCATTGTCCTCTAAGACGTCCATCATGAAGAGAGAATACAGACTAGGTGCGTTCATTTATCCATCTAATCATCATTACTCCTCACAGGGGTCGCCTGATTCATAACAGTAGCAAAATTACAGTATGAAGTAACAATTAAAATAATTTTATATAAAAAAAGTTATGGTTTTTTTGGGGGGTGTCACGACATGAGGAACTGTATTAAAGGGTGGCAGCATTAGGAAGGTCGAGAACCACTGCTCTAGAACATTCAGAGAGGAGGATTGTGGGTTGATGTTAAGCCCTGGTGGAATGAATGATGGCATAGAACTGTACAGAGGATCGGTGACATTTGCAAGGTGGCTAGTGCTGAGATGTGCTGTAAGTGTACAATACACACCAGATTTCAAGGCTTGATGTTTTTTTTAAATGGAAAATATGACATGGAAATTTTTCCTGTTGATTTTTGTTTATGCCAAAAGTATGTGTTGGCTATTTTGGGGTTAAATAAAACACACTCAAATTCGTGTCAACCATTCCTCCTTTCTTGTTTAAACGTAACTATTAGAAAAGATTTTTTTAAAAGATAAAACTTCCCTTTTGGCCTGCGTTATATTTCTGTGAGCATTCATATAGAAGATGAAGCTTTTTCCATCTTGGCCAACTAAAGAGTCAGTCTCCCCAACTTTTCAAAACCAGCCCTCCCACCCACCCTTTTACTGTGCATTAGGTGAAGGCCGACAGTGCAGACAGCAGGTCTGCACTCCACACTTCACACACATTGCTTCCTCTCGGTCCTTGCCACCCGCTCCCTGTCCCATCACGGATCCCAAGGCCCCCTGGGTCTGTTTCCATTCCACCTCCTTTCCTAACCCTCTGTACTTTTTCCTTGGGAAAATGTTGCCCTTTTGATCTCCCTTAAATGGTCAGCAGTCCCCCCAAATTTTAAAATGTGTTTTCTTTTTGGGGTGGTGGTGAGTAGAGGGTACATTTTGAAACCCCGGTGGGCTGCTGCATTGCCAATCCATGAGAATTTTGAGTTTGCATCTAAGAGAAACATAAAGCAGAGATGAGGCCAGAACTGGGGAGAAGACCCCAAGAGGAGAGTGATTTTACTGGCACTGGTACACTGGGGTTGGGGAAGATTCAGGAGCCATTAAGGTGACAAGGTAGGGAAGGAGATTCTGTTTGAATAGGGGTCCCGTAATGGTTATTCTGAGGCATGAGGGGTGTTAACCTGATCCACCCACGGCTGCCGGAGGCCCTCCAAACCACAGCCACTGTGTGTCTCCATATCTGTGGTGTAGCGCTGTCCCCCAACACCCTGATGGAGAGATTCTGTAACGTGGTATCTGGCTTGGGATTCTGAAACAGAAAAAAAACAAAAATTAAAAATAAATAAAATTTAAATGATAATAAGGAAATCTGAATTATGAACTTTAGTTAATGCATGACTATTGGCTCATTAATTGAAAGAATATGCTATATTAACAAAAGATGTTAATAATAGGGAAACTGGGCTGAGGGACTTATGAAAATGGTAATATCTTCACAATTTTTCTGTAAATCAAAAGCTACACCAAAAAAAAAAAACACTTAATGGCACAAATTTGTTAAAAAGCACAGTTTGTTTATGTGTACTTTGGAGTGTCAAAGCAGCAATATACCCCCGGCCTCAAAAGTAGAATTTCTTCCATGGGTTCAGAAAAATGTTCAGCTGTTTTGCAATTTTAATATGTTCTGAATCCAGAACTTAAATTGGTTCAATACATATAGGCTACCAATTAATTGGGTTATTGCCTCATGAATTCAGCAGAAATTAAAAAAAATTCAAGGTCACTCATTTGTATGTATTTGAGTTACAAGCAAGGGAAGATGCCTAGCTCCTTAATTATTGTAATGCACATGAAAAAACTCTGTAAGGAAAGCAAACCTCACAGAGCAAGTAGATTTAAATGTCAACTCCACTGCCTAAATTCTCTTTGCCCACAATTGTATTAGCAGAGAATGGCACATCTTGTTGCGTAATTGAAGCATTTTTGCTCTCCTTACATAAAATACCAGCGAAGGATTGTACAGGCTGGAACTGACAGAGACGTTACAGTTAGTCCTTTCCAATTTGGAGATTTCCTTTTTTAAAAAACCGAGTCGGTTCCTACATAGAAGCTGGAGGCAGAGCAAGGTCTCAGCCCATTGGTGATGTCCCTGGGCCGAGGGCCGGCTGCAAGTCGAGGGCCCGCCCATTAGCTGGCCCCCGGACTCTGTGGGGCGGGGCGCCTGCAGCCCATTGGCTGGTCGCTGGAGGATGGTGTCATGGACCGCTTAGGCCTGAGCGGACGGTTTCTACGGCAACAGAGGCTTGAAAGAGCCACTCAGATTTCAGCGCTCACCCCCATCTCCCCCTTCCGGAGGGGGCTGGGCGGCTTGGATTTGAGGGCCGGTCTAGGAGGCGTGGGGGCTGGGAGAGGGGACCCGGCAGGCTTTGGACCAAACCAATTCAATTCAGCAGTGCAGTTTTTAAACTGGGCTTGAGGAACCGGGCTTGAGCAAACGAGCAAATTAGTCAAACGGGCAAAAAGAAGAAATACATGTAAGATCCTCGCCCGAGCTCTCTGCTGGTAACACTTTGCACATCGTAGGCATTCAATACACAAGGCTCAATGAAAGAAAGAAAAAGGGAAAAGGGTTGGTGACGGGACAATGTGCCCTTGCTGTTGGGCTGAAAGACGACAGACAGACAGACAAACGTGTACAGCTGACCTGATGGGATGGCCCTGCATTGGAGGCCCTGGCGGGATTGGGTGCCTTGCGTTCAAATTCCCGCTGCATTTTGCCACAGGGCAGCTGCAAGAGTGCTTCAGCTCTCCAGACCCCAGCGTCTTTGTTTGGGGGGAATAATACACAGAACCCACTTCATTGAGTGGGCGTCAGAACTGGGCTCAGAGGATGCATGTAACGTTGTTAATACAATGGCTCAAACAAAGCAAAAGGCCAGTCAACAGTAATTGTTATCATAAATGAAGAGGGGAAGGGATCAGATTTGAACAGGGGGAGAGAATGGGGAGGTCTTTGGGGGATGGGGGATAGAGTGGCCACGTTCCAAAAGAGTGGCCTCTTGCAAGAGAGGACCAATTTGGAAGTCTTAGAGAACACTGTGGCTGATAGCCAGAGGGCACCAAAGAAGAGAGACTACAATGATGTCGCTGTTTATTGAGGGCCTGGCTCTCTGCCTAGCCCTTGACATGGATTCTTTTATTTTCTCACCAGTCCGGGGGGGGGGGGGGGGGGGGGAAAGTAGTTACCATTAGACCCATTTTCCTGATAAGCAACCGAGGCTCAGAGAAATGACCTGGTTTGTGTGAGATAGGAAGCAACAAAGCCAAATGGGAGCCCTTGCGCGGCCCAAAAGGCAAAAGCACGATTGGAAGGCCGCTTACCACAGGTCTCTACTTAGTCAGGAGTTATCCATCATTCTAGCAAGTGTAATGTGTTCGGTTTGCTTTCTTGACAAATAGACTTTCAGAAGAACTGGGGAGGGAGAAGAACCAGGGAAGTTGGGGGGGGGGAGGAGCTGATACCAAGGGCTCAATAGAAAGTAAATGTCTAGAGAATAATGATGGCAACATAAATACAAATATGATCGATACAATTGATGCATGGATTGTTACAAGAGCTGTAAGAGCCCCCAATAAAATGATCTTTTAATTAAATGATAATAATACAAGGGAAAAAAAGAAGAACCAGGAAAGACAGCCAAATTGGAATAGAGAATTCTAGAACTCGGTGTGCTGTGCCAGATTGTGCAGGCCGGAGAACTGCCCTCTACATCCAGCCCTTGTCCAGCACCCCCACTTCCCACTAGCGCCTGCACACAAATTCTGTTCACCGTGTCCCCTTCTAGCAGCTGCACTCAGACTTCTAGATGTGCATCAATTTGTCCTCAGGTGGATGGATCCTGAGATGAAGCCTACTCAAACCCGGTGACCTTTTGGAAAGTAATTCTGGAGTGCTTCAGAATGTTCTAGAAGGGATGGACACAATTTCTACATTGACAGTTCCTGTTATGCCTGTAGAATCCTCATCTCATGAGAAGGGATGGGGGCTCAGAAGTAGGAGGGTTTGGAGCCAAGCTTCAGAAGGCAGGCATTCTGAGCCCAGGAACCGAGTGGTCCTCCCGTGGGCCTCACAGTGAGGCACACAGGTTGGGAGCCCACGATGTCATGCCTGCACAGAAAGAGAGGACAGGCCGGTCAACTGAGGTAGAAAATGGCAGAGCCAAATGGGTATTTGTGAGGCTGGAGCAAAAGTGCAACTGACTTTCCAGACCGCAGGAAAACATAATTAAAGGTGAGAATCATTGATGCCTTATGAAAAGGGATGCACACACCCCTCTTCAATACACAGTCGGTGATTTTGCACACTGAGAGTGTCACTCAAGAAGAAAAATGGACACGTGCATCGATCCGACGGCTCAGCCAGGCCATTTTTAGATCATTCGCACAATAAATACTTATTGGGCTTTCCCTGTGTTGCTACAAACTATGAACAAAAAAGAGAAAAAAAACCCAAAATCTGGCATGGCTGTTCCGGCCCTCAGGGAGCTCAAAGCGGCAGAGGCAGAGAGTAATAATACATGACCTATCACCATAGCTTCCGCAGCTGCTGGAAGAAGGGGTGAGGGAGCTGGGGAGAGCCTGAGAGGGTCTCATCTAGGAGCTCAGACCACGCTCCAGTTAAGAAGGGGCACTAAGCTCAGGCACTAAGCCGATGGTATACCCACGGCTCACGGGGGCACAACTGAGGAGAACTGCTCCCCCCGCCCCCCCCACCCCCAGGGTTTCCAAGGCTGTGGGATAGATGAGGGCACCGTTGAGAAATTACTAGCATGGACTGGGGAAGCCAGAGTGAGGGGGCGAGGCCACAGGCGTAGGAGATGAGTGCAGACAGAGAGGAGGCAGAGCCCGGCCTTCAGTGGGATCAGATTTCATCTTGAGGATGTGCAAGATCCTTCTTGGCCAACCAGAGGTAATATGTGAACTAGCTAAAAGCAAAACTCAACATCAAGGGGTATAGCTCACTGCCATGGAGGCGATATGACTCGTTGGGTGGAAATGCCCTGGTGGGTTTCTGAGACTGCTGGTGTTCTTGGACTGATGACTGATCATGTCGTGGTTACACGTTGGGCTGCTAACTGCACGGTGAGCAGTCGGAAACCACCGGCTGCTCCTCAGGAGAAAGATGGGGCTTCAATTCCCATATCGAAGTACAGTCTCAGAAACTCACAAGTGGCAGTTCTATAGGGTCTCCATAGGGGTGCTCTGAGTGGCATGTTCCCTATGGCAGTGAGATTAATGCTGGGGGAGGTGAGATCTCATTGTTGCTTTTATTTGCATCTCTGGACCAGCTAATGACCGCACATTGCTTCATGTGTGTCAGGCACCTGAATGGCATTTTTGATGCACTGTCTGTTCATGTCCTCCGTTCTTTTTAAAACTGGTTTGACTTTTTATGGCAAAAAAATAGGAATATGTGGAGGGAAGGTGGGGTAGAGAGGGGGAACCGAAGACAAGGATCTACATATAACCTCCTCCCTGGGGAATTGACAACAGAAGAGTGGGTGAAGGGAGAGGTTGGATAGTGTAAGATATGACAAAATAATAATTTATAAATTATCAAGGGTTCATGAGGGAGGGGGGAGCAGGAAGGGAGGGGCAAAAATGAGGAGCTGATACCAAGGGCTTAAGTGGAAAGCAAACATTTTGAGAGTGTTGAGGGCAACAAATGTACAAATGTGCTTTATACAATTTATGTATGTATGGATTGTGATAAGAGTTGTATGAGCCCCCAACAAAATGATTTAAAAAATAGGAATATGGGTTTGGGGGGGCGGGCGGAATAAAGGGAAGCTGATATCAAGGAGTTCCAGAAGAAGGTGTTTGGAAACTGATTGTGGTCGCAATTGTACAATGCTGCTTGATGTGATGGAACTATAGGATGTTATGATTTCTGTAAGCGCTCCCAATAAAATGATTTACAAAATAATAAAAAAATAAAACAAACGGGGGTGTCTTTTTTTGCTTGTAGAGATGTTCATGTGTTCTATAAATTTCAGAGATTAGTTCCTTATCTAAATTTTTCCCCAAGTCTGTGGGTACCCTTTTGGTGAAATATTTTGATCCCCCAAGAGTACAAAAGAGAACCGAGTGTCTGAATTTTGAGGAGGTCCCTGTCCATCTACTTTGCCTTCTGCTGTTTTCTTTTACAGTAATGTTGGACAGTGTGCTTTAGCCATATATTTAGGCCCTTCAGTTTGTCCCTATTTTGAACCCTGATGATCTTTTGTAGTTGTAGGGCTTATAGTTAGGTCATTGACCCATCTTGAGTTCGTTTTATGATGTGAGATATGGGTCCTGTTTCAATCTTCTGCAAATGGATATATCTAGTTTTGTCAGCACTATTTGTTCAAGAGACTCTCCCTGCCAGTATGTGGATGGATTTACCTCTGGATTTTCAAGTCTGTTCTGTCAGTCTGTCTAGCTGTCATTGAATCAGTGCCAGGCTGTTTTGCCTGCAATGGCTGTGTACCTTTTCTGACTTTAAACCTAAGCTTAGAATCTCCCTGTTCTTTCTCAGTGACTGCCTCTTGGTCTATGTACAGGTTCCATAGAAGTCCAATTAGATGGAATTCCCATTCTTCACAACCTTATCCCTCATTTAGTCTGATCACAGTTGCATGCCTTTGTCTGTCATCAAAGAAACACATGTACAAAAAAAAAAAAAAAGAAACACATGTACACATCGATCTTTTGAATAATAAACAATAGTGTACCATACCTTGCATATTTCACTTTGGAGTGTCTTAGCGACTGTTCCACATGAATACACAGAGAACTGTTCTTATAACCAGCTGGACAGTATTCCACTGTTTCAATGTACCATGGCCTATTTGACCCATTCCCCCATTGATAGGCGATTGATTTATCTCCAGTCCTGGCAACTCCAAGCGATTCTGCAGGGCATTTTGGGGCACATATCGATCTTGTGCACACGTTCAGGTTGAGGTATAATTAATTTCTTATAAATGATGATGGTGTGTTTAAAAGATTATGTGAATTTGAATTTTATGATAGTGCCTAACAGATTGCTGTCCAAAGAGTTACATTTTAAACCTTCCAACTTTCCAAAGATTCTAAGATCCAAAGATTTTAGTCCATGTCTTAAGACTCTGCAAAGCCTGCATTCTCTTGCACAGTCTAGCTGTGCCTGTCCGCTGCTAACACGTCCTTCTCCACACCTTCTCGGCCACACTGACAAGCCAGCAAGGGGTGCTTTCTGGCTCCTATGGTTTTGCACATTATCTGGCACACCCTGGTGGGACTCCAGTGGCAACGTGGGATGATCTGACCCAGGATCGCCTTAGCTTCATCCCTGCCAGTTCACACTGATGCCATGCCCAACCCCTTCTGGGGGCTTTTTGTCAGCCCTGAGTGGAATTGGCAGGAAGGGAGAATCAGGTCGGAAAGCATGCCTGGGAATCTCTTGTGAAAAGACTTGGATGCCAAGTAGAGTCCTCAGGGGGATAGGCAGCTCCAGAGCATGGCCTGGGGGTACAACGGTCAGAGTGCAGATAAGCATTTTAAGAACATCATTTGTTCCTTAGTTGGCCTCCTCCCCCCATCACTCTACCGCTATAAGGTGTTCCTCGAAGATCTCTATATTATTCAATCCAGTGACCACTCATCAGTGCTAATTTCCTCGACACTTCTCTATGCTGATCATACTTGACCTCTTGTAGTCCTTAGTACAGTTGTTCACCCCTGCTGCTTGCAACGGTTATCCTCCCTTGGTTTAGATAATTGGTCACACAGTTGAGAAAGCACTGGGCTATTAACTACAAGGTCAGTGGTTCAAACCCACCAGTCACTCTGTGGAAGAACAATGAGGCCATCCGCTCCTGCCAACGTCCCTAGAAAGGTTGTTATGAGCCAGAATCGACTCCATGGCTTTGGGGTACAACCTCTTGTTTCCGTCTTTGTTTCTGGCTGTCCCTTAGTTGAATCGTTACCATATTCTTTTCCATCGTGGAAAACTCTCACACATCAAGGCGTGATCTTAGCTGCTGTACCGTCCTCCCTTCTGCCTCCTCGCATGGCCCATTAGGAGACTGTGATGTCAAAGTAATGGGTCACAGAGACATTTCTAAAAGAATGAAGCAATCAACGAGAAAATATCAGGGTGTGCTGCACACCCTGAAAGTGAATATTGTTTGAGAAACTTGTTCAGTTACATGTTATATAATGCCCATACATATTATGTACACATAGATCATATGCCTACCATGGAAACCATATTTCTTATCATCAGAGATAGTTAAGAGTTTGAAACTACTCGAAATGCCACCAAGTCCGTTCTAACTCATGGTGACCCCACGTGGGTCAGAGTACAGCTGTGCTGCACAGGGTTTTCAGTGGCTGGATTCAAACCTACAACCTTTCTGCAAGCCAGCTGTCAAGTGAACGGTCTGCACCACTCAGGGTTTCCAAAGAGTACGAAAGTCACTGCTCTGTAACGACTCCTAGTTTTATTTCTTCCTGCCTAGAACTCACCTGGGAATTTAATGATCCACCCACCTGTCTCCATACCGCCCCACTTAGAACTTCTCTAGGGAGGTCTCACATGCAACACTTTGAAAATCAAACTCAAGACCTCCGCCCCGAACGTGGGTTTCCTCTTTGCCTTGCATGTCAGGGAAGGGGCTGGGAATGTAGGAGTCGGGTTGACCCTCGCCCTTCTCCCCGGTGCCTGAGAACCACAGCCCCACGTCTGACTGACCGAAACCCTCCAGCCTTGCGAGCCTTCCAGCCTGGCTCTGTCGTGCTCCACCATCCAGGTGCAAGACGGGCCTCCTGGTCTCCACTTGGCAGCCCCGCTACCTCATTCTCCACCAAGTATCCCGGATAATCTTTTAAGAATAAGACCCCGATCGAGTCACTCCCTTGCTGAGAAATCTTCCTAGGGTTCTTTATAGTTCCTAAGCCCCAATTTTGTTTTCCCTTAAAAAAAAAATTCCCACAAAGCACAGACTAGGCCCACCCAGAGGAGAAGATGCCATTTCTTTAAGGACCAAAGTTTGGGGGTTTTTTTTTAGCGCCCTGCCACATTCCAGTTGCAGCTGCTGTCCCTCATGCAGAGGGGTTCCCTGGGAGGGCAGGCCCAGCCTCACTGGGGTTTTGTTATGGGTACTACAGGATCACAGTGAAGGGGTTCCCGTCAGCCCTAGTCTTTCCTCTACCAAGATGCTCCCACTTTCGGGGCACAATTCAGGTAGCTGTGGAAGGAGAGGCGAGGGCTTTGACTTTAAGTCCAAATTCTTTGCATGGCTTAAGAAGAAATGGAAACAAAACAACCAGTATACCAGACCCACTGCCACTGAATTGTTTTCGACTCATGGCAATTCCATGTGCTACCGATTCTATGAGCTCTGTGGGGTTTTCTTGGCTGGAATTTCTATGGAAACTTAATGCCAGGCCTCTCTTCTGTGGGACTTCTGGGTGGGTTGGAATCACTGAACTTGTGATTCACTGTCGAGTCCCATTTATGCCATGCAGGGGCCTTGTAGACCACTCAGAAATCTCCTGCCTCATCTTGTGTCATCATCTCTGTGTTAGTCCGATATTAGCCTTTATGTCCGATATCAATCTAAAAATTCCTCTTCAGATTCACAAAACACATGCAATGATGCCGAATGCAAGAAGATCACAGGCCAGTGGGTGGGAAGTCTTGTGGATCCAGTGGTGGTGGAGGCATCTCAGCACTGGCAGGGGTTTTCATGTGGCTCCTCCAGCTCCAGCGCCCTGGCTGCATCAGTGTGGCTCCATCAGGCTCATCATCAGTAGTGTCTCGCAGGGAGTGAGTGTATCTGGTCTCCGTGAGCTGTTTATCTCCCTGGTCCCTCCAAATGAAGTCAGCCAGCTGTGATCTGATTGACAGGCTAGACTCCACCCCTTCACAAGTTGACACAGATTGTATAACTACCACAATCTCCTTCTTTATCTCAGCACGGTAGCCGCACTGCACTGGCTATGCTGATGATGGTAGGTCGACAGGCAGCGTCCATTCCCATTCTATGTCCTTCCTGTTCTTTGGATGATGAAAAGCTAAAACATTTCCCCACGCCCCTGCAGCTAGGGCTGCAACAATTACAATTACAGGAGGCAGAAGTAAGGCAAACAGTTTGGTTACTCAGAGTGTAGTTGTAGAGATTCTTGAGTGTTGTCCTGGGTTTAGGAAAGGCCAAGACACACCATTGCCCCTCCTGGTGTTGGCACTGGGTCTTTGTTTGCAGCATCTTCTTCAGCATGGCGTGTGTCCTGAGTTTTCCCCTGGTGGCCTCCAGGCTCCCACGTGTATTTCTGATGAGGAGATAGTAGCTTCTGGAAGGCCACTTCTGTGGCACCCTAGGAGTCATTCCAATGCTTGACCTTCGGTCCATCCCTTTCCCCAATATTTGGTTTCTGTTCCCAAATCCCCATACGTCGGGCTTCGGGAACTTTCTAGAATGGATGGTGGTATTCCTTTGGCCTAAGCTGATTTCTTTGCCACTCCTCAATCCCCACCTCCAGCTCTGTTACCTTGATATATATTTTTTGGATTTCAGTTCAAACATCACTTTCCTTTCAAAGTTATCCTTGACCCCTAAGACCAGATCAGCTTTCCTGAGTCAAAACCAAAGTCTCAAAAGGACAGGATAGGGGCACCCCTGTGACTTCCCAAGACCACGACTCTTTATGGGAGTAGAAGGCCCCATCTTCCTCCCACAGAATGGCCGGGGGTTTCTAACTGCCAACCTTGTACATCTCATCCCAGCCTGTAACCACTGGGCCACAGGGGCCCCTTATTGCCTTGTGTCAGAGAGAGACCATCAGAACAGCTGACAAGAGTCGAGCCGTAACAGCTGCTCTCCTGCTTTACTTTTGGAGTGTTCTTACCCATGAAGTCCAAGCTTTACTTTAAATGAATCTGACCCAAACTAACCTGACCATAGCTTTTCTTCCACTTTACGTTGCAAATCCTTTCTTTCCTTTTGGAGGCCAAGCTAATGAAATTTGCATCTTAATAAGATGTGATGATTGGGTAGTAGGGCAGATACTACCCTGTGCACTGGTATCCCTGATGTTCTGACTCCGCCTCGTGGCCCTAGGCACGACAGAACTAAACACTGGTCTCAGGAAGAGGTGAAGGGCAGGGTATAATCAATCGTGTTCAAACCAAAAACTAAACCAAAAAAACCTCCCTGTCATCTAGTCAATTTTGACTCGTAGCAACCCTGCAGGACAAAGGAGAACTGTCCGGTGGGTTCCTGAAACTATAAAGTTTTACGGGAGCAGGAAGCCTCCTTTTTCTCCCATAGAGTGGTTGCTGGTTTTGAACTGATAACCTTGAGGCTAGCAGTGTAATGTATAACCATTGATCCGATGGTTGATGCTCTAGATTGTTCCCTCTTGCTGGAGAGAAACGAGGCTTTCTGCCATCCTGTCTTAGAGGAATACTGAAATACAGCTCAGATTTGATGACAGTGAATTTGAGTCTATCACTTTGTACAGCCCAATATACCTGATTCTTGGAGACATTTGACTTTTCTGGAACCAAAATGGTATCCCTATATGCACACAGGGAATGCACATGGCCCAGCTGTTAAGCACTTAGCTGCTAACCAAACGTTTGATGGTTCAAATACACTAGCAGCTCCAAAGGAGGCAGTACACGCTAATCCTGCAAAGAGTGCAGCCTTGGAAAGCCTCTGAGGCAGTTCTGCTCTCTTCCACAGGGTGGCTATGAATCACAATCAATGGTAATGGGCATATGTGTGTGTACACATACATATAACACAACAGCTCAAGATAAGCATTACATCCACATTTCAGTGAGTTTTGATTCTCTTTAATAATTGTTAAAAGGTGACCTGATGGCACAGTAGTTAAGCCCTTGGCTGCCATTCGGAAGGTTGCCAGTTCAAAGCCACCAGCCAGTCTATGGGAGAAAGATGATTTGCAGCTTTGAACACTCTACGGGGCAGTCCTACCCTGGTTCACTGGGTTGCTATGAGTAGGACTCTCTACCACCTGTCTGTTGGTGTGTCGTGCTGCGGTGGCTTGTGTGTTGCTGTGACGCTGGAAGCTGTGTCACTGGTGTTTCGAACACCAGCAAGGTCACTCAGAGTGAGCAGGTCTCAGTGGCCCTTCCAGACTAAGATCAGACAAGCAAGGTCTCGGCTCCCTTCTTTGTCTGACAGACTTTGGAGAGACTGGTCTCTGGAGAAGGACAACATGCTTGGGCAAGTGGAGGGGCAGCGAAAGAGAGGAAGGCCCCCCACTGAGCTGGATGGACCCCACGACTCCAGCAGTGGGCGCAGGGACAGGAAGAATGTGAGGGTATTGCAGGCCCCTGCCGTGTTTCCTTCTGCTGTGTATAAGGTCGCTATGGGTCGTAACTGACTCAGTGGCACCTACCAACACCTCCATCACCACCAACAGGAGAAGGAATCTGCCTGATGCCAGCGGGTTCCAACACTATCACCCTGTTCGTTTCTTTCAAGACATTACCATAGTTTGCTAAAAAATGTCACCACCTATCAGTTCGAGGCAAGAGCACAATACTTGACGGCAGTCTTAGGCTGGGTTCTCCAGTGGTGCATAACCACGAAGCACACACATACATAAATACGTACACAGGGTTACCAGGGTAAGTCAAAAAGTACTGCTACAAAATCCTAGCCCCAAAAATGTAAACAAAATCTGCTGTGACTGATTCTCAGCATAGCCTCCATCCACGACTACACACTTCTGAAGGGGGGCGTTGAGCTCTCCTCCCCTTCTATGAAGAATTCATTCGTTCATTCCTTCCATGAATTCTGTGCTCTTCAGTTGGCACCGCCTTTTGGCATCCTCGAGGGACTCAAACTGCCTTCCTTCTCAATATGCCCTGAGATTTGCCAACTAAGAGGTCTGAAGAGGTCCAATCGGAGCTGGAGGGAGAGACTTTTCATACAATAGCGGTGTGTGTGTGTGTGTGTGTGTATGAGTGTGTGTGTGTAAGGATCTTGGTGTCACTTTCCTGTACTTTTTCTAAACACCGTTTCCAATTTTTTAAAATCATCTTCCTAATAAACCCTTGTCCTGTGTCCTCTGAGAAAATCTTTATCAAGCGGGCCCTTTGGGGACCCCAAAAACACATTTCAGTCACTTTCTGAGCTAACTTCTCTGCCTTGAATTGAACTGGCCCAGCAGGTCTCCGAGGAAGTCACTGTTTTGATTGGGCCTTTATTTTGTTTCTTTTAGGGACCCTAAGGCAACGACAGTAAGTCTTTACTGTGAGCGCTTGTGTGTTGCCATCCACTGATTGCAGAGTTACGGATAAGTGTGTATTGTTCGGAAGAAATCAGTACAAGTAGGAACTGGAACGCTATTAGCAAGACTTGGTGACTTACCCTTGCATTTCAAGGCAATGGCTCCTGCAGTGTGGGGGCTGTCAAGTCTCAAACCTGAGGGTCAGGCACCAGGTCGGAGGCTTCTCCTGACTCATGTGGTTGCAGGGGTTGACGACCCCCAAATCTTCAGGTCAGGTAGTAAGTAGGCTGTAGGCTTGTTCTCCTCTCCAGCCTCACTCCCCTCAGAAGAATCTGAGCGGTAGTAGTCGTGGTAGAAAAATAGGTAGAAAAATAGGGCACAGGCTCAGCTTCTCACTCAGCCAAGCATTGTAAAACAAAAGCACGTTCAGGAGGAGGTACAGGTCAGTCTTTGTGGAGTGGAGGAGACCCAGGGCAGTGCACTACAGAGAGATAGATCCAGTCTACTTTTACAGATGTAAGTAATTGAAGGGGGAGGTATCTTTTCCATGATTGTTTGAGGGAAATGGGGGTAGTTTCTGGTAAGATTGGGTTCTAGTTCACATTTTGTTTTATTTGATCAGGTCAGAAGTATCCTGGCTATAGCTTAGGTAAGTGGTTATCTGTCTGTCCTAAAGGTAGCGGGTGTGATTTTTATTATTCGAACAGGCAACTGCTTTCCCCACTGCACAAGCTCAAGGTAGGCGGGAGCTCTCTTATCAAAGGGTCCTTGAGTTAGTTTTACTCAAGTTTATCAGCTGAATTCTTCTGGATCACTCCCTTGTTCCTCGAGTGTTTCTCAGTGGAGTTTTCTGGATTCTCTGTTCTTTCCTCACAGGTTCTACTTCCCAGAGGTAGACCTCAGAGAATGAACCTTTGGAAGGAGGATTGAGAGGGAGCGACCTGTGTCAGAACATCTTTATATATTGGATGCATGCCACACCCATAAAGAAATGAATTGGCTTCTAAATGCTCACATCCCTTCACAAAATGGAGGATGACTACATTGTGTTACACTGTACAAGAGCGAATACAACCCAATGTCTGGTACATACACCACTGAGAAGCAAGGCCATCAAAAGGCTCTGAGGACTCAATGAACAATTTGCAAACTGGGGGCATTTCCCCTTCATACCAAGAGGAGCCAGTTTCTGGAGAACAGAGAATTCAGAGACTTAAATAACTTTTGCTTGCAGTATATCGGTTTCTGTGGTGATAAGTTAGTTATTGGCTACTGAGGTAACATTCAAGAAGCCTGGAATCATTTTCATTAAATCACAAGGTCATGGTTTCGTGATTGTTGGCTCTTGGAACAGGAGCAGTGAGCAATTCTGGAATGAAAGGACATAAAAAAAAAAAATCACAAGCCAGGATTAATTCTAGGTCAGGAATTTAAAATTCTCAGGTAAGAAAAGGTCTCTGAAGTAAAAAAAAAGCAAACTATCTACTTTTAATTTTAAAATTAATAAAATGTATATAAATTAGGCCTCTCTCCGTTTCTTGAGCTACAGGGGACTTGATTTTTACTCACTGCTACATTCCACGGCCTAGGGCCTGCATAGAGCCGATACTTGACGAACGCCAATGGAAGGGAGGGAGGCGATGGAATACATGGAAATGGAAGTGGTCAGACCAGAAGCTTTTAGGACAGAACTTGAGGCTCTTAAATAAGGGCGGCAGGCCGCGTGCTAAGGCCGCTTGGTCTCCCCCTCCCCAGGACTCCAGCCTCCGATTCCTGGCACAGCCCGTTTCTGCGGCCCGAGCTTTGTCTTCCTTCCCGGCAGGTGAAACCTTCGCTTTAGACGACGCTGGGCTCAGAATGCGTTTGTCCCCCGAACAAGTATCCTACAAGAAGGATTTCGAAATGGCCTCTCTCTCCCCATTGTCTCGTTCACGCATGGTTGCAGGGCCCTGCTCCTAAGGGTCCCCAGTCTTTCTTTGAATAGGGCAGGTCCGCCCCGGGGTGCGCATCTGCACGCTCCCGGGAGCGGGGAAGGAATCGTAATGGGAGGACGCGGCTGGACTGGGAGGGAGCCAGGGGCGGCTGGTCCCACCCCAGCCCCAGCACCGGCAGGCAGGAGGCCCTGGGGCGGCTCCAGTGGGGGCTGGGCAAGGAAGCAGCCTCTTCCTCCGCTCGCGCCCGGGGAGCGGAGGGGTGGGGGTGGGGAGGGAGGGAGGCTCCTTCCAGGGAGGCCGCTTGGCACGGAGCCGGCCGGGGCGGGGCGCGGCGCAGTGAATGCAGGCTTTCTCCGGGCCTCGGGCCTCCAGCCCCGAGAGGGAGGGAGGGAGGGAAACCGCAGGCCGCGCGCGGGAGCCGAGGGGGGCAGGGGAGAAGGATCGCGGCGAGCCGGGAAAGGTCTGGTTGCAGTGCAAGGCAGGAAGGAGGGGCGGAGCGGGCTCCTACCCAGCCCCCGCGCCGCCGACCCGCTCTGGAAATGGCCTCAACCCCAATCAATACACTGGGAACTTTGAAGTCCTAGGATCGGATTTCCCATCAAGCTCCCCCAGACCATGACCATTCTTCAGAAGGCTGTGTGTCTGGGCTTTGGAGTTCTCTGGCTCCCCGGGGCAGTTCCTTTTCTGAATCTAGCAAATACTTTCCACCTTCCTCTTGGCATTGACCCCAACTTGATGATGAGGTTGCCATCTTATTCCCTCTAGCACCGGGCATCCTCGTAACCATTCAAACTGGCTGCTGGGCAGGGTCGTTGGAGGTCGGTCGGCCGGCCGGCCAAGGGCATTTACATGCACTCCTCACTGGGATTCCCTGCTGCTGGGTTCAGGCTTTGAACTTGGGAGTTTTAGTGTGGCGCGCGCGCGCACACACACCCCCCACCCCCCACAGGGAACGGCTAAATTCCACACCAAACTCACTGCCAGCGAGCCGTTTCTGACGTATAGTTTTGACTGTATAGGGGGTTTCCAAGTCTGTAAATCTTTCCGGCGTATAAAGTCTCTTTCTCCCTCAGGGTGATAGGTGGTTACCGAACTGCTAACCTTTCGATGAGTCGTCCAAGGGAACTCACGGAGCCAGAGATGTATTTGCAGGGTAAACTAATGTGTCTAGGCAGTCCCGCTAGAACTAGGGACCAGGTCTGCATTCCCACTCCTCTGCAGGCAGGTGAAGGTCCGGCTATAGTGTGTGTGTTTGTGTGTGTAGGGGGAGGAGGCGGGGAGGGAGTGTTCATTTAACCTTTTGAAAATAGAGCAGCAATATTAGCAATACAAAAGATAAATATTTATTCAGAACAAAACTCTTAACAAACCATTTTACATTCTAAGCCACAAGGAAATAGCAAAACATTTAAAAGCCAAAGAATCGACAATTAACTCAAGAGAAAAGCAGTGTACTATATATTTCTACTTTAACTTGAAAACAGTTGACTCAGGCCTTTTGGCTTGGTCTATTTCGCAGATACATTTTAGTTAGGTGAATACTTCCCGTCCAATTCCAGGTTAGAATCCCTTTTTCTCCTGAGTCGGGGAGATTATGAACGGATGGGTTCCAGGGAGCTGCTTGCTCCAGGGTTCTTGGCTATGGGGCTAAGGTGCAAATGCAAACCTTTGGTAGGTTTCCTGACTTAGGAGCACCCATTTCTCACTGTTGGCATTGCATGGGGGCAGGGAAGGCTCTCAAGGGACCTGGCACATTTTCCCCCACAAACATGGGTACCCTACAGAGCCCAGAACCCTCTCCTCTTAGAAATTCCTGCTCTACTTTTGTCTCCCTGCTTGAACACCCCAGATTGATTTTCTCGACATTCCTCTGGTTTTATCATTCTGGGGATATCAGACATTCTGGGCTCTCAAGTGATAACGAAAAAAAATGTTGTGAAGTGTGAGAGGTAGTGGAATGAGCACCGGGCTTTTGGGGGTCAGGGGACTCGACTCTAGGCTCAGCTGGAGACCAAACAGCAAGGAGACTTTGACTTAACCTCTCTGGGCCTGTGTTTTCACACCTGCTGGAAAACCAGGGTTCTTACCAGCAAGAACATTCTAGATTCCATGATTCTATTTAAAAATGGCTTCTGAACCATGGAAGGAAGGCGCTGTGTCAAAGTCCATGCAATTTTTGCCACTGAGAGGCCCTCGCCCACCTTTCAGAGCTTAGTGAATCAGATTTACATACACTTCCAACAACACGGGTTTCACAAAAAGTTCAGACCACAATAGATCAGAAGCAGCAACTTAAATGGGGCTGGGGGATGGGAGAGGCTGCAAAGAGCAGGCATTCTGATTGAAGCCACAACAGACATGGTTTTCAATCCAATAAATACTGATAGAATGCCTGCCAAGTGCTGGACCCCAACCTAGTACTGGGGCGGATGCTCAAGGCGGTCCAATGGGTGACAATCTGTGGAGACGTCCAGATATGGGGTGGGACAGTGGAAGTTAAAAAAATAATAAAAACAACCCCCCAAAACCCCACAACACCGTACAACCAATATAAAAACTCAAAACAAACGTGTAAAAAATCGGGGGGGGGGGGAGCGACATATCTGCACAGTTCTCGGTAATCATTACTGAGGAGCATCACCAGTTCAAGAAAAAGCTGAAATGGTGTAAACTCGGCTTAAGAAGGCAGAGGGAGATGTCTCTTGGAGGTTTTTTTGTTTTAAATGTCCTTCAAAAATGATAAAATGTTTTCAAAAAATGTTTTGGCACTTAGAGGGGGGCAAGCTTTGCGTTCACCCCGGCAGGCTGGCGGCGGGTGGGTGCTCAGTGGCCAGCCACACCGGAGAGCTGGGCTGCCACGGTATTGTGAACGGCTTTGGGACACTGGGCAAAGGCGTGCCCTCGCTTGCCACAGAGGTTGCACACGATGCCTTTTCGGCAGTAAGGGCTCAGGTGCCCCTCCTCGCCGCACCTGAAGCACCTGTCCTGCGTGCAGCTGCCGCTCATGTGGGTCCGGGAACCACATTTAAAGCACGTCTTGGGCTGCCCCTTGTACCAGCTGTAACCCCGCTCGGCCCCCAGGAAGAAGGCCCCGGGCAGGTGCCTGATCCCGCCCTCCCCCTGGCGAAGCTCGATCTCGCACTTGTACTCCCCGGTCCAGATCCCAAACCTGTCGGTCACTTTCACGGGCACGGCCAGAACATCGCAGTGGCGCTTGAGCCAGGTCACGATGTCCTCCACGTCCACCGTCTCGTTCCGGAAGAGGATGAAGAGCGTCTTCAGGCTGGCCTTGCTCCGCCCCAGCACCACGAAGTTCTCCCAGCAGTCCTCCTGCTCGCGCTTCTCCTCGTAGACGCGCAGAAAGAGGGCCAGCTTCTCGGCCGAGCGGAAGCTCACGTCGAACTCGCGGCTGCCTGGGATCTGGATGACCGCGTAGATGTCGCTGGGTTCCATGCCGATGGAACGCAGGATGAGCGCGCCCACCACGAAGTCCCGGGTCGGGCAGGCGCCCTCGTCGCCCTGGAAACAGATGCGCACGAGGAAGCGTCCTTTGCCCGCCGCCGCCGCCGCCGGGCCCGCCGCCTCGTCCAGGTGGGGCCCCTCGGCCGCCTCCTCGGCAGCTCCGGGGGTCGCCGGGGCCGCCATGGCCGCCGCCTCGGCCTTCTTCCTCCGGCCCGCGTCGGCTAAGCCCTTCTTCTTGCGCGGGTCGACCGCGTCCCCGGCGGGCTCTCTCCGCCGGCCCTTCGGGTCCCCGCGGCCCGCAGGGGGGAAGTCCCCGAAGACCGAGGCCGCCAACCCCGCCGCGGCCCCGAGCGCGCCGCCGCCGCCGCCTTCCTCCTCGCGCCGCGCCGGCCGCGACTCGCGGAACTCGCCTTTCTTTTCGGCCAGGTTCTTCACCACCTGCGCCCAGCCCAGCTTCTCGCGGGCGCCGGCGGGCTCCTCCGGCCGGGCAGCGGGCCGTCCCTGGGGCAGGAGCTGCGGGCGCCCCCGCTTCCTCTCCTCCTCCGTGCCGCCGCCGGTGGCCATGTTACCTCCTTCCCAGCATCCTCCTCTCGCTCCCGCAGCCCGAGTGCGCCCATCGCGCGCGCCCGCCCGCCCGGGGCTGTGGGGGGATTGGGGGCTTTTTTTTTTTTTTTTTTGGAGGGTTGAAATTTGATGCTTCGCTTCCCCGCCCCCCAAAGGTATTTACTAGCGTCGCATATTGGCCGGAACCCGCCCGGAGCCCCCTGGAAACGGCTGAGCCACGTTTCCTCCTGCGCTGCCCCAACCCCACCTCCTCGGCCCGGAAGCGCGCAGGGAGCCCGGCGCCCCTCCCCCTCCCTTCCCCCTTCCCCTCCCCCTCCCTTCCCCCTTCCCCTTCCCCCTTCCCCGTCCGCCCGCCCGCCCGCTCGCTTTTGGCAGCCGCGGGCCTTGCTCTCGAGGATTTCTTTCGCAAGCGGTCCGGGACGCTCTCGTTCCAGCGGCGCTGCTAGCTGCCCGAAGGCGGGCCGAAGTCAAACACGATCTGGGGGGGTGTGTTTCTATCTGTCCCACGGAAAGAAACCGAACTTCGTCTCTCCGTAAAGAATACCACGGTGCTTACTTCCCCCCCAACGTTACACACGATCATGTCCAAACTTTACAGAAAAGTTGAGGGCGTTTTACGGGGAGCAACACTTGACCGTTAACTTTTTCAGCATGTTAACTTGACCATCAAGGGCTTTTGGATCTCATCATATGTCGGCCCGTATTGCTATCCGTTCGTCAGTCCTTATTGTGGGGTACTTTTTCCAAGTACAGGAGCCCTGCGGGCGTCTGCGGCGAGCTGTTAGCTGCAAGGTCGGCCATTTGAACCCACCAGGCTGCTGCCGGAGAGAGGAGAGAGATGAGCCTCTATTCCCGTGAAGACAGACACACAGTCTCAGAAGACCCACCAGGACAGTTGTACCCAGTCGTACAGGGTTGCTATGAGTTGGAATTGATCGACCCAACGGCAGTGAATTTTATTCTTTTGTTTTCTTCCCAAGTCATGCACCTCAACATTTCTCTCGTACTAACGATGTGCCAAGCTTTATCAAACAAGCTGCAAAAACGATTGGGTAATTCTACCCATTTTACAGATGAGAAGCTAGGGCGTGGGAACTGGTGATACAGGAGGCCCCACACGCAGACCGGATTTGCCAGGAAACGTGGTTAACCTGCAGATTCTCTGGCGAGCTCTAGCATCGCTAGCGCTCCCTCATCTTTTTGGACTAGTACTTTGAAGCTTTTTATACAAGTTGGGTAGTGGAGGGCATGGGTTTAACATCACCTCCTGTCAGTTTATTTGGTGAAGTGGATTAAGCATTGGGCTTATGGAAAGGCTGGCAGTTTGAATCTGCCAACTGCTCTAAGGGAGCCGGACAGCTTGGAAACCCTGGAGAGCAGCTTTGGTCAGAACCACAGGTGCCTACGTGGTCAGTTCCGTTTCTTTCCCCCGTTTGTGCATTCGAGTCCTTAACTCACCTTTCCTCCTTAAGTGAAACAAGGGTGGGTTTGAAGTTAGCACTAACTTTTTAATCTGGCTGCTTTCCACCTCAGCCTAATCACACCAGGCCAGTGACTTCCACTCCCAAAGGCACCGTTTGTGCTCTAACAGAGCTTGTCACCATCTGCCACCAGAGGGCTCTGGAGAGTGCCAACCAACCGGGACCAGAGTCAGTCCCAGGAAAGACTGTCTTTCTTTCCAGTAGTGTTGGATTCTTTCTTATTTCTCTCCCACTTCTTCCTGTTCTAGGGGAGCCTTGGCGATGTAGCAGGCTACGCTTTGGGCTGCTAACCACATGTCAACAATTCAAAATCACCAAACATTTCTGGAGAAAGAGGAGGCTTTCTACTCCTATCAAGAATTACAGTCTTGGAAATTCACAGGACCAGTTCTTACCCTGTCCTATAGGGTCACTGAGTTGGCTTCTGGGTTTGAACTGCCAAACTTGTAGTCAACAGACCAGTGCCGAACCCACAGTGCCACTAGGGCTTCTTCAGTGATCCTTATTCTTACGTAGTTTCTCATTCTGGAATTTTCTGGTACAGTTCAACACAATGCCAAGTAACTGAGTTTCCTAGCCATCAAGAACGCAGGCAGTAGTTGCTAAGTATACCTGGTGGCACGGTGGTTATGTGCGCGGGGGTTAACCAAAAGACCAGTGGTTCGAACCTACTAGCCGCTTGGTGGGAGAGAAATGTGGCCGTCTGCTTCCACAAAGATGTACGGCCTTGGAAACCTGGTAGGGTAGTCCTGCTCTGTCCTGTAGGATTTGGGGAGTCAGAACCGATTCAATATCAGTGGGTTTGTTTATATATATAAAATCACTGGCACTTCTGGGCAAGCCTTTGGACTGCGAAGCTCTAGGGGGGTGGTTGGAACCCCCAGCTGCTGAGGGAGAAAGGTGAAGCAGCTGTGTGCAAGCGGGCGGACGTACGTCTCAGAAACCCTATGCGGGGTGCTGTGAATCAGAAGGGCCTCCGTGGCAGTTGTTTTTGTTTGTTTAGGGTTTCTTTTGGTCTCTTACAATAAGTAGGAGGTAGGCACCTCAGAGCTGGTATAGGATCCGAGCTGTTTCTAGGCTCTTGTTTGACCATACTCATTTCCAAGGACCACCCATGAGCTACAGTGTCTGGTAAGCTCCAGCCATCAGCCGCCTCCAGCATCTTGGCATCTCGAAGGGGAAAGTGGAGAGGAAGGACATGCTTTCTTTGAAGGACTGTCTGGTCTGTGTAGCACCTTCCCCCAGCGCTCCCGGAAGATAGCCTGCTGGACTGTGTAGGGAGAGGGGGTGGGGGTGGGGGAGGCCTCCCCCGCCTCTCAAGGCCAGAGCTGGACTGTGCAGCCTCTTCCCCCACATTCCAAGAAGCTGGTCTGTGAGAGACTCAGATTCTGCAGCGGCAGCACCAGGAAGCAAGTGTCCCTTCTCATCGGAGCAAGCCATCAGCTTTCTCCAACTCATTTGCATATTTCCCTGACCCCCAATCCTACAAATATCCCACTGCCCCACCTATGGGCACAATTTCCCTGAGCTAACGTGTTGGGTTTCGAAACTTACCCGGGAGCTCAAGATGCTCCTGTCCCTTTTCTCTGCGCTCCCCTCCCTCTTTCGTTACCCTAATAAAGCTGCGCTGAACTTCACATTACTTGTCTCAATTCTACCTTCCTTCCGTGTCTCACTTTTTTACCTCAAAGACCTTTCCAGCTGTGGTGCTTCTAATTCAATTGCCTAGAACTCAGTAACATGGCAAGTCTAGTCACATGGAAGGCTGAAAAATATGGGGACTTCCAAAAGGTCATGGAAAAAACAAATGAAAAGATAATGGTATTTTGCCTTGGATTTTAGAAGCCCCTTCTTAAGTCTGTTCTTTGGTCCATGTGTCCAGATAACATTGGGCTTTCTATCATTGAAGGGAGAATGGCTATTTTGGCCAATTGACAGCCTCTATTTTCTCTCAAATCCCTAGACACTGCTGGCCGCCCTGTGCCACAGGGCCACGTTTATAGGTTATTATGTAACAGCACCACCCTGTTTTTGTTTTCTAGGGTAGGCAGAAGGAAGTGCGATATACTAAGAAAATCAAACCCGTGCCTACTGCCATCAATCTGATCTCAACTCATAGCGAGCCGATAGGATGGAGTAGAGCTGCCCCCGTGGGTTGCCAAGGTTGTAAGTCTTTAGGGGAGCAGCAAGCCTCATCTGTCTCCTTTGCAAGGACTGGTGGATTCAAACTGCTGACCTTGTGGTTAGCGGCCCAACGTGTGACTCGCTGCGCCCCCATACACGAGGTAGTTTAAAACCTCAGGAAGGTATTCTCACACAGTTCTGGAGGCTAGAGGTCTGAATCAAGGTGTCACCAAGGGGGGTTCCTCTGGAGGCGCTCGCCTCTACCCTCGCTTCTTAGTGTTGATGACAACTGTTGGCTTGTAGACGTGTCCCTCCAGTCTGCCTCTGTCATCACAGGGCATTTCCTTTGTATCTTTAGCTAACGTGCTATCACCTTAAAAGGACACCAGTTATTGGGTGAGGGTCTACCTGCATCCAGGAGAATGTCATCTTAACTTGGCTAGATCTGCAAATAGCCTATTTCCAAAAAGGGCACAGGGACAAGGGCTGAGGTAAAATGAATGCCTTCATGAGACTTTTTGTCTTGGGTCTTTGGTAAAACAGGTGTTCCCTAACCCTTGAGGAGTGACCTTGGGCCTGGTTTTGTGATTTTTGCCCAGGTGCAGGGATATCATCTGAGTAAGCTGTAAACAACTTAACGGTTTTGCAACATTTTTGCCTCGCCTGTGCACTAGCGTGCCCTGTGATTGGCTTATTGTACTCACCTTGCATCAAAAGTATCAAATGTGAGTAATTTTGGACGGCTTCCTCTGTTTACTATAGTTTATGCAGATGAAGCTAGCAGGCCCCTCCAAGGACGTGGGTGTGGGTGCAGGGCCTCCCTGGAGGGCCAGGCCTCCGGGTGGGCAGTCAGCCAACCCCACAGGGCTTTCAGGAAGAAGGGAAAAAGGAGAAGAGGTGAGAAGAGAGAGCCCAGAGTTGGTGGGGAACCTCCTGAAAATTCTAGCCCAGGTCAAGGGCAGCAACCTGGAAAACAGCAAGAGGCCTAGTAGGGCCCTGTGGTGACGTGATGGTGGTGGCAGAACCTTGCTGCTGGGAGTGTTGGGGTATGGGGTCCCCAACACTCAAATGGGTCCTCAGGAATGACTTTCTGATTATGGAAAATATTAAAGACAGACAGACAGCGGGACACAGGTGCTCCTTGTCCCATGTCAAGACTGAGAGAGTGTATTTCCAGTGGGAAGATATAAGGGGCTTACAGATGTTTCATAAGGCATGCCTGTCACCCAGCTAACATATTACATAGTTAACAGGTAGTAATATAAGCGGGTGACATAATAAACCAGCAGTGAGGTGAGTCATTGTCTTGACCTAGTGCTAGTTGACCTTGAATCCCCCTGAGCCCTCCCGAGGGGGTTGCTACCTTAAGACAGTGAGTTGATTATTGAACCTGGTTGCTCTTACATACATTCAACCTCCAGCCTCAGGGAATAGCCAGGCGCACGAATGGGTCATCTTAGATGGGTGCTCCTTTATGACAGTTCCTTTATGGGGGGTTATTGGAGGGACTGTGTCCAGCATGAGAATGCATGTTAAGATTGATTTAGATCTCATAACCGTGAAAGTCTTCCCCCACCAGTGTTGGCTTTCCAGACCCGAAATTATGAGCACGGAAGATTTGGCTGCACTGCGTGCTCATCCAGTCCCTCAGTTTACCACAGGTATGCAGCTGAAGAACCAGAGAAATTCTGCTGCACTGGCTAGGGGTTGGTCCTCTAACACTGGAACGCCGACAGTAAGGAAGCCCAAGGCAGGGAGGGCTGCAGGCTTGAGAGGGCTGAACAAAGCTAAGAGGAGGAGGCCTGTCCCATGAGGGTGGACGTGAGGGGAGGGCTGGAGGAGGCCTTCCTGGCTGAGAGAGGACACACAGATCAAGAGACCTGTCCTGAGAGGCTGGGAGGATGCCTGCCTGACCATGAGTGGGTGTGCATGGCAGAGAAGAGCCTGCTTGGACTGCTGAGAGACCTGCCCTTCCGTGAAGGAGGCAGGGATGTGCTCCTCACGTCAGGGGCACCTTCCAGACATTGGTTTTGTGCTCCCTGTCTCTGAGTTGTACTTTGTTTCTTCCCTGTGATTGTTAGGGGTTTTTTGGTGTGCCAACCTGGCATCTATAAGAAGATGTGGGTGGAGTTTAGCCTGTCAATCAGGTTGCAGCTTGGTGACCTCTGTTAGTGGCGCAACCGAGATAAATGGCTGTGTGAGGCTGGGCCCTTCCTCTCTCCCTGCTGGTCGGACCTGCCCCAGGCAGGTGTGCTGCCAGCGTTAGCTGCCCTGCCTCTACTTGTTGTATATGCTACCTGTGGGCTGAGCCAACCCATGGACAGTGATGGTCCACATTGCTGTACCTTGTTATTTTATGCTGCGGGACTGCCCCACCATGCCGTGTCAGCTGCCTGTGGGCCGACTCTGCTTGTCCCCACCACTCCAGGTGCTGCATCTCCTGCCAGCCACTTCACATCGCCACACCTGCGACCTGCTTCTCGATGCTACACTACTGGTCTCTGCTACGCCTTGGCATCTCGTCTTCCTACTGTCTGCTTCCTTGGCCTTGGGCTAGTGGCTGATGTGAGTTGGAAGGACCTTCAGTGTATTAACTATCCCATAAAGCGGGTTTCACTGAGCTCTCTGTGCTGCTGTGTGGACTACTTTGCTATTGCTTCCTTTTTACTATGTAAACCAATCATTTTATATAGACACAATCATAAGGGTCCTTGGTTTTTTTTTTCCTCTAGAGGACCCTGCCAAACACATTCCCTAAAAAACCAATGAATTATTAATACAGCATGTGAGCACCGTGGGACTACGGAAATATATCACCAAACCCAGTCAGGAAGCAGAGAGTGCCCTGGGAGGATGGCTACTGTGGGAATTTGTGAAACTGACCAATTTTACCCCCACTACATGAGACTCTGATTTAGAAAGAACCTAGTCTGTATCCCTAAGTGTGTTAGGATGGGCTGACCAGAGAAACAAATCCAGGGACAACATTCGTATATGTGTAAGAGAGAGCTTAATTTCAAAGAACAATTGTATATTAAGAAAATATCCCGGCACAGTCTAGATCAAGTCCACAAGTCCGATACTAGCCCATAAGTGTGACACTAGTCCATAAATCCCTCTTCAGACTCACGCAGTCACATGCAATGATGCCAAATGCAGGAAAACCAGTGGATGCAAAGTCTTGTGGATCCAATGGCGGTGGAAGTATCTCAAAGCTGGTGCAGGTCTCCACGTGGCTCCTCCAGCTCTCTGAGCGTGGCTCTTTAACAGGAAGATGAAGCAGAGAGAGAGAGAGAGACAGAGAGAGACAGAGAGAGAGAGAGCTCTTGCAGGTCTCAGCAAGTCTCTGCGTGGCTTGTCAACAGGATGACCAAAGCAGAGAGGGAGAGGAAGTTCCCAGAATCCTCATGAGAAGGCCATGCCCACAAGGAGGAATCATCAGATTGTGACCTGACTGACAGGCTGGACTCCACCCCTTTGCTTTTAATACCCTCTAGTTGACACAAGATTACGTACCTGCCACACTAAGGAATCTAGACAAGCTCTGGCACTCCTAGATTACAGAGGGTAGGACTTGAACCTATCTTTTTAGGTGATCCAACAGCCCAGTAGACATTTCTAAATTAGTGGTATAAAACACCTGTTATTTTATTATTTCTACCAATATCTTCACTCTGAAATTGATCAAACATACTATCAATATGAATTGGTAATTATTGGCGATTGGAATGCGAACGTTGGAAACAAAAAGTCGCTGGAAAACATGGTCTTGGTGATAGAAGTGAAGCTTGAGATTGCTTGATAGAGTTTTGCAAGACCAACAACTTCTTCTCAAATGCCTCTTTACACCCACGCAGACGGCCACTATACACCTGGACTTCTCCAGATGGAATGCACAGAAATCTAATTGATTACATCTCTGGGAAGAGACGATGGAGAAGCTCAATATCAGCAGCTAACACAAGAGCAGGGGCTGACTGTGGAACAGATCATCAATTGCTCATATTCGAGTTCAGGGTGTAGTTGAAGAAAATGAAAAGTCAAAAAACACCTTTGAGTGTATCCCACCTGAATTTAGAGAACAGATGTGCTGCATTGAACACATGACAGAAGACCTGATGAGCTGTGGGATGACATCAAGAACATCGTACAAGAAGAGGCAAAGGTCATTAAAAAGACAAGGAAGAAAAGATCAAAGTGAGAATCAGAAGAGACTCGGAAACGTGCCTTTAATCATAGAGTAGCTAAGCCACATGGAAGAAATTACGAAGTCTAAGAGCTGAGGAGAAAAATTCAAGGGGAAGCATGAGAAGACAGAAAAATATTAAAATGAAATGTACAAAGCCCCAGAGTTAGAAGATCATAAAGGAAGAACATGGTCAACATATCTTAAACTGACAGAACTAAAATTCAGAACAGAAAATTCACACCTGGAGCTGCAATGCCGAAAGGTTCTATTGAATGATGTAGGAAACATCAAAAGAAGATGGAAAGAGTACACAGAGTTTCTGTACCAGAAAGAACAAGTCAACACTAAATCATCTCACGAGGTAGCATATGAGCAAGAAACCAAAGGTGCTGAAGGAAGAAGTTCAAGCTGCATTGAAAGCATTAGCCAAAACCAGGACTCTCGGAATCGATGGAATATCAATAGAAATGTTTCAACAAGCTGGTGAAGCACTGGAAGCAACCTCTGGTCTATGCCAGGAAACTTGAGAGAGGGCTACTTGACTGACTGCCTGGAGGAGATCCATTTTTGCACACATTCCAAAGAAAGGTAATCCACCAGAATAGTCAGATAATAGAACGATATCATTAATGTCACATGCAAGTTACACTGTGATGAAGATCATCCAACAGTGGTTGCCACAGTACATTGACAGGTTCAGGCCGGATTCTTTTAATTTTATTTTTTAGTGTTTTTTTTTTCAGGCCAGATTCTTAAGATGTTGAACCAGGGATATCATTGCTGATGCCAAGGGGATCTTGGCTGAAAGCAGAGAATGCCAGAACAATGTGGTAGTTACATAAACTGGTGTCAACTTGCGATGGGATGGAGTCTAGCCTGTCAATCAGGTCACAGCCTGATGACCTCATTTGGAGGCGTGAAGGAAATAAATAGCTCCCTGGAGGACAGATACACTCACTTTCTCCCTGCAAGATATTCCTGTTGACAAGCCACATGGAGCTATGCTGATAGAGCCAGAGCTCTGGAGCTGGATGAGCTATGTGGAGACCCATATCCGCAATGAGATGCTTCTTCCACCCACTGGCCTGTGATCTTCCTGCATTCGGTGTCATTGCATATGTTGCATGAATCTGAAGAGGAATTTATAGATTGGTATTGGACATATGGGTTAATATGGGACTTATGGACTTGATCTGGACTGGGCTGGGATGTTTTCTTAATATACAGTTACTCTTTTATCTAAATCTCTTTCTTAAACATATGAGTGTCTATGAATTTGTTTCTCTAGTCAACCCAGACTAACACAGATGTTTCCTTGTGTCTCATGCTAAGGCCTTCAACTATGTGGACTACAACAAACAATGAGAGCCCGGAGAAGAATGGGGGTACCAGAGCACTACATTGTGCTCATGCCAAACCTGAACGTGAATCAAGAGGTAACCAGGCAAACAGAGCAAGGGAATGCTGCATCGTTTAAAATCAGGACAGGTGTGTCAGCGTGTGTCCCCTCACCACACTATTTGTGGAGCAATCATCAGAGAAGCAGGATTAGCTGAAGAAGGATGTGGCAGCGGTATTGGAGGAAGGTTTCCGAACAGCCTGCGATCTGCAGACGACAGCATTGCTTGCTGAAAGGAAGGAGGACTTGAATCACTTGCTGATGAAGATCAATGCTTTTGCAGCCTCTTGTATGGACTACAATTCGATGTAAAGAAAACCACACCTTCACAACTGTCCGAGTAATAATCAATGGAGAGAAGATGGGAGTAGTCAAGTGTTGCGTGTTGCTTGGATCCACAATCAGTGCTCATGGAAGTGGTTGTCAAGGGATCGAATAATGCATCGCATTGTTTAGATCCGCTGCACAAGTCTTCAACGTGTTGGAAAGCAAGGAGCTTAGTTTGAGGACTAAGATGCACCTGACATACGTTATGGTATTTTTAGACAAAGGCATGTGAAAATTGGACATTGAATAAAGAAAACTGAAGGAGAATGGATGTAATTGAATTCTGGTGCTGGGGAAGAATTTGGAAAGTACCAGGGACTGCCCCAAGAAAAAGCAAATCAGTATTAGAAGTAGAGCCAGAATGTTCATTTGAGGTAAGGATGGCAGCAAGACTTGTTCTCACATGTTTTGGACATATCATGAGAGACCAGTCCCTGGAGAAGGACGTCATGCCCAGTAATGTGGAGGGACAGTGAAAGCGAGGAAGACCATCGAGAAGATGGACCGACACTGTGGCTGCATCAATGATCTCAAACATAGATGTCAGAACTGGGTAGTGTTTCCTTCTGTTTTCCTTAAGGTTGCTATGAATCAGTCTGACCTGACAGCACACAGCAATAATGTTGCTGTGGAGTCTCTGGATTAAGAATTCAGGGAGTGCACAGTAAGTATGATGCTGTCAGAGTAGGCAGGATGGGAGATCTTATTGTAGCTCTCTTTGGACAATGCAGCTTGCCATACTGTTAAGAGTCAATTATTTAAAAAAAGTCAATTATATTTGTTCTCTGCCCCCAAAGTTTTATTGGCATATAATTCACATATCATATAATTCAAGGGGTCAATTACTTTAAGAAGAGTTGTACAATCATCACCACAAACAGTTTTAGAACATTGAATTCATTCTTGAAATCATCGTTATTAGCTCCCCTCCCACCCCTCCAACCTCCCCTGTCATCCTCCCAAGGTCCATTAATCCAGTTACTGTCACTGTAGCTTTACCTATCTTGGATTTCATATACATACAAATGTTAAAAAACAAACAAACAAAACCCAACAAGAATATTAAAGTAAAAGTGATTTAAAAACTCTATCTAAAAGAATTCAGTGAATATTAAAAACTAGATCAAATGTAAATGGATCTTAAGGAATATCCAATGATAGGGTGCTAAACTTTAACCTAACTGCATCTGCAACAATCCACTCTCCAATGCATTCTGCACGACAGCAAAGCCATTCACATCCTCGGTCCAAGGTCAGAGGGGATTCACCAGGGCTTAATCCACATACATTTCTTTATTTTCTTTTGAAACAGAAATATCTTTAAAATGGGGCAAAAGGGAGAATCAAATGATAAGATAATACATTTTGACCCAACTACATCTGCCGTAATTGACTTTACAATGCTCTCTGTCTGACCACAGGGTTATTTCATATCTCTCAGCTATGATTGGAGGGAATTCACCAGAGCTTTAGTCAATGTGCGACCCTGCATGTGGATTTGGGCTTCCACTGTCATCCACAGCCTTCTGCACACCCGGTGCTCACAATTTAAGCGTCGATGCCATTCCGTCCTTTAGGTTTGGATTGCATTACTTACAATCCTTGGATCACACAGGCTGGCGTGCTTCTTCCATGTGAACTTAATTGATCCCTCACTTAGGGTTTGAAAAGAAGCCTTTAGGACCCCAGATACTATTCTTTCTGGGAGCTGGAGCACATCTAGTTTCTTCTCCATACTTTCCTATAGCACCCATAGCTTCAGTGATGTCTTTATGAGATCGAGCATCATGCGGGGCCCTGTCATAAGAACGAGTTGTTCTTAAATTGAGGCTAGAATTAAGCTGACTGGTGTTTTTGAACTGCTGGCCTTGCAGTTAGCAGCCTACTGCATAACTACTATGCACTGAGAGTGTCATTAGTTTAGCCAATAGTATAGAATTTAAACCACTGTTGAAAAAATGAAATTATACAAGTATAGGGCAGCTATGAACTACAATGCATGAATTGTTGACTAGTACAGATGAAACTCTTAAATGACTGGGAACAATTTATAAAACAATGGGGGTTGGTGATATGGTAAATCTCCCAATAATATTCATCAACAACAGCAGAGCCATGCTTACCAGATTACTATATATAATGAAGCAAGGAGGGCATCAATATAGTAAGTATGTGGTAGTTCTGGGCCACCATTCAGTGGGCACCCTCAAGGCAAAAGACTTGATCCAAAGTCCGAGTCTGCCAGTTCTACGCCCTTGGGACTGTAGCCATCTGCTTCTCACACTAGGGAGTTTCAACCCTAAGTCCACTGGCTACAGGTGAGTTTGAGATAAAGCCTGGTTCACTTAGTAGGATTTGTACATGGGTCCCTTCTGGTGTGGCCTATGAAGGATATTGTGTACCTTGGAAGAACAGAGTCGACAGTCCCAGTAGTTTGTAGCCCATGGACTGAGTCACCAAGGGCTTCATAGAAACTAGGTCAAAAGTGTCCAATTAGGAACCTAGTACCAGGTATATTCTCCCCTTGGGTTCCACATAACTGCTGTTAAAATGCGCGCCCCCCGCCCCCATTGGAAGGTTGCTTTTCTCTGTTTTCCTAACAACAACGATGTAATCGCCTTCTCTGAGACATACATGCCCACTCCCCCTACCTGGACTTGAATTTCCAGTAAGGTTTCCTTATCACTCTGGTAGGAGTGTCTGTTGGATTGGGGTGATGTTAGCACAATTTTGTATGGTAGCAACTGAATAATTTCCCTCTGTGGCAGTTACATAACCTACTGTCAACTTTCGAAGGGGTGGAGTCTAGCCTGTCAATCAGGTCGCAGCTTCATGACCTCATTTGGAGGCACAAAGGAGATAAATAGCTGACTGGAGACTAGATACACTCTCGGCTTCCTCTTCCTGCTGACAAGCCACACTGTGGAGCCACACTGATGCAGCCAGAGCCCTGGAACTGGAGGAGCCACCTGGAGACCCCAGGGAGCGTTGAGATGCTTCCCCCACCACTGGATCCACAAGATTCTCCACCCACTGGGCTGTGATCTTCCTGCATTCAGCATCCTTGCATGGCTGCGTGAGTCTAAAGAGGATTTTATGGACTAGTATTGGCTTATGGAATAATATTGGACTTATGAACTGGATCTGGATGGGGGTGGGATGTCTTCTCAATAGTCAATTGCTCCTTGATATAAAGTTCTCTCTTGCGCACATGAGTGTCTCCCTGGATTTGTTTCTCTAGTCAACCCAAACTAACACACCCTGTCTCCACATCTTGAAAAACTGACCCCAGCTGAGGTGAGGTATCCTCTCGTCAGAACCCCAGAAGTGGTTTTGAGGGATGTACATTTAGAGAGGGCGCTATGTCTCATGGATGCTCGGCAGGGTCTCTACCTCACTGCGGCAGGGCCCTGGGTTAGAAGCCGGCATGCCTGGGGAGCAGAGGCCTGCCTTCATCTCGGTGTTTACCTTACAGCACTGGACTCGTGCAATATTTGCCCTTTTGGGGTTAACTTCACTCAGCATAAGGGTTTCCAGGTTCTTCCATCTCATGAGGTGTTTTGGGGTCTCATTGCTGTTTTTTTCAGGGATGCATAATCTTCCTTGGATTCTAGCTACCTGTTTCTTTATCTATTCTTCCACTGATAGGCATTTGAGTGGTTTGCAGCTGTTTGCTCTTGTGGACTGTGTCTCAATGAACTTGGGAGAGCATATGTCTGTTTGTGTTTTTCCTCATTTCTGTGGGGGTATATATCGAGCCGGGGGTTTGCTGAGTCGTATGCTATTTCTATTCCCGGTTGTTGTAGGCATCACCATATTACTTTCCACAATGGTTGTACATAATTATATTTATTCTTACATCAACTTAGGATAATTGCAGTCACCACTGTACTTATACCGTTTAATGTTCTGTAAATATAAAATAATGGTAAATAATATAGTGGCTGGCAAAGGAGAGATACCTGAAAACATATACATTAAAAATATTATATGCTTACTTAAAATTCAAATAATATATAAAATAAAAAATGAAATGACTTGGTCTTTTGCCCTTTTTGGTTTTTTTTTGCCACAAGCTGCGATCTCTACCCAGAAGAAGCCGACCCAGAAGGAGAAAGAGAAGCTTGATCATTAGTGCAACGTCCTTCTGGCCCATAGAATGAGAAACTGGTGGCATCTGAGAAGGGGGCATTGTTAGTAGTCCAGCATTATGTCTATACGGCGCTCTGGTAGTGCAGCGGTAAGCACTGGGCTGCCAGCTGAAATGCCAGTCATTTGAACCTCCCGGCTGCTGGCAGAGGAAACAGGTGGCAGGCTGCTTCCTGAAAGCTTCAGAGCCTGGGAGAGCCGACGGCGCAGTTCTACTCTGACGTGAAGGGCTGGTGTGAGTCGCAAACAGCTAACTGGCAGTGGTTTGTGTGAGGTCTACACGAAGACGCTCTGACAGCTTTATTGATATGTTTGTTTTATAAATCATTTTATTGGGGGATCTTACAGCTCTCATAACAATCCATACATCAATTGTATCAAGCACATTGGTACATATGCTGCCATCATCATTTTCAAAACATTTTCTTTCTACTTGAGACCTTGGATCAACTCCTCTTTTTACCCTCCCTCCCCACTTTCGTGACCCCTTGATAAATTATAATTTTCTTATCTTATACCATCTGCTTTCTCCCTTCATCCATGTTTCTGTTGTCCGTCCCCCTGGAGGGGGAAAGGTATATGTCGGTCATTGCCATCAGTTCTTCCTTTCTACCCCTTTTCTCCCCACCTTCCCCTTGCCCTCATGGTATCGCTACTCCCATACTGATCCTGAGGTGTTTATCTGTCCTGTCGAGAGATCTGGAACAGTGTACTTACTCCATTCTATCTGGCTTTGTAAGGTTGAACTGGGGGTGGGGAGGATGCATTAAAGAACTAGAGGAATGTTGTGTGTTTCATCGGCGCTATGGGGCTTCCTGGCTGGTTCGTCCCTTCCTTGTCTCTTCTGTGAGGGAATGTCCAGTTGTCTACAGATGGGCTTTGTGTCTCCACTTGGACCGTCCTCATTTGCATCTACATGGTTGTGTGTTTCGGGTCTTCTGATGTCAGATACCTGATTTTGTCAACACCTTGTGATCACACAGGCTGGTGTGCTTCTTGCATGTGGACTTTGTTGCTTTCCTCCTAGATGGTCACTTGTTTAACTTTAAGACCCCACACACTATATCTTCTGATAGCCAGGCACCATCAGCTTTCTTCACCACATTTGCTTATGCACCCATTTTGTCTTCAGTGATGGCGTCAGGCAGGTGAGCGTCAAAGAATTCCTGGTCTTTCAAATAAAGTGTTCTTTCATTGAGGGAGGGCTCTCTGAGCTCCAGCTCAGCAATGGACATGGCAAAGCCCATGGGCATGAGGAGGGAGAGTACAAGAGCAAAGTGGTGTGTGTGTACAAGTGTGTGTGACAGTAGTAGGAAGTTAGTGCTGACAGAATCCTCCCTCTGATGAACCAGATGCGGGATGTGAGAGAGAGGGGGAAGCATCTAGGGTGACTCTGAAAAGGGTGCTGCCATTTTGAATTAGGGAAAACATAGGAGAGGCAGGTTTCAGGGGACCGGTTGCTCATCAGAGTTGTCTACTGGGCATCCTGCGTGGAGGAGGTGGTTGCATATATTTGACGGGAGATCAGCAGAGCCATCAGTCTAGAGGTGTGAATCGGGCGGACACAGATGTTATCCAAAGCCAACGATGGATGGACGGCAATCGATAAGGATGTTGACAAATGACTTGAGTGAGTATAGAAGCATTGAGGGAGGAACTGAGCCCTGATCACGAGAAAGCAGCACAGAGGTGGAAAAGAAGGTAGGAAGAAAGGAAGGAAATCAAGCGAGTGGTTTTCTGAAGCTAAGGGGAGGGAACCAGGGGGTTCTGCTGGGTCAGATGCTTCTTGGTGAGGTCCAAGAAGACACTATGGGCACTGGCATCCTGGAGGTCACTGGTGAGGCTGAACAAGGCAGTTCAGTGGAGTGATGGAGTGTGAGAGCTTGACTAAGGGGTGTGTGTGTGTGTTGAAATTGCAGACCAACCTCTCCAGGAGTTCTGCTGTACAGCCAAGCTTCTAGAAAGTGGGAGGGTAGCTGGAGAGGAAGGGGTTATTTTTTCAAATGGAAGAAATGAAAACATAGTAGGATGAGGGTGGAAATAATACTCCAGAGAGTGGAAAACGACATCCTAGAGAAGGTGGTGGTACAGAACATGGGTGAAGGGAGACAGCGGATGGTGTAAGATATGAAAACAATAATACTTTATAATTTATCAAGGGTCAGGAGGATAGCAGGGCGGGGCAGTGAGGGGAAGAGAGAGGAGCTGATACCAAGGCTTCAAGTAGAAAATGTCTTGAAAATGATGATGGCAACATTTATATAAATGTGCTTGAAACAACTGATGTATGGATTGTTAGAAGAGTGGTAAGAGCCCCCAATAAACCGATTAATTTAAAAAAGTGTGTTGTCACCAGCCTGTGTGATCACATGGTTCCGAAGGGATCAGTTATCAGGCATCAAACAACAAAAAATCATATTATTGGGTGCATACCTCCATGATATGATCGCTGAGGACAAACGAGTACACAGCAAATGTGGCAAAGAAAGCTGATGGTGCCCAGCTATCAAAAGAGATAGCATCTGGGGTCTTAAAGGCTTGAAGGTAAACAAGCGGCCATCTAGCCCAGAAGCAACAAAGTCCACATGGAAGAAGCACACCAGCCTGTGCAATCATGAGGTGTCGAAGGGATCAGGTATAAGGCATTATCAGAACAAAAAAATCTTACCATAGTGAATGAAGGGGGAAGTGCAGAGTGGAGACCCAAAGCCCATTTGTCAGCCACTGGAGATCCCCTTGCAGAGGGGTCTAGGGGAGGAGATGAGTCAGTCAGGGTGCGATGTAGTACCGATGAAGAATACAGCTTTCTTCTAGTTCCTAAATGCTTCCTCCCCGCCTCCCCCCCACCCCCACACTATCATGATCCGAAGAGCAGAGGATGTACACTGGTGCAGATAGGAGGTGGAGGCACAGGGAATCCAGGGCGGATGATCCCTTCAGGACCAGGGGTGTGAGTGGTGATACTGGGAGGGTAGAGGGAGAGTGGGTTAGAAAGAGGGAACTGATTACAAGGATCTACATGTGACCTCCTCCCTGGGGGACCGACAACAGAAAAGGGGGAGAAGGGAAACGTCGGACAGGGCAAGATATGACAAAATAATAATTTATAAATTATCAAGGGCTCATGATGGAGGGGGGAGCGGGAAAGGAGGGGGAAAAAAAGAGGACCTGATGCAAAGGGCTTAAGTGGAGAGCAAATGTTTTGAGAATGATGAGGGCAATGAATGTACAAATGTGCTTTACATAATTGATGTATGTATGGATTGTGATCAGAGTTGAATGAGATAGCTGGAGCTATGGTTGGTGGGAAGCTCTCTGTCTGCTAAAATCAGCGGCAAGCGCTAGAGGACGCTGCGATAAGAGCCCCTAATAAAACGTTTTTAAAAAGTGTGCTGTTTCATTTCTCAGAAACTCAGTATATTCATCAGCGAGAATAGAAAAGTAGCGCTTACGTCATGTGGGCAGTAGGTATACGAAGGTGAGAGAGGTTAGGGCTTGGCTTTAAACAGGACGGCGTTAAAGGAAGGAGAAGTGCCTTTGAGTAGATCAGGTGACATGAACTTGTGTGCTCATTGATCCCTACAATTTTCAGCAACCAGGTCCTGAGGCAAGGAAGCAATGAAGGGGGATGGAAGCGGAGCTGCTGACAGGTGGGCAAAGGGATGGGGAACTGAAATCAAATGGACAAGGCTGGAGTGGGGCCTTCCATTCTGCCTTGCGGGATCGGTCCCTCGGGGCGCTCGGTAGTGCGTGTTGCGTTTCCTTGGAGACCGAGACCCAGACAAAGCGTCAGACCGGTGGGGAAGTCCCGGTGACCTGGGTAACCGTAAGATCCACACCAGGGAGGCGGCTCGATCAGCGTCCTAGACCAGCGCCTCAGGGACCACAGCGCTGCTTCCATTTTCTCCGATGGCGCACGTCCTCCCAGAGTGGGTAACAAGGGATGGGGGTGGGAGAGAACGGGTGAGTGACCCACCCCATCAACCTCCCCTCCTCTCGGTTTGTAACTCCTTCCGGCCTCGCCCACATCTCTCTAGCCCCGCACCCCTCCTCTCCTCCTTTCCCACCTGGTTCCCCTGGGTCCCAAGGAAAAGACTGTAGAGAGTGTGGGACCCCATGCGCGTCTTGAGTTTGCTGCCTGCAGTCTCCCTCGGGGCTGAACAGGATGCTGAAGTTCTGTCCGGTCAGCAGGCCTTCCAGCTACTCCCGTTTTGGGCTTCACCCTCAAATCCACAGATACCAGGCTCCGGTGAGTCCCGGGCGGCTGGGGAGGGAGTGGGCACCTTGACCTGGGTCCGAAGTGATGGAGTCTGGACACTGGAATTCCAGCCCTAGCTGTGTCTGTTACACATTTGCCAAGTGTGCCCTGGGGCCGCCTCTGAATCTCAGTTTTCCACCCCAATTCCCTCTCAGCGTATTAAAACCCATTGCGGACCAGGAGAACTCCACGCGACCCAGTAGAACTGTCTTTGTGGTTTTCTTGGCTGTAATCTTACCCAAGCAGCTCCAGCCCCTTCCTTCACGCTGCGTAGATTCTGAATGCCAAGTGTTAGGTGGCATGGAGGTATCTGATGTACAACAGAAGGAGACCCTGACCAGCCCTGGGCCATCCTCACAATTGTCCCGATGTCTGAGCCCATTGTGCAGCCACTGAGTCAGTCCATCTCCCCAGGGCCTTCCTCTTTTCACTACCCCTCCAATTTACCAAGCATGATGTCCTTCTCCAGGGACAAGTATCCCGGTCCTTGCCTCCATAAGGAGCAAAGTTTGGGCTGGGCTTCTTCCAAGACAGATTTGTTTGCTCCTTTGGCAGCCTGGGGGGCTCTCAGTGTTCTCTGCCAGCACCAGTCCGAATGCATGGATTAGCCGAGTAGTTGAGTGCACCCAGGGCTTGGTGCGTGGTGCTGTTTTCCTACGGCCCGTGGGTTTCCTCATCATGAGTGTTGGGCCTCTCCCATGCCGTGTGCTTCTCATCATCCCCAGCACCTTCCTGCTCAGGTGTGCGCAGTCCACTGTGGCTGGCTGATAGACCAGTGAATGCTCGTGTTTAGGGAGCCCTTGGCACAGGCTTTACACATCCCCATTTCTCAGAATCCTCACACCAGCCCATGGAGGTAGGTTTTAGCATTAGATTCTGTTTACAGAGGAGCAGCGTGAGGTTCTCAGAGGTAAAGCAACCCCCCCAAAAAACATCATTGCCACTGAGTGGATTCCAACTCAGAGTGACCCTGCGGGGCAGAATAGAACTCCTCGGGGCCCTCTGAGGCTGTCCTTACAGGAGTAGAAAGCGTGAGCCCCTAGTCCACGAGGGCTCCCTGGTACAGTGATGGGTACCTGTAAAGGGTGGGACTGGGGTTTGAGCCAGCAGCTTGATGTGATGAATTACCCCGTATCTGATAGGATTATGGCCCATGGCAGCGGTCTAAAAAGAAAACGAAGACTTCTATTCTACTTCCAGTCCAGCCAACCAGCAGCCACAAGAAAAACAAAACAAAGCCTTTGATTAGCGTCCAGCCAGGTGGGCAAAGGCACTTGGGGGCTGATTTAGGGGTTGCGGAACAGGGTAGAGTCACTGTCGTCTGCCCTTGGTGACACTATTTGTGTCAGGCTAACAGCTTTAAACTGTTTTTTGGTTTTCATTGTCTTCATCTTTGGCGTTAGTTGTCGGTGCATGAATTGGATTCATAGTGGGGTGGACACTGGTCTTCCAAGCAGGTGCATGAGTATCCATCCTATCAGTGACAGTGTGGTACTTCAGGATAGATCTCCAGACACTCTGGCCAGGAACGTGTCACCATGCACCTTTGATTTGTCTTTCCTAACGCAGTAGAACATGTGATGGTCTGATTTAAAAAAAAAAAATCCGTACCAGCCATTTCCACTCACTAATGCCCATGACAATGGCCTTCAGGCCTTCCTTCATGTTTGACCACTCCCAACTTTCCTGGATGCAAGCTTTTGTGTTTTTGGATTCCTACATAATCCGTCTTACATTTTGATTATCGGTGGATGATGGTGGATGTTTCTTCTCATTGGGGCACCCTCACAGAAGCAAAGGAAGGTCCCGTAAGTCTTTCACCGTCCGCCTCTTTATTGACTCCGCAAAGGCCTTTGTCTGTGTGGGTCACAGCAGATTGTGGCTCATGGCGTGAAGAATGGACATTTGATTGGAACCTTTACAGAGACCAGGAGGCAGTTGTTCAAATCAGGAGAGGCACGTACATGCAGGGTTGTGCGTGCTTTTGTTCCATGTCTACGGAGTTCTGGTGGCTACATGTTGGGCTGCTAACTGCAGAGCCAGCAATTCAAAACCCCCTGCTGCTCCATCGGAGAGAGACAAGGGTTCCACGGCCTGCGAGGTTCTGGTCTCGGGAGCCCACAGGGGCAGTTTTATTCTGTTGTGTAGGGTCATCGTGAGTCAGTACTGACTCTCCGGCAGTGAGCTCGTTGGTGAGACTCACTACTCACTCTGCCAACTGAGCAGTTGGAAAATCCGAAGAACACAACCTTAGGACTGGAGGCAGACTCCTGAGCAGCCTGTACCTGACGTGGCCTTCCGTGCTCAAGTGAGGAGGACCGGAAGCACTTCCTGCGGAAGATCCAAGACTGCAGCCTTCTACCTTGTGGATTACGCCTCAACATAAAATAACCACCCCCCCCCAACCGGACCAGTCAGCCAAATCTTGATAAAGGGAGAATGTGGTGAAGCTGTGTTGGGTTTCATCCGACTTGCACTCCCAGTCCACGCCCGTGGAAGCAGGTACTCGGGAAAATCCCAGGACACCTTGCGTCGGGCACTATGTGTTGCAAAAGAACTCTGGAGAGTATGACGGAGGAGAGAGATGGCCCTTTGGGGACGAGGGTCCACCTGACCCAAGCCATGGTATTTTTCAACTGCCTCAGACACTAGCAAAAGCTGGACAGGGCATAAGGGAGACCACAGAATAGATGCATTGGAATTGTGAAGAATACAGACGATGCGCGCAGACTGCCGGACCAACAACCAAAGCACTCCGGGGGAAGTACAGCTAAGAATGTTCCTCAGAAGTGAGGATGGTAAGACCGCCTCACAGTCTGTGGGCATGTTGTCAGAAGGGTCATTCCCTGGGAAGGGACATCCTGCTGGGTCAGTGATACAGGGAATGACCCCACATGAGGTGGACCGAGGCAGGGGCTGTCGGCACGGGCTCAACTCTGGCAACGATGATGCGGATGGTGTTTCATTCTGTTATACTGGGGGTTGCTATGAGCCATTGCCAGGCCTTCCTGCCTCAGCTCTGCCGTCTCCTTCCGTGGCAGTCATTTATCCCTCGAAGCCTCGGTGTACTCACTTGTAAATTAGGGACAATGACACTGCCTCCTGAGGCGGTCATCGGTATTGGAGAGAGGACTGATGTAAAACAGCATTACTCGCCTTTTCCAGACCCAACATCTTTTAATAGCAAGTATTTTATAAGAGCTTCTTCAACCCAACTCACTGTTAAAGAGTGATTCTGTCGCATAGCGACCCTCTATAGGGTTCCGATATCTCTTAAATGAGGTTCACAAGTATTATAACCTACCTAGGTACATAATTACATAGTTGTATGGATCTTGTATATTTTAAAAACACGTATTCTGGAACTGGGTTAATTAAAAAAACAAAAACTGAAAACACGCAAACTTACTCTCATTGAGTTGATTCTAAATCATAGTGACCTTCTAGGACAGAGCAAAACTGTCCCTCTGGGTTTCTGAGAGGTTGAACTCTTTATGGGAGAAGACAGCGCAGCTTTCTCCCGTGGAGGGGCTGGTGGATTCAAACCACCAACCCTGTGTTTAGCAGACCAGTGTGCAATGCACCACGCCACCATTGCAGTCCCCTTATCAACTGTAAGAAGGAACCCTGGTGGCGCAGTGGGTATGTGCTCAGCTGTTAACCAAAAAGTTGGTGGTTTGAACCCAGGTACAGCATGGAACACGGCTGCGGTCATCTGCTTCTGTGAAGCTCGGCCGCCTGGCAAACTATGGGGCAGTTCTGTTCGGCCCTAGTGGTCCCTGTGAGTCAGAATAGACCCAGAAGCAGTGGTTTTTAAGGCGTTTAACCCAAATTTTGTGTACCTATATATAAATATATATTTCCTTTTTTTTCAGTTTCATTTTCAAATAGTTCGTTTGCCTGATTAGCAGAGTCCATTGGGTATTTACTTCTTGTAAATATAATAAACAAGCTTCCACATCTGGGTACTGTCTTCTTAAAAGTTCCAGTTATAGGCTTAATAAAAGAGTATCTTCAACGTTTCCACTTAAAACAAGTCAAACTCCAATGGACCTGCTTTTTGTTAGCACCCCAGGGACAAGTCTAGCCATCATTTGACCTTTTTATACCCTTAAGTACCAAATCAAATCCACCTCACACCAAAGTAACGATTTTAAATTCGGTTCATCCGCTTGATGTTGAATATGAATATTTCCCAGGGTTAAGGCCCCTGGCCTGTTCAGAGAGAAGGGACGTTATTCCCTGGTGAGCAGGTTGCCGGATAGACTGTGAACGGGGAGCCGAAGCTCCTTGGATGACTGTCTGGTGCAGGTTCAGGACAGGCTGCCGAGCCGGCGGTTTCAAATGTGCTGTTCTGATTGAATGCCCTTCATGCACTCCTTAGCTCGGATACTGTTAGGGTGATCCAGAGACAGCCTCGGGTGCTGCGTCCCCGTTGCCAGGTCATATGTTAGAATCTTGTCCATGTGTTGTGGATATCCAGACCTGAGTAGTGTCAGGCACTACTGTCAGGCACCCTCTTATTGAATCTTCCCCACAACCCTCGGAGGTAGGCCTGTTGAGGCCCATTGCATTCCCTGGGGAAATGGGAGGACAGAGAGGTCATGTGACAGCGGGTAGAAGGGGGAGCTGGGTTCCTAGCCAGCCTGTCTGCCAGGATAGGTTTTTCTCCTTAACCTGCCTTCCACCTGACATTTCCCCGGGTCTGGTCCCTGGGAGAGCAGGGATTTGGGCTCGGGCCTGCTGTCTCACACTGTTCAGCTCTTGGCAAGAGACAGAAGAGTGGGAATCTGGCTGTCTGTTGGATGAAAAGGACTGAGAGCAGGGGTGCCCCGTTGGGTCTTGGGCTGGCCCTCTCTGCCCCTCCCTCCATAGTCAGTTCCCGCTCTCTCCTGAGCGTGTCTCTTCCTTGTGTCAGGGCTCAGAGTGGGGACTTATGGATGGGTGTCGGACTGTGAGACAGTGGGGCTGGGCCTGGGACCTGACTGTCGCCCTGTCCTTTCCTGTTTTCCTCTGGCAGCTCACTCCGAGTCCTTCTTGGTGGCAAAGCAGCCGAGGACGCAGCGAAAACCAAGCAGAGGGGAGAAGGTGGACTCTGGAGGGGTGCAGGCCAGGATCCGGCTCATGCGGGTATGTAGGTCTGGGCAGCTGGGCGGCCGGCAGCATGGACACACTCAGAGCCTTCTGGGGCTCCAGGCTGGAATCACGGTCCCTCACAGCATCCCTGTTCCTCCTCATTCCTGTTCACAAATGGGGAAACGGAGGCACGGGGAGGTTAAGGGCCTTCCTCCAGGTACCAGAGCCAGAGTCGTGTTTTACTTCCCCCCATTCGGAAGGATGGAGGGCTTGTACACAGCTACAGTTTGCCAGGAGTCAACCCCCAGGGAGTCCAGGGCACCTTGAAGAAGGGCTGCTTTCGCACTGCTTAGTGTTTGACGATGATGTCAGGTGCCCTCAAGGCGGTTCCCCCTCAGCGACCTGGTGTACCGCTCTTAGTGACCCTGTGTACCGCTCATAGTGACCCTCTCTACTACTCATAGTGATCCTGTCTGCCGCTGTTAGTGACTCTGTCTGCCGCTCTTAGTGACCCTGTGTACCGCTCATAGTGACCCTGTCTACCACTCACAGTGACCGTGTCTACCGCTCTTAGTGACCCTGTCTACCACTCACAGTCACCCTGTCTAGCACTGTTAGTGACCCTGCTTACCACTCATAGTAACCCTGTCTACCTCTCTTAGTGACCCTGGGTACCACTGTTGGTGACCCTGTCTACCACTGTTAGTGACCCTACTTACCACTCATAGTGACCCTGTCTACTGTTCATAGTGACCCTGGGTACCACTGTTGGTGACTCTGTCTACCGCTCTTAGTGACCCTGGGTACCACTGTTGGTGACCCTGTGTACAACAGGACGAAACATTGCCCAGACCTGCTCCATCCTCACCATTGTTAGGCTGGATCAGCCCAGGTTGCAGCTCCTGTGTCAATCCAGCCTGTCGAGGGTCTTCCTCCTTTTGGCTGGTCCTCCACTTCCAGAATTATCTAAACCAGCGGTTCTCAACCTGAGGGTCTCAACCCCTTTGGGGTCAAACGACCCTTTCACAGCTGTCACCTGATAAATAACAGTAGCAAAATGACAGATATGAAGTTGCAATGAAAATAATTTTATGGTTGGACAGGGTTGGGGGGGATCACCACAACATGAAGAACTGTATAAAAAGGTCGGGGGGCATTAGAACCACTGGTCTAAACAATGTTTCAAAGTGTTGAAATGACCAAACACCAGTTCCTCGATTTCTACTTGATCACGATGCTTGAGCCGGGCAGCCATTCTCCCGAACCATCCCGCTCAGTTTCCTTCCTGACCTTTGCACTTGCTATTGACAATTTGAAGCCCTGTAAATAGAGCTTAGAAAGAGCACGGTGCTTAAGGCAGACATTTTTTATTACTTAAGCTAAACTAGTATTTGGTTTTAAGACGGCATCAAGAGATATTTTCACTTAAAGGTTTCAATATGATCTTGAGGTCTTAGTGTCCAAGGTCCATCCAGCCTCTGTGGCCCCAGAAAATCGGGATTCCATGAGAATTTGAAATTCTGTCCTGCATTTTGCATTTGTTCCCCCCCCCCCTTTTGATCAGGATTCATCTATAGATTCTTTCATGGTTAAAAACAATTTTTTTGTCTTTTAAAGCAACTCCTTATTTGGATGCTGTATTTTCCCTGACTTTGGAATTGGAAGGTGCTTTATGAGATAGTGTTTCAGGCAGATCAGGAGCTTAGATGCCTTGGCTGCAAAACCCGAGCTGCCAATCCCTTGGTAATGCTGCCTCTTAGGAGCAAGTCATTTGTTTGTTTACTCACCCAAGAAATCTACCCTGAGCGCCTTCTGTGTGCCAGGCCCTGTTCTGTGGTGCAGAGTTGGCTGTGGTGTGGCTTCTGACCTTGGTTGGGGGGTGGGGGTTATCTCACGGTCTCCTGGGAGGAGAGACAATAAGCACGGCCAGTGAACAGGTGCTGTGTTGGGAGGAAATGGGAAGAAGGTTCAGCTGGAGAGACGCGGAGGAGCGAGGGGTGATGACCGAGAGAGGCTGGGCAGGGAAGGCCATCGAGGTGGGGGGACAGCTGAGCTGGGACCTGTTGGAGGTGAAACAGCCATGTGGACATTGCCAGGAGGAATGGCCAGAGGGCCCCGAGGCCGCAATGGCTGGACAAACGAGTGAGGAGGAAAGATGGTGGGGCCAGGGAACGATGGAGACAAAGCGCCATCATTAGACCTGGTATTTCCACGCCGAGTCTGGCCGGAAGAGCAGAGGGGGCATGATCTGACTTAGGTTTTCCCAGGTGCCCTTGGGCTCTTGTTGCCAGGCCCTGTGCCAGATAAAGCTGTGGAGGCCATGGCATGGAGACCACACCTGACCTCTCCCGGCTTCTGTCGGGTGAAGGAAACTCCAACGGCTCAGCAGCCCCAGGCCGATTGCCCATTGCCAGAAGGCAGAGGTCAGCCGTGCCTCCACTCTCCGTTCTGCTCACCCCATTCCCACACCTGCACCCCCTCCAACCGCACTCTACTTCTCTGCTGCAACGTCTACACAGAGCTCATAGGCAATACTCAACAACACGGGGATTTATCAGGGGAGGTAACAGGGTACCCCAAGTCAGGATCAGGAAACGGTGAGAATATAGTCTTGTGTCCACAGCAGCCCCTCTTCTCAGCCAGCAGCCACGTGTGAGTCTGGGCCTCAGCCTCCCAGCCACGTGGCCCCTTGGCCTCTGCCTTGTTCTGTGGGCTGGGAAGTCCACTGCTCCACCTCACAGCCTCCGTGCTCTGTGTCGTGGTCTGTGTGGCCTCCTCCACTTCCGCCAGGGATCTCACCCAAGCTTCTCTGGTAGCTCTTCCTTCTGGATGGGCTCGGCATTCTTCTCTCTTTCTGCTTCTGAGATGGCACTCTTATCCCCAGAAGAATGGCAAAACCAACCAATCCCCTCTACGGGTACTTCACACCCTATTTGCATGGCCACGCCCAGCATTGGGCAGAAGTTAAAACTGGAAGAAGTGCTATAAGGAAGTCAGGTTGTTTCATCACAGCCGTGAGCAGGACACCCCATTTATGCTGTTAGGGAGCTTCTCCTTCCGTGGGGAGACACACAGGAAGCAGATGCAAGAACACTGGCGTACAGTCTTTCAGTAGCTCTGCGCCCTGCTCTGTGTGCTGGGGTCGCAGTTGTGACCAGATGGACACAAAATCCACGCTCCTCTGGACAGAACATCGTAGTGAGGCGGGACAGACCAGAAACTAGAGAAAGAGAGATTGTGTGTCCAATGGTGGTAAGTCTTAGAGAAAATCACATTAGAGAAGTGAAAAATAAATCAGGGAATTATAAACTGTAAATTAAGACTTAGCTGTCATCAAGTCTATTGTGGCTCGAAGCCACCTTGTAGGACAGGGTAGAACTGCCTGTGTTAGTTTCTGAGACTGAACCTCTTTATGGGAGTAGAAGGTCGGGGCTTTCTGCCCCCATAAAGCCCCGAGTTTCTATTTACATTATTAAAAATTGGGAATGAAATGAAACAGGTTCAGCATTAGATCTGGGGGTCAGGGAAGACCCCTTTATAGAGAAAAACGAACAACAAAACCCAGTTTCAGTGCCATCAAGCCGATTCTGACTCATTGTGACCCTATAGGACAGAGGGGGACTGCCCCTGTGGGTCTCTGAGGCTATAAATCTTCATGGGAGCAGACAGTCTCAGCTTTTCTCCTGCGGAGCTGCTGATGGGTTTGAACTGCTGAGCTTGGGGTTAGTAGCATCTTAGATGGTCGCTTATGAGCTGCTTAAAAGACCCCAGTCACTGCTCACTTCAGTAGGATGTAGAACACTGTCATGGTGCCATTTGACCCTGCTGTCCCCTGAGACAGTGGTCCTCAGACCCTTGGCTCAGTGACTCATTCCCATGAGGTGTTTGTTTGCGTTTAAGGTAACTTTGCCCCCTGTTGCTCCACCACATTCATAGATGGATTTTCAGCAAAGGTCGATAGCAGTGTACAAATAGCTCTGTATTTGTGAGTAGACTCCCACTCTATGTGCCCCCCCACCTGTTCACCCTGTGTGTCTGTCTAAGCATCTCTCTGTAGATCACCGTGCTTGCAGGGTTATGTACATGGAAGTATTTTAGTGGAAAATATGTAAGTCTTCATTCACTGACAGGTCATCACCTTTCCACTTTCTGATTTTACTGTATTGATACTATATTGATTCTAAGAGGCCGTCAGTAATAAGACACCTTTTTGTTTTGATTCTTTAAATAAGGGAACTTTAAAAAATCATTTTATTGGGGGCTCTTACAGCTCGTATCACAATCCAGACATATATCCACTGTGTCAAGCACATTAATACATATGTTGCCATCATTTTCAAAGCATCTTCTTTCTGTTTGAGCCCTTGGTATCAGCTCATTCTTCTACCTTCCCCCCTCCTCTCCCAAATAACGGAGCTATGAGCATTCTCTACTCCAAAGGTGAAAAATTTGGGGAAAGTGCGCATTTCAGAATGGAGATGGGACCCAAAGACAATGGGGGACCCATCGCCCAGCTCGGTTGCGTCTACCAGGCGTGGCCACACGGTGGGGGCAGGTGTCCGGCGGGAAGGCGCAGGCTCCTAGGCTCGCCTTCCTTCCCTCTGCCTGCAGGCGGTGCTCAAGAGCCGGCAAATCTCGCTCCGGGAGCTCCAGGACCACGAGAAGTTTCTCATTAAGCGCAACCAGGACCTGGTCAAGACTATCCAGAACATGGAGGACAGCTCGGCCCTGCAATCGCGGGAAATGCTGCAGCAGCAGGACATCCTCAGTGTAAGACCCTGCAGGCACTGGTGGCGCCCCGCGCCCCCCCCACCCCCGCCCCTCCTTCCCATCTCCCCTCCCCCAGCCTTTTGCTACCCATGCCCCTGGTGCCCCAAGTCTGCTCAAGCGACTTCTTCCTTCTGGAACCCGCGTCCTTCTCCCCTTGCCCCATCCAGCCTGGCTTTTGGATCAGATGGAAGCTAGGGTCCCATCACTAGCCGGAAGACTGACTGAGTTCACCTTTGATGAGCATCTTGGAGGGTCAATGCCCTTCCTTGGCATACAGTAGGTGTGCAAGAGAAAGTAGCCGCTATCACAAATACAATGTAGTAAAAGTGCTGTTCGCGTGCACACACACACTGTTGGTGACCACGATATCCACTCAGGGTGGCATCATATGTGCAGAGCACAACTGCTCCTTAGGGATTTAAGCAGGTCACTAGGCCTCGCTTCCACTGGTGGCCAAATTGCCAACCTGACCTCTAGTGTCCACCTCCTCACCACCTGTGCCCCCAGCCTCCTAACATCTACATACACGCACACACAGGATCCTGACCACCTCCATTTGCACAGGAAGTCACGAATGGAAGGACAGAGAGGTAGTGGACTTGCTCAAAGGTCACCCAGCTAGCAAGGTCAGAACTGGGATTGAATCCAGGTCCTCTGGCACCAGGCTCTGTGCTCCTCCCACAGGGTGGTAGGGCCGTTGGCTGAGACGGGTGGTCCAAGAACCAAACCAAACTCACCGCCATCCAGTTGATTACGATCCGACTCACGGAGACCTCATAGAACAGGGGAGAGCGGCCCTTGTGGGTTTTCGAGACGATAGCTGTTTAACTAAGCAGAAAGTCTTGTCTTTTGCCCCGGGACTGGTTGACGGTTTCAAACTGCTGACCTTTTGGTTAGCAGCCAAAGGAGTTCTTACTGGAGAAACCATATCTGCCCTTCCACAGAAGACAAACTCTCCAGGAAATGGAGAACTAGTGACCAGGTGGCACGTGATTACCTCAACACCAATGAAAAGCGACTGTGGAAAGTACTCCCAATTTGGAAAAACAACCAAATGAAAATGGAGAGCCTGTTCAGAAAGATACTTTAGAAGAAACTATAAATTTGCCCGTTGGGTCCAAACAATCCAGATTAGATGTCGCCAACCGTGAGGGCACAGGGATCCCCGTGAATCGAGTCTTGGCCTTTGATGATGAAGGGGACCTTGGGTCTCTGCCTCAAGTCGATGGTGTTCACACTCAACAGACAGCAGAAGTTACACGAACATTTCTTCCGAAGAGCCACTAGGCCACGAGCACTCTGAGGTGGAGTGGGAGGGGAGGAGAAAGTCTGGAGCAGGGTAGGGCAGTGGTGACTGTTCTCCTGGTCTTAGTCTGTTCTGCTTTGGGCTGCACTGAGGAAGTGCCAAGGGGGCACAACCTGCTCCCTCCCCTGGTCTTTGGCAGCGAGTGTCAGCAGAGGCTGGAATGAACTGCCCCCCCTCCGGCCCCGCCCGCCCCGCAGAATGTCATCGACATTGTGGAATATTCCAACAAGAAGCGGCTGGAGGAGTTCGAGGGTGAGCTACAGAAGTTTGAGCAGGAGGAGGAAGAGAAGATGAACTGTAAGAATCCCTGGAGGGACTTCCTTGATTTGGGGAGATCATCGGCAGGGTACGCACCTCACACCTCCCTTCTTGACCCCACTCAGAGTGCATCAACTGATCCAGCTCTCTCTGTAGGTGTCTGCCTTTATTTATTTATTCATTTTTAATGGGCACATTCTCCCTCAGTCATTGCATCCACCTGTGAGGCCAGGACTGCCCTGCCCTTTCACAGATGGGAACACTGAGGCCAAGGGTGGCCAAGGAGCCTGCCCAAGGTTACTAAGCTAGGAGGCAGCATCCAATCCCAAGGCCCCTGTGAGACTAAGTAGCTGGGCCAGGTCCTAGGTGTCCTGGCTCCCAGTCCCACTGGGCATTAGGCCTTCTTTCTCCAGAGCTAACTGAAACCTTTCTGAGGGTGAGGACAGTGTGTCAGGTGACCGACCACAGAGCCTCTCCAAGGGGGAGGCCACGATAGACCTGGTCTCAGTCCGGTGGTGGTTTTTGTCTCGAGAGCAAGTGCCACTGCTTCCCTCTGCCTGCTTTTCCCTGAGAAGGGGCACGTGAGGAAGCTGAGCTCCAGAGGGTGACAGGCCATGACAGAGCTGGGACAAGGTCAGGGACCTTACACCCAGATTAGTGTCTCTCTTCTGCCCCTTGCCTCCTGTGGGGGCGGTAGATTCTTTAGGACTTCAACCTTTCTCAGCTCACACACCAGTCCAATGGCCGAGGAGCGTCCTCTAGGCTTCCTGGGAGGGGTGCCCAAGGGAGGGTCCTCTCTCTGGCTCCTCTGGACTCCCCTTAACCATCCCCAGACCTGGAGCAGCAGGTGGACCAGTTGAATGCCAAGATCAAGAAGACCCAGGAGGAAGTCAACTTCCTGAGCACCTACATGGACCACGAGTACCCCCTCAAGTCAGTCCAAATCTCCACCCTTCTACGCCAGCTCCAACAGATGAAAGACTTGCAGCAGGTAGCTGAGCCCTGGCTCTGCCCCGCTGGCCTGTGCAGGAGCCAGGCCTGGCGGCCCACATCCTCTTGCTGGCCCTCAGGATGAGGTCGACGACCTTCAGGAGATGCGCAAGAAGGTTCTGGAGTCCTTGTTCAATAAGATTCAGGAGAAGAAAAGGGATCTTCTGAGGTCTCTGGCCGAGGTGAGCAGCCAGGTTGCTGGGGTGGGCCTCCCGGGTCCCCTCCAGCCTGTTTCCTTCTAGTCAACCTCCAGGTCCCCTCCCTTTCTGTCCCCAGAGAGCCCTGCGGCCCCATCAGGAGATCCTTGTACAGAACACCCGGGACAACCAGGACATCCTGAGATACATTGACAAGTTCAGAGATGTGAGTGGGTAAGGAAGGTGTTGGGCGCCTCTGTGAGGAAGCCGAGGGGTGGGCAAGTCCCCAGGACCTGTGGGAGTGGGGTGTGCCCTAATCTGACGCTCAGGAAGGTTTCCATCTCTGGTGTTGGTCTCCCAAGTCAAGTTGTTCTTTCTTTAACTTGGAGTTTATTGGAGGTGGGAGGGGGGCCGCTGGGGGGGGACTCACACTGGCCCAGAGGCCTTCCCTCAGGAACAGGGCCCTCACCCGTCATCACCTGCCCAGCCACAGCCATCCCACGGTCCTGAACAGGCTACCACCTTCACCCCAGAGGTCCCTTGCCCATGGCTCACGTTAACTACTACTTCCCTTCATCTGCACTGCCTTGTCTTTTCTCCTGGTCTCTCCTGGCGTCGTGAGTGGCCTTCAATCATCACCACCAGTCATTCTCATTCCAAGCAACGCCCCCAACTCTGTCCCCTTTGCAGTGCTGCCCCCTTGCCCCTGATCCTCCTCTCGCCTTGATTGGCTTGAGTGAGCCAAGCCCTACCTTGTCCTGGGAGGCCCCGCCTCTCCCCTCCCCTCCCCTCCCCGGGAGGCCCCGCCCTGGAGCCCAAGGACCCCATCCGGTCCTGGGAGGCCCGCCCCAGAGATCAGGTTGCCCTGCCCCTTCACCGAGCCCACGGCATTTCCCAGAAGCCTCTGCTCCTCTATCCTCGCTGCCTTTTACTTTTCCTGTCTCCCTCTCAGTTTAATCAAGAGTTTCTGGAGGAAATTCCCGCCCTAAGGGCCCAGGTGCGGCACCTCCAAACGCAGATCCGGCAACCCCGAGAGATCATCTTTGCGGATGTCCTGCTTCGGAGACCCAAGTAAAGAAACCATCTTTTCCTAACCCTCACCTTGGCCAGGGTCTAGAAGCGGTCTAGCACCCTTGATGCCCAGGGGTGCCCAGTGGAATGTCTGGGCCACAGGCGCCCCTGGAAGGAGGGAGGCTTTAGAGAGGGAGCAGCTCGGCCAGGACAACATAGGGCAAGGCTTCCCCCCTGGCTGCTGCCCAGCCCTCGGGCCGAGCCTCTGCCCTGCAAGCCTGCACCTCTCTGAAGGGCTGCCAGTGCCAGTCTTCCAAAGGAGAGGGCTTCTCACCGGGTGTGTCTTTCCTGTCCCCAACTCTTTCTGGCCAATCCCTGCTTGGCCTCTCCTGCCAGGTGTCCCCCAGACATGGACGTCGTCCTCAACATCCCGAGGGAGGAGCTGCTGCCGTTCTAGTGGCCCCGCCACGTGCCACCTCCCCTCCCCCGCACATCTGGAGCCGTGACTGAGCTGTTTCCAAGGCCCCGGACACCAGGCTGCTGGCCCTTCCTTCCTGCTCTCGCCCCCCGCCCCTTGCTTTTTCCTTCCTATTTTTCTCCACTCTCCACTTTTCTCTCTGGCCAGATTGATGCCACCAGATGGTTAGAATTCCCAGCCCGGCTCGTCATTTCTTTTGATCAATAAAATTGGATTTGCATTTGCTCTTTTGTCAGTGTTCCCCGCCCCTCCCCCCCAGCCTCGCCGCAGATGTGATGAGAACGGACAGTGTCTTAGGATAAGTCCGATGGGCTGCCTGCACCCGGGGCTCCACACGTCCGCGGAAGCACCTCTGGGGGATGGCGACAGCCCAGACACTAATCAGCTCAGAAGCCTCTCGCCCGCTGCGCTTGAGTCGAGCCGATTCCTATCAACCCCAGAGGACAGGGTAGAACTGCCCATCTGGATTCCTGAGACTGAAAGTCTTTATAGGAGGAGAAAACTTCCTCTCTTTCCCACGGAGCAGCTGCTGGTTCTGAACCATTGACCTTGTAGTTGGCAGCTGCTCGCGCACTAACACTAATCTCAACTCTGTTAGAACTCTGAAAAGCAGAGGCTTAAGATTGCGGAAGCCGCACAGCGTATGAGTAGGCGGTGACTCTGACACCTTTGGAAAGCTTGTTTCTCGGCTCCCCTGCTCCCCACTTCCAGCGCAGCTACATGGCCGTGACAGAGGCTCTCCTGAGGCCCTGTTCTACAAGTGGCTTTGATCTCTGACTCTGGAGTAGTGGGTGGGGCAGACTTCTAGAAGACAGCTCTGGGCAACTGGTAGGATCTGGGAGCTATCGGGACGACAGTAGTCTGGGTCTGGCCAAACTGAGCTCTCAAAGGCTTAGGGAGGTGGCAGTAAGCACTGTGACTGCTGGTAGCATCTTGTAGCAACGTGTCCTTTCAAAAGCACCAGGTTCAAGGGTAAGTCTGAAGGTATTGCAAGGAGGAGCTCTAGTTCAAACTCATGGTCGGGGAGTCGATGCTGACTCATAGTGACCCTGCACGACAGGGTAGAACTGCCCTTGTGGGTTTCTGAGACCGCAACTCTATGGGAGTAGAAAACTCCGTCTTTCTCCCGTGGAGTGCCTGGTGGTTTCAAACTGCCGACCTCAAAGTTAGCAGCCCAACTTGCAGCCACTAGGCCACCAGGACCCCTCTGGGTCATGCATGTATGTGTTGGCTTATCCCTACAAGACACATTTAAGCATGCTTCTCAGTCACATTTCATCCGTCGTCTCATTCGGATGCCTTTCAGAAAACGAATGACAGTCCAATCAAAACTGGCTTCTTGGGGGACCTGCTCGCCAGTGAAGTTCAAGGTTGAGAGATCAGCTCAGAAGGTTCCGGAAATCTTTGGTAATGTTTATAGAGTTTCACAAAGGGCACAGGAAGTTTTAAGGAAGCCCCTTAGGACCAATAATGAGAGTAGTGATATCAGGAGGGTAGAGGGAAGGTGTGGGAAGAAAGGGGAAACATCACCATGGTGGACATATTACCCTCTCCCCCTACATGGTGGGGGCGGGGAGGAGGGACAAACAGAAAAGTGGGTGAAGGGAGACAGTGGTTGGAATAAGACATGAAAAAAGGAATTTATAATTTATCAAGGGTTCATGAGGGAGGAAAAAACTGAGCTGATACCAAGTGCTCAAGTAGAACATGTTTTGTAAAAGATGATGGCAACAAATGATCAACTGTGTTTGACACGATGGATGTATGGATTGTGATAAGAGCTGTACGAGCCCCCAATACAATGATAACAGTTCAATTCAAAAACAACAAAAAGAAAATGGAAAAGTTCCGTGGTGAGAAAAAGGCCAGGGATGTTGTGTGGCAGGAGTTCCCATCATGACAGCACACCCACCCCTTCGGGGAGAGGAGGAGGGCTGTCCGGGGAACAGTACGGCCAGGTCTTGCTCCGACAGACTTTGGTGTTTCCCAATGCAAAGACCTTTCAAAGGAATGCGAGTCGAAGCGCCTGAGGATGCCCCAACTGCCGCACACCGCCTTGGAAGAGCACTGAGTTCTTTGGGGGGATGAGTTTGAGAGATGGAAAAACCATCTTCAGCCGTGTACAAACACTAATCTGTGTCCCCAAGGTGGACCATACCGCCCTGTAGGGTGTGTGTGTGTGTGCGTGCACGCACACTGGGGGGCCACTGAAACAGTGCAGGGACCCTACAAAAGCAGACACTGACTCATCCTGAAGTAGGGGCTATAGTACAAAAGGTTTGAATTGCTGGGGGTGGGGTGGGATTCTGAGTAAATTTCATTAAAATAAGTTTGGGAACCTGCAACCCAGATAGAAGATATGTTGAGAAATAAGTTTCACCTTTTGGTATTTTTGATGAAAGATTTCTATGACTTGGTAGCAATTTTTCAAAACTTGTGTTGGCATGCAGAATATCCCACTCATCCAAAGCACAAGATACAGTCTCTAGTCACCTCGGGTCTTCTCCAGGATAGACCATATACTAACTCACAGAACGAGTCTCAATACATTCACAAAGATTGAAGTCCTAGAAAAGATCTCCGACTGCAACAGCCTGACCCTAGAAATCCAATAGCAGAAGGAATGTGGACTTTCAGAATCTGTAGAGATTTCAAATAGCATTACAGAGCCTGTGGGAAACAGAAAGATTTCTCCCAAGTTGTCTCCCCCAAATGTATGTTAGACTTAGGACACTGCTTGCAACTAATGGTAAATGATGGTCCAGTTACCTCCCTGAAGACTCCTAGCCATCCAGAGTAAGCAGACACCATTCGTTCTCCCCCAGTAGGCTGTCAGGGTCAGTAGATCGCTTCCCCTGAAAGCTTCAGCTAAATCAAGTCTCCCGCTCTAAGGCAGTCAAGGTTAGGCCGCCATCATGAGCCTAGGGCCCCCCTATTTGTCACATGTATATCCTTAATCCCTTCTCTTCCAATAGTGTATGAACCCCTAGACCACCCCCTCCCATTACTGTAGTACCTATAGCACAACCCTGTCCTGTGATGTATGTCTTCACCTGAAATTAGGGGGCTTGCACGTCCTCAGAGAATATAAAAGCCTTGGTTAGCAATAAATCTCTCTCCACGTGGACCACCAAGTGAGGCTGAGGTGAGCATGCTACCATGAAATGTGTCTGACTCCATTATTTCAATCTGTCTTCTATCTCTCATGCTTTCTATTACTTTACTATAATCTTTACCTATTATTGCCATACAATTGCACTTACCAGACCCATGATGATGTGTTAGGGGCTCTCTCTCCTACAAGAGCCCATGGGCCCAAGAAGAAATCCCAAGGAAAATGACAAAACACTTTGAGGTGTCTGAAAACGAAAGCCCTGCAGACTGAGTCTTAGGTTAGGGGCCGTCGTGAAAGTGGTTCTAGAGGGAAATGTCTAGGCGCCCATGCCCCCCTACATCCCCTCTCCCCCCCTCCCCCCGTGAGAAAAGAAGAGCTCAAATCCATAACCTAATGAGACAACTCAGGGAGCTAGAGAAAGGAGCAAACCAAGCCCAGCGCCCTCAGGTGGAAGGAGAGAAAGAAACCATAATCAAACAAACATCTCTCAGCAGGTGAAGGCGTGCGCCCTTTGATCCTCATCTGGCCCCTGCTCTGAGCCTCTCCCTCTCTGGTTCAGAGGAATGGCCTTTTCCTTCCAGCTTGTGCCCAGACTTGTCAAATCCAGGGCCAGGTCTGCCGGAGATGCCTGAGGTCGAACCCAGCTGGGAACTTGCAGGGCCTTGGCTGCTGTGGATCATCTCTGTTCCAGTCCTGCCATTGTCTCCACCCCAGTCGGCAGCAGCAGGAATACAGACTCAGTCTCAGATGCATATGATTTACCATTCACTACTCCACCCTTCACCTCTTCTTTTCCGAAGGAGTTAGAGATGCATCGACAGATTAAGGAAGGGCTTGTCACCTTAGTGACTGGTTGTCCCTCATCTGTCAGACCCTTCAGGGATTGCCTCGTCTGGAGAGAGCTGCCTCCCCCAAGTTCAGCTCCCTTCTCACTTCCAATAACTGCCCAAGTATATACCCAATAGATACGCAAGCATAAAGGTCAGCCGTCGTGAAATAGTGTGCCTGGTTACAAAGACAATGACGAAACCATGAAGCTCCTCATGACACGGATGACGGATGGGCCTGGGGAACATTATGCTTAGTGACGTTAGCTAATCACAAAGGGAGAAACATCGTATGAGGCTGGTGATATAAGGGGGGTGGGTGGGTAAACAACAATAAAAAAACCCGAGTGAAGGCATTCATTCCAAAGGGCAGACTTTGGGGGCTGCCAAGGGGAAGGGAGCAGGGGTGGTGGTGGTGGTGGTGGGGGTAGGGGGAGGGGTGGAGTAACAGGCTCAACTTTGATGGGTGTTGACTTGGGTAAAATGGGGGATGGTGGGCCCTGCAGGGGGCTGGGAGATAGTCCGGTATGGACTACTAAAGGGTTTGATTAGAGGTGTGAACTGTTTAAATGCAAAGTTGGTGATCTCAAATATAACCCCCCCCCCCCCCCCCGTCTAATTCACAATAAAAAACTGTTAATAAAATAAAGTATCAGAGGGAGGCTTATTAACAATCTTAGATATGCAGAGGACACAACCTGGCTCGCTGAAAGTGAGGAGGACTTGACGCACTTGGTGATGAAGAATAAAGACGGTGGCCCTCAGTGTGGATCGCAATTCGATGGAGAGAAAATAAAAATTCTCACAACGGGACCAATAGACAGCATCACAATCAACGGAGACAAGTTTAAAGGTGTCAAGGATGTAATTTTACTTTAATTCACAATGTAGGCTCATGGAGGCAGCAGTCAAGAAATCAAAAGATGCGTTGCATTGAGCAAATCTGCATGAGCCCTCTCTAAAGTGTTGAAAATCAAGGATGTCTCCCTGAGGACTAAGGTGGGCCTGACCGTAGCCATGATGTTTTCCGTTGCCTCATTTGCATGTGAGCGTTGGCTGATGGGTAAAGAAGACTGCGGAAGGATGGATGCGTTTGATTATTGTGTTGGTGAAGAATATTGAAAGTACCATGAACCTCTTGAAGGACAAACAAATCTGTCTTGGAAGAAGGAGGGCCAGAATGCTCTTTTCTAAAAACCATTTTATCGGGGGCTCGTTCAACTCTTATCATAATCCATCCATCCATCCATTGTGTCAGGCACATTTATACATTTGTTGCCATTATCATTCTCAAAACATTTACTTTCTACTTGAGTCCTTGGTATCAGCTCCTCATATCCCCCCTCCCTCCCTGCTCCCCCTCCTCCATGAACCCTTGATAATTTATAAATTATTATTATTTTGTCATATCTTACACCATGCACTGTCTCCCTTCACCCACTTCTCCGCTGTCTGTCCCCCAGGGAGGAGGTTATATGTAGATCCTTGTAATCTGTTCACCCTTTCTCCCTCACCTTCCCTCCACCCTCCCACAGAATGCTCTTTTGAAGTGATGATGGTAAGAATTGATCTCCCATACTTTGGACATGTTATCAAAAGAGTTTGAACAGGATCCCCTCCTTGCAATACTTTCAGACTTACCCTTGAACCTGGTGCTTTTGAAAGGATACATTGCTACAAGATGCTGCCAACAGTCACAGTGCTTACTGCCACCTCCCTAAGCCTTCCAGAGCTCGGAGTTTGGCCAGACCCAGACTGCTGTCATCTGGATAGCTCCCAGAGAGATCCTACCAGATGCCCAGAACTGTCTTCCAGAAGAGACCAAACTCTAAGCTGTCAATTCTGACACACAGTGAGCCTGTGGACAAGCAGAACTGCCCCTGGGCTTTCAGAACCTGTGGATTTTTACTGGAGCAGAAAGCTTCATATTTTTCCAGAGGAGCAGCTGGTGGTTTTGAATGTTTCATCTTTGGTTAGCAACCCAACACGGCTGTCTCAATGCTGGAAAAGGCTATCCTGCTTCGTTACGTAGAGGCTCAGTCAGAAAGAGGGAGATCCTGCAGAGGATGGATGGACACAGTGCGGCACCAATGGGCTCAACCCTAACAATAGGGAGGCTCGCCCACGACCAGGCACCATTTCCTTCTGTTTTACGTAGTGTCCCCATGAGCCAGAACTGACCTAACAACGGCAAGCACAAGTTAGAATTGACTCCATGGCAGTGGGCTAGGTTTGTCTGGTGGTTTTGGTGAGCCTACAACCAAACTAAAAACACCTAACCCTGAGCCAGGGAATAGGTCAAACTGGCTCAGTGACATCCAAAGTTAGGCTGCCATTCTGAATCTAGGATACGCCCATCTTGTCACATGTGTATCCCCAATCCCTCCTCTTCCTATTGCCTATATATCCCTAGATTGTCCCCCTCTCATTGCTGTATAACCTATAGTGCAACCCCTTCCCGTGACGTATGTCTTTACCTGTAATTAGTGGGCTTGCACTCCCCCCCAAAATATATGAGTCTTGGTTAGCAATAAAGAGCTCTCTCTCGGGCCCCTCTCTTGACCTCTTGTCGGTTCCCCCTCTCCTCTCCCGTCCTCGCTCCCCTGTTCCCTTTCCCCTTGTCCTCCCCTTCCCACTCTCTCCACACGGACCACCAAGCTGGGCTGAGGTGAGCATTGCTCCTATGGGAAAACAAACCATCTAACCCTGAGCCATTGAGTCGGTCCCACTTACGTTGCTGTGGGCATGTTGGGCGCCATCAAGTCTATTGTGACCCACAGCGGCCCTGTG